>NC_057824.1:17264767-17567797 GCF_910594005.1 Cervus elaphus
GAAGGCCCCGGCTGTGCGCCAGGCAGCCCAGGCCCCTCCTGTCAACAGCCGTGCCAAGCTGTTTGGGTCTTTAGAGACGGGCCCCACTGCCCATGCCGGGACGCTGAACCCCAGCCTGACTCTCCAGGCCCTCTGTGATGTTTGTCTCCCTGTTCTGCGTCTGTGAAATCCCAAGCACCCCACCTTGCTGGGGACCCCACATCAGCCCTGAGACCACCCCTGATCGCCCGGCCCCACGTCCTGGGTGGTATCACTGGTCACACGTAGATGATGCTCCACAGTCGGCCTCGTGCACCTTCTCTCCGTTCAGCACACTGGAACCAGAACTGCCCAGTCTCAGGGGGACGCCCTCCTGCACCTGAAACACCTCTCCCCCCCATCCACACCTGAGCCCCTGCCGCCCACTCGGGAACTGCTTGGCTCCCATCAGCTCATGCGGGTGGGACGACAGGGGACTGGTCCCTTCTCTGTCCGGGGTCACTGCTTCCTCAATGTTCCTGGGTGATGTGTGCGTGGAACGTGAGCCACCTCATTGACCATTCCCGACCCCAGGCTCATCACAGAATTCAGCATCTAAAAACCAGTGCCTCTGCAAATCTGCTAATGGAATACCCACATAGGATGACCCATGAAGGGTGTTGCCTGGTGGTCCACTAGTTAGAATCAGGTGCTTTCACTTTCATGGCCTGAGTGAAATTTCTAGTCTCAGAGATAAGATCCCTCAAGTCGCCTGATCTTGCCAAAAAAAAGCAAAAAGAGAGAGAGAGAATGACCGTGGAAACTTTAAAGTGCAGATTCCATGTCCTCACTCTGAATCTACACTAGGGTCTGGGGACAGGAATCTGCATTTGAACAACCTGGGGTGGTGGGAGTGGGGAGTGGTCCTCCTGTGCAAGGGAGCCGGGCCAGCAGATGCATCTGTCTTGTGGCTTTTCTGTGTCTCTGCCAAGTTCTGTAACCTCTTCCTGTGTTTACAGAGCCCAGCTCATGGCCTGGGTGAGAGAGGTTCAACCCCCATGGGTGGAGTCACATACCCACCATTTCTTAATGTGTCACCCAGGCTCAGCGGGCCCACAGTGCTGCCCAGAGCTGACCCAGGGGGCATGGAGCCCAGCGTGGTCACAACCAGTCCAGAAGGAGGATGACAGCCAGGTGTCTTCAACCAGCCAGGGACCTGGGAATTCAAAGGCACCAGAAGCCCTCTGGGCCTCTGTCAGGACCCTTTCTAAGTATGAGGAGGAGGAAACCTGTATTCACAAAGCTTGTCAGCCCTGAAGCAGGACAATAAAAATAACAGGAGAGAAAAGCCTTTCTTGGAGCAGTGATGGAGCCAGAGACTGAAGTTTGGTGGCAGGAATGGGACAGACCCGAATCACTACTTTACAGAAGAGGCTGGAATCCATCATTGATGGGGGACAGGGTGGTTGAGAATGAGCTGGGGGAGCAACCAAAAGTTGGTTGGAGGGGCCCAGAGAGGGATGTCCCATGTGACATTTGAGGTTCCTCTCACTGCAACAGTGGACACTTCTCCAGCCTCTCAGACTTCATGAAGCCTGCTTCACAAAAATGCCACATCGCATTGATATGTTATTAAAAGAATCGGAAATAAATGATACAAATTATTAAAATATATAGACATAAAACTTTGTATTTCAAAGGGCAGCACCAGAAAAAAAAAGACAACCCACAGAATGGGGGCAAAAAAATTGCAAATGATTCATGTGGTAAGGGCATGGAGCCAGAAAACATTTACTACCCTTGTGTGTGTGCGTGCACGCTCAATGCTGTCTCCATGGCCCCATAGACTAGAGCCCTCCAGGCTCCCCTGTCCATGGGGTTTTCCAGGCAAGAATATTGGAGTGGGTTGCCATGTCCTCCTCCCGGGGATCTTTCCTGACTCATGGATTGAACCTGGATCTCTCGCATTGCAGGCGGACTCTACCACTCAGCTACCAGGAAAGCCTCGGGAAATCGTCTAGTGGTAGCTCAGAAAGTTAAAAACAGACTTAGGGATTGCCTGGTGGTGGGCCCTGGAGGATGCTGGCTTAGGGGTGCAGGATGGTTTCTTGAGATGATAAAAGTGTTCTGAAATTTTCGGTGGTGATGGTTGAGTAGTACTGTGCATTGAATTAGGCACTTTCCTGGGTGAATTGTATGACATGTGAATTATATCTCACCAAAACTCCATAAAGAAAAGGGTTCAGCCCACAGTGAGACACGAAAGGCCTTTCAGGAGGTGGCCTTCCTGAGACAGATGTGGAGGTGCCCGGTGTCACCTCTCAGGGAGCCGGATCACCGGAGGTAAGACCTGGAAATGAGGTGTGCAGCTGAAGCAAGTGAAAACCACTCCGCCGTGTCTGACTCTGTGACCCCATCCATGGACGATGCAGTCCGTGGGATTCTCCGGGCCAAGATCCTGGAGTGGGTTTCTTTCTCCAGGGGGATATTCCCGACCCAGGGATCGAACCCAGATCTCCCTCATTGTAGGTGGATCCTCTACCCTCTGAGCCACCAGGGAAGCCTGCAGCTGAAGCAAGAGCGGCTCTGTGGTCTCCCTCCTACCCTGGAGTTCTGAGCTGGCTCAGGGAAGGATCTGGACCTCCTGGGTGTGGGAAGGGAGGTTCAGACAACTGAACGGGCTCCTAAGGGGCAGGGGATGCCGGCTGGGGTCTGGTGGACCCAAGAGAGACTTTCCCTGAGGAGTGGGATTCGTAGGTTTGTCCCCATGGGGTGCACACAGGTGGCCCATCAGGAGGGCGGTTCCTCTTCAAGAATATGAGACACTGAATCGTGTTGTCCTAAATTCACACAATGAAGTCCTAACCACCAGCATCTGGAGGTGGTCTTTACAGGGAATCAGGTTAGCATGAGGTGGTTAGGGTGGGCCCTAATCCATTATGACTGGTGACCTGATGAAAATGGGGAATTAGGAGACAGATACTTGTCTAGGGAGGGTGCCATGTAGACCTGGAGACAGCCGTCTGCACGCCTAGGAGAGAAGCCTGGGACACATGCTTCCCTCAGGGCTCTCAGAGCAACCACTAGTTGCTGACGCCTTGATTTCAATTTCTAGGCTCCACTGTGAGAATAAATGTGTGTGGCTGAGACCGGGTCTGTGGCTCTTTGTTATGGCGGCCCTGGGTCTCTAAGACAGAGGCAAGGCCATGGCTGTGTTGGGCTGTGAGGGGCTGTGGTCTCAGGGGAGGTGGGCCAGGCTGTGAGAGTCAGGCCCTGTGGGGATGGCCAGGGCCAGGGAGACCCCTGCCATGGTGCCTGAGGACTGGGGGCCCGAGCAGGGCTCAGGAGACCCTGGTGAGCGGGGCCCAGACGGTCAGCAAGGCTCGCTTCAGCGCCTTCAGAGGGGACACATCCTGTGTGTCAGGCACACAGGCCCGGCCCCTGCCCTGGGTGCCGGGGCCCCGCGGAGAGTCTCCAGCTCAGGCTCCCTGCAGGTCCTGTGACTTCCTGAGGGCAGGGCGGCTACAGAAGCTTCTCTGGATGTGGAGTGGGGTGCAGTCTGATCCAGGGCCCTGGTCGGCTCCCCCTGAAGCTTCCTCAAACTATGGTCCCAATTCTGGACACTGCCCCGTCCCTCCCTGCACTCAAGCTGATGGTGGGGGGATGCAGCCCAAATTGGGCTCAGGGCTCCCAAAACAGCTCAGGGAGGAGGGCCCTGACCTGGGACTCCGAGTGTAAGGGACACGCCCTCCCCGCCGTGGCCCCTCAGACCTCTGGCTCCATGTCTTCCCCTCCTTCTGTCTCCCCCGCCCCCGTTTCTGCTTCAGTTTCTGTCTCACTTTCTGTCTCAAACAGACACAGCTGACCCTGGCTCCTCCCTAGCAGGGATTCACCCTCTCCGCCCCTCCCTGGCCAGTTTTTAAGTCGCTGGCTCTCAGGAACAGCGGGCAGTGCTCAGCCAGAGCTCTGGGTGCAGGATCTCAGGTGAGGGGCTCTGGGGAGTGGGGCGTGGGGGTGCGGGAGACCTGCAGGTGGAGGACAGTCCAGGGCGGTGGGCGAGCCTGCTTCTCTGAAGCACTGTTCCTCCCACTCTTCCTCCACCAGGTCCCAGAGGGAGGACCCTAAGCCACCATGTGCTTCGCTAAGGTGAGTGACTACGAGGGATGAGGGGAGAGTGGGCCTGGGGTCTCATTTGCAGTCTGTCCCTGCTCCCAGCAGCTCAGCCCCAGCCCTGCTGACTGCTCTGCGAACAGCAGATGTGTCCTAGGCTCCCTGGGTGCTGGGGTGGTCCCTGGGGAAAGTGAAAGTGTGAGTCACTCAGACTCTTTGCGAACCCGGGGACTATAGCCCACCAGGCTCCCCGGTCCGTGGGATTCAGGCAGAGATGCTGGAGCGGGTTGCCACTTCCTTCCCACTGGGGAAGAAGAGGGTCAGAACATGCGACCTGTGCCAGCAAAGCACCCAGTCTCACAATGTTCCTGGTCGAACGCTCTGCTGTCACCATCCTGAATATCTGGATAATTGGTGGCAAACACGCTAGTTTCCTGTTGTTCTGAGCCACTTCCTTCTGTAGCCCGTCCTGGCTGTGGGGCTGGGGCTCCTGCTGGGAGGTCGGTTTTGGGGGCAGCTCAGTGTGGGGGCCTCTGTTGGGACCGAGGAAGGAGCAATGGACCAGGGTGAGTGTAGGAATTAGAGTCGTCATGCCCATGGGGCAGTTAGACATGGAGCGTATGCGGTGTCAGAGTTTTCAGCCATCCTCAGCCTCTTTCTAATGCTTATTCGTATTTATTGAATTTCTTTTGTCTCAGGGATCTTAGTTGCAGGGTGTGGGGTCTAGTTCCCTGGCCAGGGTTGGAACGAACCCCCCTACACTGAGTGCTGGGAGCCTTGGCCACTGGACCACAAGGGAAAACACCCCAACCCCACCCCGATCCTTAGGATAGCCTGGAAACCCCCGTGTGGCGGGGCCTGACCACATGTTCCTGGACACTGAAAGCATTTCTCTCAGGGCCCGGATCAGCAGCTGAAGCCATGCTGAGCTCAGAGTCTATTCGTTCCCTTTGGGGTGCCCTCCGCCCTCTGTACCAATCCCCCGTCTCAATTCTGAGGGTGACCAGATGCTCAGGGGCTCTGGGCCATGGAACACCGGGATCTGGGATTGGTCATCACGGGTGACCCAGGCCGAGTGCTCGGGCGCAGTGAGAGGACGATGCTGGCAGCTGAGTGTCCCCCGGACCCGCGAGGTGTTTCCCTGCCCAGTCACATGTGATGCGGGGCTGACAGGTTGGGCCCCCGGACACAGGGTGTGCAGATGGGAGCCCTGCACGCACTGTGAGCCGGACTGACCCCCAAGGTCCAAGTGGGCAGCGGGGACATGCCAGATTCCCGCCGTTATGTGGAGTCTCCCGAGGGGTCAGTGGGGCATCTCCATGATTCATCAAGTGTATGGAGGGGAAGGGGCTGGGGCCGGGGGTCTGCAGGGTCAGAGGTCGGGAAGACTGGCCGCTGTCACCGTCAGCGGCTCAGACAGGACAGGACAGTGCCAGCTCCTCCCTGGTGAGGTCTCAGCGGGGCCACGGAGGGCTGGGCATCTGGGCACCATGTTGACCCGCCTACTCCAGGGCAAGGGGCATCCTTGGGTGAGTGTGTGTGCGTGTAAAACAGGTCTCAGTGGTTACAAGGTCAGAAGCCTGAGTTTCACTGTTTCCTCCACAGGGAGTCCCAAATGACGTGGCTTCTCTCAGGAAACAAATGGTAAGAAGCTCATCTCCACATATAGCTGGGGGCTCGGGAGGCCTGGGTTCTTCTGGGCGAAGCCGAGAACGTCCTTGCCCACTTGGGATCCAGCAGGGAGAAGAATCGAGCTTCTTTTACTCAAATCCCTCTGTGTTCACAGCACACCAATTTGGATCAGTTCTGTGATTTGCTGGAAAATCAACCAGAAGAAGCACAGGTGGGTCAGTGTGGCCCACCCCCGAACCCTCCCCAGGTTGAGGGAGGTGGGGTGGGGTCACAGTCACGGTGATGATGAGGGTCACAGCTCAGCACCCAGTCCTTTCACTGGACAAACGCACACCTGTGTGGCAGGTGAGTGCACAGGGAGTGGATACGGAGGCCCAGGGATGCTGAGGGAGGTGTCCGGACCACAGGGCAACGAGGGCAGGGCAGGAATGCCAGACGCATGGTCCCCGGGTTGAGGGTTAGGTATTGGGGTGACTGGGCAGAGATGAGAACCAGCTGGGGCTTGGGGTTCAGGTGAAAGTGAGACAGGGTGGGGGTGTTTTAAACAGAGTGCTTTTATCTCAACAGGTGGAGGCAGCCCAAGGAGAGATGGAGGTGAGTTTGGCCCTTGCCCCCTGCTAAGGGTAGTCCTCAGAGTTGGATCAGCCAGGGTATGGGGTCTGGGGCCCTGGCCCCCTTCAGACTCACCCGGATGCACAGGGGTCGGCAGTGGGGACCCCTGACCTCAGCAGCGGGGCGGGAGTACAGACTGCATACCTCCTCTCCCCAGGAGGCACTCATCAAGGACATCGTGGAATACCTGGAAGGTCACATTCAAGAGAACCTTCCAGTGAGTTGGAGCCACTGTCTCAGCGCCTTCCTTCCCGTCCCCTCTGGCTTCTCTTGTCCTTGGTGCTGGCACGTGTGCACAGAGCTCCCTGGAGTGGGGGGTGAAGGGGGTCCCTGAAATCTCAGGTGGTGCAGCCTTGCTGGCATTGGCCTCCCCACTCAGCGCACGGGGGCCAGAGCCCTGGACTCAGCTTCCTGCCTGATGAGCCCCGTGGGCCTGGTGCTGGGTTCAGAGGCCAACCACCTACAGGCAGGTACAACCAAGCATCAGGGTTTGTTCTTCGAAGGGAACCGAGGGGCCAGGCCCAGTCTCTGGGAGGAGTCCTTGTATCTGCGGAGCTGTTGGCTGGAAATCAGGCAGTTTCCTTTCCTGGGTTTCTGAATCTCTGTGTCTCCCAAGGACTGGGAGGCCTCGGTCAGGGCAGGATCAGAGTCTGCCTTGCCCGAGGTGGGTTCCTGAACAGCCCCCCATCCCTGCAGGAATCCCAGCAGGAGTCCAGTGCCTTGCTTCTGGAAGTACGGCAAGAAGTACGCCACAGAATCCAGAGACCCTCGGTCTCTGCCTCCCTGGAGGTCCAGAATCCGGAAGAGAGCATCTGGGCCAGAGCCTGGCGGCGGTTCCTGGGCTTTCTGCAGAGTCTGCGGCAATGGTGTTGGGATGTGCTGACCTGGCTGTGGGAGAAGGCGGCGGCCATCCTAGAGGCCATCTGCTGTGCGGTGGAGGCCGTCTGGGGATTGCTGAGTGGTTTCAGCTCCTCTGTGGGGCAGCTCTTCGGAAACCTCATCCAGGTCTAGGAGCCCCAGGTCGTTCTGGAGGAGCCCCACCTCATCCAGAAGGCCTTGCTCGTTCCCCTTCCTGCAAACCATCTTCTGAAGAGACCTTTACCCTCCTGCTCACCCTTGACCCTGACCCGTCCTTTAACTGCCCTCATTGCCTGTCCTGCAGGGAGGACACCACAGCATCAGGCCAGGTTTTCCTTCTCCAGGGCTGACCTGCTGTCAGGGAGGCGGTTGCTCTGCTGACCCGGGGCTGTGGGAGAGGCTTGGAAGCCAGGAGGCCCCAAGGACCACGGTGGCTTCCGTGGGTCAGCCTCCCTCAGTGTCTCTGCCTGTCGCTCCAGACCTGTCAGGTGGGGCGGTGAGCTGATTCTCGGTGAGGGGGACCTCTGAGGGCTGGCTATGGGTCCAGCAGGAGGAGGCATGGTGGACCCTGACCCTGATGTTAGTATCTTGGTGCCCTCAGCATCCTAAGGGACCCAGCTTGCTGTCAGCTCAGGCCCCAGCAGGCAGGAGACCAGGAGGAAGGCTGTCCCTGTCTCCTGGGCCTGCCCCTTCCTGTCTGAGGAGGACAGCAGCCTGTCTGGCCTTCCTTGTGGCAGAGCCCCATTCCGGCCACACCCTTTCCCCTTCACATCCAGGGGGTCCCTCTGACAGGCCTGAGGCTGGATCGCCTCCCTCTGGCCTGAGATCCCCACTGCAAGGAGCCGCCCCCTGCCAGGCCCTGAGCAGCCTTGACTTCCTGGCCCTATCCTTGCCTCACCTCCCCATCAGTATGCGAGTCTCTCAGACTTTCCCCTGCGTCCTCCAGTGAGCCTGTGCTCAACCTCCACTTGCCTATTTTCATGTTTTCTTTTCCATAATGACCTTACATCTGATATACTACTTCTCACGATGGAGATGTTGCTCCATGTAATAAGGTTTTTTTGGTTTGACATTAAATTTATTCCCCATTTAATGTCCATATGAGCTTGTTTGTTGTAGTTTTTTTCACCTTAAATCTTTTCTCCATTTCAATGCAAGTTACATGAAATACATTTTCTAAACATATCCCCTCCCAAAGAAATGTTTCAGTTTTAGACCGATGATACTGGATATGTGCATGTACAATATAAACTCGGGAGATAACAGAACAAAATCCAATAATAATATGGAGGAAACAGTCCTCCACGGTATAGGAGGGAGTGATTTTAATGCAATGGGTTTAATTTCCCAGGATTCTGGGCACAAGTTTCTTTCTTCCTATGGAAAATTCTGAAACAATGAAATATTACTTATATAAATGTCAGTCATCTCACTTCTTTGACCTTTTAACTAGCACATGCAAATTAGAGACAGCAGTTTTCAGTGGTTATTTGCTGTAAAGAAGAGGTTTTGTACTCCATTTAGCATAGGATATCCATTTGAAAGCGCTAGGTGGTGTTTCATGGGACCCGAGGAACTCTGGTCCTTTATGTCTCAGCTCAGAAAGAATTCAGGGAGAGGCAAAAGGAGGCTGGCAGGCTACAGTCCATGGGGTGGCCCAGAGTCGGACACAGCTGAGTAACTGACACTCACTGACCTGTGAGACCCCATCTAATCAGCAGGACGCTGCTCTGCATCACCACGCCTGCACAATAGTCCTTGGCTGCTGGCCAAGCTCCTCTCCCCCTAGGGTCTCTGCACAGGCTGCTCCTATTGCCTGGGATGCCGTTGTTTTTCTTCCAGGGCAGCCCTGCCCCTCTATTTCAAGCCAGGCCCCCTCAATGCCCCACCACACTGCCTGGCACATGGATAGGGCTCAGGAAGCGATAACACCTTGATATGCTGTGTGCTGTGGCTCAATCGTGTTCCCCTCTGCAGCCCCGTGGACTGTGGCCCACCAGGTCCCTCTGTCCCAGGGATTTCCCAGGCAAGGATACTGGAGTGGCGTGTCATTTCCTTCTCCAAGGGATCTTCCGAGCCCAGGGATTGAACCCAGGACTCTTGCATCTCCTTCATTAGCAGTCTGACCCTTGACCACCTGTGCCACCCATGCTGGGGTTTCTCCCAGTTCCTCAGGCTCATAGCTGACCTATCCTTTCTCCCGGAAACGTTCTTCCTAGGAGTCTTGCAGGAGTCCTAAACCCAAACCTGTGACATGTGGTGACTCCTGTAGCCCTGTCTTCCTCCCAACACCTAAACGACTGAACCTCCCAGCCGCAGGCTGAGAGCTTTCCCTGCCAGATGTGCCCTAGAAACACCTCTATTTTCCAAATCCAGTTGCCCCCCAAATTCCTATGCTGAGGTCCTCTGAATGCCACGTCATCTGGAGGTGGTCTTTACAAGGAATCAAGGTAAATGAGGTCCTTAGGGTGGGCCCTAATCTATTATGACTGGTGACCAAATAAAAATGGGGAATTAGGAGACAGATACTTGTCTAGGGAGGGTGCCATGTAGACCTGGAGACAGCCATCTACATGCCTAGGAGTGAAGCCTGGAGCACATGCTTCCCTCAGGGCTCTCAGAGCAACCACTACCTGCTGATGCCTTGATTTCAATTTCTAGGCTCCACTGTGAGAATAAACGTGTGTGGCTGAGACCCGGGTCTGTGGCTCTTTGTTGCTGCGGCCCTGGGTCTCTAAGACGGAGGCAAGGCCATGGCTGTGTTGGGCTGTGAGGGGCTGTGGTCTCAGGGGAGGTGGGCCAGGCTGTGAGAGTCAGGCCCTGTGGGGATGGCCAGGGCCAGGGAGACCCCTGCCATGGTGCCTGAGGACTGGGGGCCCGAGCAGGGCTCAGGAGACCCTGGTGAGCGGGGCCCAGACGGTCAGCAAGGCTCGCTTCAGCCCCTTCTGAGGGGACACATCCTGTGTGTCAGGCACACAGGCCCGGCCCCTGCCCTGGGTGCCGGGGCCCCGCGGAGAGTCTCCAGCTCAGGCTCCCTGCAGGTCCTGTGACTTCCTGAGGGCAGGGCGGCTACAGAAGCTTCTCTGGATGTGGAGTGGGGTGCAGTCTGATCCAGGGCCCTGATCGGCTCCCCCTGAAGCTTCCTCAAACTATGGTCCCAAGTCTGGACTTTCCCCCATCCCTCCCTTCGCTCGAGCTGATGGTGGGGGACGCGGCCCAAACTGGGCTCAGGGATCCCGATCCAGCTCAGGGAGGGGGGCCCTGACCCCGGACCCCGAGCGTAAGGGACGCGCCCTCCCCGCCCCGACCCCTCAGACCACTGCCTCCATGTCTTCCCCTCTTTCTGTCTCCCCCACCCCCGTTTCTGCTTCAGTTTCTGTCTCAGTTTCTGTTTCAAACACACACAACCTCTTTCCCAGCAGGGCTGGATGTGCTGGGAGGGGCTCCGCCCCTCCCTGGCCGCTCTTAAGTTGCTGGCTCTCAGGGCAGCGGTGCAGTGCTCAGCCAGAGCTCTGGGTGCAGGATCTCAGGTGAGGGGCTCTGGGGAGCCCGGCGTGGGGGTGGGGGAGACCTGCAGGTGGAGAACCGTCCAAGGGGTGGGCGAGCCTGCTTCTCTGAAGCACTCTTCCTCCCACTCTTCCTCCACCAGGTCCCAGAGGGAGGACCCTAAGCCACCATGCGCTACACTAGGGTGAGTGACTATGAGGGATGAGGGGAGAGTGGGCCTGGGGTCTCTTTTGCAGTCTGTCCCTGCTCCCAGCCGCTCAGCCCCAGCCCTGCTGACTGCTCCGCGCACAGCAGATCTGTACCACCCTCCCTGGGTCCTAGGGTGGCTGCTGGGGTGGCCGCTGGGGAAAGTGAAAGTGTGAGTCACTCAGTGGTGTCCAACTCTTTGTGAACCCGGGGACTGTAGCCCCTGTCCATGGGACTCTCCAGGCAGAGATGCTGGAGCGGGTTGCCATTTCCTTCCCACTGGGGAAGCACAGGGTCCACACATGGGACCTGTGCCATCAAAGCGCCCAGTCTCACAATGACCCTGGTCGAACACTCTGCTGTCACCATCCTGAAATTCTGGGTAATCGTTGGCAAACATGCTTTGGTTTCCTGTTGCTCTGAGCCCTTTCCTTCTGAAGCAGGTCCTGGCTGTGGGGCTGGGGCTCCTGCTGGGAGGTCGGTTTGGGGGGCAGCTCAGTGTGGGGGCCTCTGTTGGGACCGAGGAAGGAACGATGGACCAGGTTGCATGTAGGAATTAGAGTCGTCATGCTCCTGGGGGAGTCAGACATGGAGCATCTGCGGTGTCAGAGGAATGAGCCATCCTTGGGGCTCCTTCTAAAGCGTGTTCATGTTTATTGAATTTCTTTTGTCTCAGGGATCTTAGTTGTAACATGTGGGGTCTAGTTCCCTGGCCAGGGTTCCAACCGAACCCCCTATACAGAGTCCTGAGAGCCTTGGCCCCTGGACCACAAGGGAAGATACCCCACCCCGATCCTTTCCACATCCTGGAAACCCCTGAGTGGCGGGGCCTGACCACATGTTCCTGGAAACTGAAAGCATTTCTCTCAGGGCCCAGATCAGCAGCTGAAGCCACACTGAGCTCAGAGTCTATTTGTTCCCTTTGGGGTGCCCTCTGCCCTCTGTACCAATCCCTCATCTCAATTCTGAAGGTGACCAGATGCTCAGGGGCTCTGGGCCATGGAACCCCAGGATCTGGGAGTGGTCCTCAGGGGTGACCCAGGCTGAGTGCTCAGGCCCAGTGAGAGGACGATGCGAGCAGCTGCGTGTCCCCAGGACCCGCGAGGTGTTTCCCTGCCCAGTCACGTGTGATGCGGGGCTGACAGGATGGGCCCCCGGACACAGGGTGTGCAGACGGGAGCCCTGCACGTGCTCTGAGCCGCACTGACCCCCAGGTCCAAGTGGGCAGCGGGGACACGCCAGATTCCCGCCGTTATGTGGAGTCTCCTGAGGGGTCAGTGGGGCACCTCCATGACGCATCAAGTGTCTGGAGTCTGGAGGGGAAGGGGCTGGGGCCGGGGGTCTGCAGGCTCAGAGGTCGGGAAGACTGGCCGCTGTCACCGTCAGCGGCTCAGACAGGACAGGACAGCGCCAGTTCCTCCCTGGTCAGCTCTCAGCGGGGCCACGGAGGGCTGGGCATCTGGGCACCATGCTGACCCGCCTACTCCAGGGCAAGGGGCATCCTTGGGTGAGTGTGTGTGCGTGTGAAACAGGTTCGGTGGTTACAAGGGCAGAAGCCTGAGTTTCACTGTTTTCTCCACAGGGAGTCCCACGTAACCTGGCTTCTCTCAGGGTCCGAATGGTAAGAAGCTCATCTCCACGTATATCTGTGGGCTCGGGAGGCCTGGGTTCTGCTGGATGAATCCGAGAGCGTTCTGGCCCACTTGGGACCCAGCAGGGAGAAGAACCGAACTTCTTTTACTCAAATCCCTCTCTGTTCACAGCACAGCCGTGTGGATTATTTCTGTGATATGATGGGAAATCAACCAGAAGAAGCACAGGTGGGTCAGTGTGGCCTACCCCCGAACCCTCCCCAGGTTGAGGGAGGTGGGGTGGGGTCACAGTCACGGTGATGATGAGGGTCACAGCTCAGTGCCCAGTCCTTTCACTGGACAAACGCACACCTGTGTGGCAGGTGAGTTCACAGGAAGGGATACGGAGGCCCAGGGATGCTGAGGGAGGTGTCCGGACCACAGGGCAACGAGGGCAGGGCAGGCATGCCAGACGCATGGTCCCCAGGTTGAGGGTTAGTTATTGGGGTGACTGGGCAGAGATGAGAACTAGCTGGGGCTTGGGGTTCAGGTAAAAGTGAGAGAGGGTGGGGGTGTTTTAAACAGAGTGCTTTTTTCTCAACAGATGGAGGCAGCCCTATTCGAGATGGAGGTAAGTTTGGACCTTGTCCCCTGCTAAGGGGTGTCCTCAGAGCTGGATCAGCCAGGGTATGGGGTCTGGGGCCCTGGCCCCCTTCAGACTCACCTGGATGCAAGGGGGGCGGCAGTGGGGACCCCTGACCTCAGCAGCGGGGCGGGAGTGCAGACGGCACACTTCCTCTCCCCAGGAGGCACTCAGCGAGGACATCGTGGAGTACCTGGAAGATCACATTCAAGAGAACCTTCCAGTGAGTTGGAGCCACTGTCTCAGCGCCTTCCTTCCCCTCCCCTCTGGCCTCTCTTGTCCTTGGTGCTGGCACGTGTGCACAGAGCTCCCTGGAGTTGGGGGTGAAGGGGGTCCCTGAAATCTCAGGTGGTGCAGCCTTGCTGGTATCAGCCTCCCCACTCAGCGCACGGGGGCCAGAGCCCTGGACTCAGCTTCCTGCCTGATGAGCCCTGTGGGCATGGTGCTGGGTTCAGAGGCCAACCACCTACAGGCAGGTACAACCAAGCATCAGGGTTTGTTCTTCGAAGGGAACCGAGGGGCCAGGCCCAGTCTCTGGGAGAAGTCCTTGTGTCTGTGGAGCTGTTGGCAGGAAGGCACGCAGTTTCCTTTCGAGGGTTTCTGAATCCCAGCGTCTCCCAAGGACTGGGAGGCCTCAGTCAGGGCAGGATCAGAGTCTGCCTTGCCAGGGGCGGGTTCCTGAACAGCCCCCCATCCCTGCAGGAATCCCAGCAGGAGTCCAGTGCCTTGCTTCTGGAAGTACTGCAAGAAGTACGCCGCAGAATCCAGAGACCCTCGGTCTCTGCCTCCCTGGAGGTCCAGAATCCGGAAGAGAGCATCTGGGCCAGAGCCCGGCGGCGGTTCCTGGGCTTTCTGCAGAGTCTGCGGCAATGATGTTGGGATGTGCTGACCTGGCTGTGGGAGAAGGCGGCGGCCATCCTAGAGGCCATCTGCTGTGCGGTGGAGGCCGTCTGGGGATTGCTGAGTGGTTTCAGCTTCTCTGCAGGGCAACTCTTCGGAAACCTCATCCAGGTCTAGGAGCCCCAGGTCGTTCTGGAGGAGCCCCACCTCATCCAGAAGGCCTTGCATGTTCCCCTTCCTGGAAACCATCTTCTCAAGCGGCCTTTACCCTCCTGCTCACCCTTGACCCTGACCCGTCCTTTAACTGCCCTCACCGCCTGTCCTGCAGGGAGGACACCACAGCATCAGGCCAGGTTTTCCTTCTCCAGGGCTGACCTGCTGTCAGGGAGGCGGTTGCTCTGCTGACCCGGGGCTGTGGGAGAGGCTTGGAAGCCAGGAGGCCCCAAGGACCACGGTGGCTTCCGTGGGTCAGCCTCCCTCAGTGTCTCTGCCTGTCGCTCCAGACCTGTCAGATGGGGCGGTGAGCTGATTCTCGGTGAGGGGGACCTCTGAGGGCTGGCTATGGGTCCAGCAGGAGGAGGCATGGTGGACCCTGACCCTGATGTTAGTATCTTGGTGCCCTCAGCATCCTAAGGGACCCAGCTTGCTGTCAGCTCAGGCCCCAGCAGGCAAGAGACCAGGAGGAAGGCTGTCCCTGTCTCCTGGGCCTGCCCCTTCCTGTCTGAGGAGGACAGCAGCCTGTCTGGCCTTCCTTGTGGCAGAGCCCCATTCCGGCCACACCCTTCCCCCTTCACATCCAGGGGGTCCCTCTGACAGGCCTGAGGCTGGACCGCCTCCCTCTGGCCTGAGTTCCCCGCTGCAAGGAGCCACCCCTGCCAGGCCCTGAGCAGCCTTGACTTCCTGGCCCTGTCCTTGCCTCACCTCCCCATCAGTATGCAAGTCTCTGACTTTCCCCTGCGTCCTCCAGTGAGCCTGTGCTCAACCTCCACTTGCCTATTCCCATGTTTTCTTTTCCATAATGACCTTACATCTGATATACTACTTCTCACGCTGGAGATGTTACTCAGTTGATATAAGTAGTAAGGTTTTTTGGTTTGGCATTAAATTTATTCCCCGTTTCAACATCACTATGAGTTTGTTTTTTGTTGTTGTTTTTAGATTAAATCAGTTCTCATTTCAATGCAAGTTACATGAAATACACTTTCTAAACATTTCCCCTCTCAAAGAAATGTTTCAGTTTTTGACCAATGATATTTGATATGTGCATGTACAATATAAACTGGGGAGGTAACAGAACAAAATCCAAGAAAAATATGGAGGAAACAGTCCTCCATGGTGCAGGAGGGAGTGATTTTGATGCAATGGGTTTAATTTCCCAGGATTCTGGGCACAAGTTTCTTTCTTCCTATGGAAAATTCTGAAACAAAGAAATATTACTTATGTAAATGTCAGTCATCTCACTTCTTTGACCTTTTAACTAGCACATGCAAATTAGAGACAGCAGTTTTCAGTGGTTATTTGCTGTAAAGAAGAGGTTTTGTACTCCATTTAGCATAGGATATCCATTTGAAAGCGCTAGGTGGTGTTTCATGGGACCCGAGGAACTCTGGTCCTTTATGTCTCAGCTCAGAAAGAATTCAGGGAGAGGCAAAAGGAGGCTGGCAGGCTACAGTCCTTGGGGTGGCCCAGAGTCGGACACAGCTGAGTAACTGACACTCACTGACCTGTGAGACCCCATCTAATCAGCAGGACACTGCTCTGCATCACCACGCCTGCACCATAGTCCTTGGCTGCCGGCCAAGCTCCTCCCCCCTCCCCCCCTACCCTGGGGTCTCTGCACAGGCTGCTCCTATTGCCTGGGATGCCCTTGTTTTTCTTCCAGGGCAGCCCTGCCCCTCTATTTCAAGCCAGGCCCCCTCAATGCCCCACCACACTGCCTGGCACATAGGTGGGGCTCAGGAAGCGATAACGCCTTGATATGCTGTGTGCTGTGGCTCAATTGTGTTCGCCCCTGCAGCCCCATGTGGCCCACCAGGTCCCTCTGTCCCTGGGATTTCCCAGGCAAGGATACTGGAGTGGCGTGTCATTTCCTTCTCCAAGGGATCTTCCGAGCCCAGGGATTGAACCCAGGTCTCCTGCATCTCCTTCATTAGCAGTCAGACCCTTGGCCACCAGTGACATCCATGCTGGAGGTTCTCCCAGTTCCGCAGTCTCGTAGCTGACCTATCCTTTCTCCCAGAAACGTTCTTCCCAGGAGTTTTGCAGGAGTCGTAAACCTAAACCTGTGACATGTGGCGACTCCCGTAGCCCTGTGTTCCAACACGTAAACGACTAAAGCTCCCAGCCCCAGGCTCAGAGCTTTCCCTTCCAGCTGTGCCCGAGAAACACCTCTACTTTCCAAATCCAGCTGCCCCCCAAATTCCTATCCTGAAGTCCTCTGAATGGAGGATGTCATCTAGAGGTGGTCTTTACAAGGAATCAAGGTAAACGAGGTCCTCAGGGTGGGCCCTAATCCATTGTGACTGCTGACCTTATGAAAATGGGGGATTAGGAGACACATGTCTGGAGAGGACGCTGTGTCGACGTGGAGATGCCTATCTACCAGCCTAGGAGAGGCCTGGAAGACAGCCTTCCCTCAGGGCTCTCAGGGGAACCATACCTGCTGACACCTTGACTTCCACTTCTAGGCTGCACTGTGAGAGAAGAAATGTCTGTTGTTGATACACGGGTCTGGGGTTCTTTGTTATGGTGGCCCTGGGCCTGGAAGACATACGAGAAGGCCATGGAGGTGCTGGGCTGTGCGAGGCTGTTGCCCCAGCAAGGAGGCTGGCCAGGCTGTGAGCGACAAGCCCTGTGGGGCCGGCCAGGGCAGGAGACACCAGCCAGTTCGCTTAGGATCGAGGGGCCAGAGGGCTCAGCGCCCAGACGGCCTTCATTCCCTCCTGAAGGCCCCGGCTGTGCGCCAGGCAGCCCAGGCCCCTCCTGTCAACAGCCGTGCCAAGCTGTTTGGGTCTTTAGGGACGGGCCCCACCGCCCACCCCGGGATGCTGAACCCCAGCCTGACTCTCCAGGCCCTCTGTGATGTTTGTCTCCCTGTTCTGCGTCTGTGAAATCCCAAGCACCCCACATTGCTGGGGACCCCACATCAGCCCTGAGACCACCCCTGGTCGCCCGGCCCCACGTCCTGGGCGGCATCACTGGTCACACGTAGATGATGCTCCACAGTCGGCCTCGTGCACCTTCTCTCCGGTCAGCACACTGGATCCAGAACCGCCCAGTCTCAGGGGGACGCCCTCCTGCACCTGAAACACCTTTCCCCCCTCCACACCTGAGCCCCTGCCGCCCTCTTGGGAACTGCTTGGCTCCCATCAGCTCATGCTGGTGGGATGACAGTGGACTGGTCTCCTCTCTGTCTGGGGTCACTGCTTCCTCAATGTTCCTGGGTGATGAGTGCGTGGAGCCACCTCATTGACCATCCCGCACCCCAGACTCATCACAGAATTCAGGAACTAAAAATCAGTGCCTCTGCAAATCTGCTTCTGGAACATCCACACAGGATGACCCATGAAGGGCGTTGTCTGGTGGTCCACTGGTTAGAATCAGGCACTTTCACTGTCATGGCCTGAGTGAAATTTCTAGTCCCAGAACTAAGATCCCTCAAGTTGCTTGATGTTGCCAAAAAGAGAGAGCGAAAAACCTGGGGAATTTAAAAATGCAGATTTCATGTCCTCACTCTGAATCTACATACAGTGGGGGTTGGGGACAGAAATCTGCATTTGAAGAAGCTGGAGTGGTGGGGGAGGGGAGTGGTCCTCCTGTGCAAGGGAGCTGGGCCAGCAGTTGCATTTCTTTGTCTTGTGGCTTTTCTGTGTCTCTGCCAAGTTCTCCACCCAGGGGCCCACCTTTTCCTGTTTTCTACAGAGCACAGCTCATGGCCTGGGTGAGAGAGTTTCACCCCGCATGGGTGGAGTCATACTCTCCATTTCTGAATCTGTCACACAGCCTCAGCAGGCCCACAAGTGCTACACAGAGGTGACCCAGGGGGCTTGGAACCCAGCGTGGTCACGACCAGACCAGAAAGAGGATGACACCCAAGTGTCTTCAACCAGCCATGGACCTGGGAATTCAAAGGCCCCAGAAGCCATGTGGGCCTCTGTCAGGACCCTTTCTAAGTAAGAGGAGGAGGAAACTTGTATTCGCAAAGCTTGTCAGCTCTGAAACAGGACAATAAAAATAACAGGAGAGAAAAGCCTTCATTTCCTCGGAGCAGTGATGGAGCCAGGCTGAAGTTTGGTGGCAGGAACATGACAGACGCGGATCACTGTTTTACAGAAGAGGCTGGAATCCAGTATTGATGGTGGACAGGGTGGCTGAGAATGAATTGGGAGAGCAACCAAAGTTGGTTGGAGGGGCCCAGAGAGGGATGTCCCATGTGACATCTGAGGCTCCTTTCACTGCAACAGTGGACACTTCTCCAGCCTCTCAGAGTTCATGAAGCCTGCTTCACAAAAATGCCACATCGCAAAAAAAAAAAAAAATGCCACATCGCATTGAATTATGTTACTTAAAGAATAGTACAGCTCTAGGAGTTGGTGATGGACAGGGAAGCCTGGCATGCTGCAGTCCATGGGGCTGCAAATAATCAGACATGACTGAGCGACTGAACTGAATCAAACAGTAATGTTTGATTAAAAATGTAAAAGCTTTTGTGTTTCAAAAGACACCATCAGAAAAATGAAAAGACAACCCACCAAACGGGGACAAAAATTTTGCAAATGGTATATACTGTCGGGAGCCGCCAGGACATGCCCAGGCCATGACAAGGTCACGAGAAGAGAAAGGAACCTGCAAGGCAGCTCTTCCCCTCGAGGTTGTCCTGGGGGCCCGGTATGTCCCTTTGCTCCTTCTGTCTCACTGTTGTTGGGCTTTATATTAATTTTTGGAAATATAATATATAGTAATAGGCCTCCCTGGAAAAGTCCAAGCCTTTTTGGAAATGCTCATGATTGCTCTGGCTCAGGACACGACCATAAACATCAAGTTAAAGAAGAAAAGGCCACAGGCATAGTTTGGCTGCTTGCTTAAAAGATTATAATGTTCTAGAATAGAAAAGAGTAGAGGCATTTAGATTGAGAAGTAGATATACTGCTTCAGTTTACTTGCTCGTTGGTTGAGAGGGTTTTCGTTATTGCTATTTCCTTGCTGCTATTTGTCCATTGTTTCCCTTTCTTTAAACAACATGGAAGATCATGGGTATTTTTGTAGAGTTAGGAAAGGGGGTACATAGGATTTCAATAGAAGATTTATATTTACCAGCTTCACTGCCATTATCTCACTATTAATAGAGGTGTTCTGCTGTTTTAGAGGTGTTTTTGCTGTTTAATAGTTAATCATTGTAAATTGAGATTTTGTGGTTTCAGGTAAAGAAAAATATCAGGTTTTTCTCATGGTACTATTCTCAGAAATGTCAAACATGTTACTGTGACCCTTCCCATGTATTGTTTTATTGTCCAAAGAATTTACACTATACCTGAGATTTGTAGGACATTGTTTTTGTTAGAGTGAAAATGTTAGGCCATTGAGGCAAGAAGACTATGTCCGAGACATTTAAGAATAAACCCTGTAATCGGAAACGTTCTAGATGAATGTATAGGGGAAAAACATGGGAAGGAAAAATATTGACAGGAGCACAAAACAATATCTGATGTAATATGTGGTGACTTAAGGGGGAGGTAATGTTCATTGTATAAAAACTGAGCTGTCCTAAAAATAAACAAAAAGTTACCTCTTGTACACAACCGTCTGTGTGTGTGTGTCTGTCTTCTTCCTTGCCGACGCCACTCATCCCTTGGGTATTCCTGGTCCTGCCGGGGCTGGACCTCGGCAATATTTGATAAGGGATTGGTATCCAGAACATAAAACTCTCCTGACAACTTATAATAAAAAGACAAATAACCCAGTTTAAAAACGTGCTAAGGATCAAAGTATACATTTCTCCAAGAAATACATGAAGGGATGCTCAACATCATTCGTCTCTGGGGAATTGCAAATAAAAATCAGAGTGAGATACCACTTCATGCCCACTAGGATGCCCAGAATTAAAAAGTTGTGATAGTAAATGTTGATGAGGATGTAAAGAAATTAGAACTTTGATATACTGTTGCTGGCAATGTGAAGTGGTTTTATGACCTTGGGCAATAGTCCAGTGGTACCTCAAAAAGTTCAAAGCAGACTTAGGGGTTGCCTGGTAGTGGGCCCTGAAGGATGATGGCTTAGGGGTGCAGAATGGCTGCTTGAGGTTGTTAGGTAGTTAGAATAGGAAACAGGAGTCCAGAATGGTGGTAGCTAAAAGACAAGGAAGGGAAAAGCCCGCAAAAATGGTCCGAGGACTGGAGTGAGGACCTCAGGTAGAACAAACAGCACTCCTGGCTAGCTCAATTTACATAGGGCAGGCCTGGGGGGAGGACAACACATATAAAAGAGGACAAGACGTAAAAAAAAAGAAGACATATAAAAGACATATAAAAAAGGTCTCTCTCTCTCTCTCCCGCGCGCTGGTGCGCTGCTCCATTCTCTTCTCTTCACTTCTTCGTGTCGGCATGCTACCACGCCTCGGGGATGGATTTTCCTGCTATTTTCTAAATAAAATAGAGCTGTAACACTGATCTAAGACTATAACACGGTCTGTCCAAGACCCAAGAGCTGTGCCGCACCGAGGGCTTTAATGTCCGTCACTCCAAATCTTTGTTGTGATGAGACAGAACCGAGAAACACACGCTCGCCTGACAAGGTGATGAAAAGTGTTCTGAGATTGATTGTGGTGATGGCTGAATAGGTTTCTGCATTGAACTGGGCACCTTGCTGGGTGAATTGTATGGTATGTGAATTATATGTCAACTAAAACTCTGAAGAAAACGGCTCAGTCTGCAATGAATGCCTTCAGATGATTGTACTCTGGAGAAAGGCATGGAGAGGCTGAGCACCCCATCTTAGGGGCCAGGTGTCTGGAAATGAGACCTGGAAATGTGACTTGCAGCTGAAACAGGATCAGCTCCCTGTCTGCCTCCTGCCCTGGAATTCATAGGAGGCTCAGGGAAGGGTCTGGTCTTCCTGGGTGTGGAAAGGGGGTCTCAGACAATTGAATGGGCTCCAAAGGGGCAGAGGATGCTGGGTGGGGTCTGGTGAACCCAAGAGAGACTTTCCCTGAGGAGTGGGTTTTGTAGGTCTGTCCCTCTGGGGCCCACCCTGAGAGCCCCTTACAGAGCCTGGTTCCTCTGCAAGGATATTAGAGGTTGACTTGTCTTCCCCCAAATTCCTATGCTGAAGTCCAAACCACCAGTACCTTGGAATGTCACCTTTCCTGGAGGTGGGTCTTTTCGGGGAATCAAGTTAAAATGAGGTCTTCAGGGTGGGCCCTAATCCATTATGACTGGTGACCTTATGAACATGGGGAATTAGATACTTGTCTAGGGTTGGCACCAGGTGGACATGGAGACAGCTATCTACACGCCTAGGAGAGAAGCCTGGAACACATGCTTCCCTCAGGGCTCTTGGAGGAACCAAAAGTTTAGTTGCTAAAAGTTTAGCAAGTGCTGACACCTTGATTTCACTTCTAGGCTCCACTGCGCTGTGCGTACTTAGTCGCTCAGTCATGTCTGACTCTTGGCAACCCCATGATTGTAGCCCACCAGGCTCCTCTATTCATGGGGATTCTCCAGGCAAGAATACTGGAGTGGGTTGCCATTCCCTTCTCCAGAGGATCTGCCCAACCCAGGAACTGAATCCAAGTCTCCTGTATAGGCGGGAGCCACCGACTGCACCACCAGGGAAGCCCAAGAATACTGGAGCGGGTAGCCTATCCCTTCTCCAGGGGGTCTTCACAACCAAGGAATCCAAGCCGGGTCTCATGCATTGCAGGCAGATTCTTTACCAACTGAGCTACCAGGGAAGCTCCTATGGGTGGTTAGGGGTCCTCAACGGTCAACCCAACTTACCTGTAGGCAGGTTTAGTTTTTCAGTTTCAATTATCAGCTGCTAGCATTTTCAGGGTGAATTAGTTACCAACATTCCACAGGAACAGCTTTCCTGTATTAATCTAACATCTGGGATTTTAAGTTTTATTCAATTTTAATTAAACAGGCGAATACACTGGAGGATATTGTACTGAACACGCGGGTAGACTCGAGAGGAGAAATCACTCCAGGGTGAGACTCGTTGACCTTGCCCACAGTTGGCTCTAATAGCTGCCTTTCCCCCACAACATACACACACACACCCCCCGACAGACAGACAGACAGACACACACAGACACACACACCCTGACACACAGTGAGCCTTGGATCCGCCGGGAGAGAACAAACGTGTGTTGCTGAGACCCGGGTCTTGGCTCTTTGTTATGGAGGCCCTGGGATCTCTAAGACAGATGCAAGGCCATGGCTGTGTTGGGCTGTGAGGGGCTGTAGTCTCAGAGGGAGGTGGGCCAGGCTGTGAGAGTCAGGCCCTTTGGGGATGGCCAGGGCCAGAGAGACCCCACAACTGGAGCTTGGGATTGAAGGGCCCCCCATGGGGCTCAGGAGACCCTGGTCATTGGGGTCAGTTGGTCCGTAAGGCTCCCTTCAGACCCTCCTGGGCTCCATCCTGCGTGTCAGGCCCACAGGCCCGGCCCCTGCCCTGGGTGCCGGGGCCCCAGGGAGAGTCTCCACCTCAGGGCCCTTGCAGGTCCTGTGACTTCCTGAGGGCAGGGCGGCTACAGAAGCTTCTCTGGATGTGGAGTGGGGTGCAGACTGTTCGAGAGCCCTGGTCGCCTTCCCCTTTATCTTAACTCCCAGCTGGTTGACATCCTTTTCTGGAGCTCCGCAACCTTCCTCAACGTGCTGTCCCAAGTCTGGACTTTCCCCGGCCCTCCCTGCCCTCAGGTTGACGGGTGGGGCTGAGGCCCTAGCTGGGCTCAGAGATCCCGTCCCAGCTCAGGGAGGAGGGGCCTGACCAGGGATCCTGAGTGTAAGGGACACACCCTCCCCACCCTGGCCCCTCAGAACTCTCGTCACCCCATCTTGCCTTCCTTCTGTCTTGGCCCTGCTCTAGTTCTATTTCTGTCAAACACACACAAACACAAACCCCCGCCCAGCCCGCTTTCTCTGCTCTGCGATGGTTCCACCCTCCCCACCCCTCCCTCCTCTGCCCTGAAGTCTCTGACTCTCGGGGGACACTGAGTCCGGGCGGCTCAGCAGTGGACTGCTAGCTGGGGCTCTGCCGCAGGGTCTCAGGTGAGGGGCTGCGGGGCGCCTGGGCTGAGGGAAGAGGGGAGACCTGCAGGCAGAACATGCTCCAGGGTGGTGGGCGACCCTGCTTCTCCAGAACACTTTTCCTCACACCCTTCCTCCCACTGCGTTACAGTAGCCGAACCCTGGAGCAGCATGGCTAACGCCAGGGTGAGTGAGGGCAGGAGACGGGGGAAGGTTGGGCCCTGGCGTCTCCTATTTCCCCTGTCCCCTCTTCCATCAGGCCATCCTCCACCCCTGCTGACTGGGCCACTTGCACTTCCCTCTGTCCCACCCTCCCTGGGCTGAAGTGAGGGACCTTCCCGGGAGACTTGGGCTTGAAGGCCTGTGACCCATGCAGCCGACAGGGTCCTCTCTCACAGCGATCCGGGGCGGAGGGGTGTGCTCTGCTGTCTCTAACCCGACATTCCAAACAGTTACTGACACAGACCATATAGACGCCTGTTGCTCTGAGCCCTCTCCTTTATTTCTTTTGGAAAGTTCTCAGCTGGACTTCAACTATTTATTGTCTCTCCATTTCTAAAAGGGTTTGTGCACAAAGATTTCTCTCTCTCTGTCTCGTTCTCTCTCGCTCTCTCTATTTTAACTTTTAATTTTGTGTGGGAATAGAGATGATTAACACAGCTGTGATAGTCTCAGGTGGTCAGCGAAGGGACTCAGCCATACATACACATGTACCCATTCTCCCCCACACTCCCCCCGTCCTAGATCCCGTTCCTCACGCAGCGGGTCCTGGCTCTGGGGCGGCGTTCCTGCTAGAGGACAGGTATGGCAGCAGCTCTGTGGAGGTCCTAGTGGGCCATTCTGGGCTGAGAGGACTGAGGAACCAGAGTCATGGACAGAGGAGTCACTTTAGGAATTAGAGTCGACATTCTGGTGAGGGAGCTGCACATGGAGGGTGTCCGGGTCAGAGGAATCAGTCGTCCCTGGGGACCCTTTCTACAGCCTGGAAACCCGGGGGTAGAGGCGTGTGGTGTTTTTCTGGAAACTGAAGGCATTGCTCTCAGGGCCTGGATCAGGAGCTGAAGCCACGCTGAGCTGAGTCTATTCTTTCCCTTTGGGGAGCCCTCTGCCCTCTGCCCCACTCCCCCACCTGAGTTCTGAGGGTGACCAGATGCTCAGGGGCTCTGGGCCATGGAACACCGGGATCCAAGAGTGGTCATCAGGGGTGACCCAGGCTGAGTGCTCAGGCGCAGTGAGAGGACGATGCGGGCAGCTGAGTGTCCCCCAGACCCGCAAGGTGTTTCCCTGCCCAGTCGTGTGTGATGCGGGGATGACAGGATGGGCCCCCGGACACAGGGTGTGCAGATGGGAGCCCTGCATGCACTGTGAGCCGCACTGACCCCCCAGGGCCACGGAGGGCTGGGCATCTGGGCACCATGCTGACCCGCCTACTCCAGGGCAAGGGGCATCCTTGGGTGAGTGTGTGTGCGTGTAAAACAGGTCTCGGTGGTTACAAGGTCCGAAGCCTGAGATTCATGGTTTCCTCCACAGGGAGTCCCAAATGACGTGGCTTCTCTCAGGGCCCAAATGGTAAGAAGCTCATCTCCACGTATATCTGTGGGCTCGGGAGGCCTGGGTTCTGCTGGGTGAAGAAGAGAACATTCTGGCCAACTTGGGACCCAGCAGGGAGAAGAACCGAGCTTCTTTTACTCAAATCCCTCTCTGTTCACAGCACAGCCATGTGGATTATTTCTGTCCTGAGATGAGAAATCAACCAGAAGAAGCACAGGTAGGTCAGTGTGGCCCACCCCCGAACCCTCCCCAGGTTGAGGGAGGTGGGGTGGGGTCACAGTCACGGTGATGATGAGGGTCACAGCTCAGCGCCCAGTCCTTTCACTGGACAAACGCACACCTGTGTGGCAGGTGAGTGCACAGGAAGGGATACGGAGGCCCAGGGATGCTGAGGGAGGTGTCCGGACCCCAGGGCAACGAGGGCAGGGCAGGCATGCCAGACGCATGGTCCCCGGGTTGAGGGTTAGTTATTGGGGTGACTGGGCAGAGATGAGAACTAGCTGGGGCTTGGGGTTCAGGTGAAAGTGAGACAGGGTGGGGGTGTTTTAAACAGAGTGCTTTTTTCTCAACAGGTGGAGGCAGCCCAAGGAGAGATGGAGGTGAGTTTGGACCTTGCCCCCTGCTAAGAGTACTCCTCAGAGTTTGATCAGCCAGGGTATGGGGTCTGGGGCCCTGGCTCCCTTCAGACTCACCTGGATGCACGGGGGGTGGCAGTGGGGACCCCTGACCTCAGCAGCGAGGCGGGAGTACAGACTGCACACCTCCTCTCCCCAGGAGGCACTCAGCGAGGACATCGTGGAATACCTGGGAGAT
Organism: Cervus elaphus; assembly: GCF_910594005.1. NCBI lineage: Eukaryota > Metazoa > Chordata > Mammalia > Artiodactyla > Cervidae > Cervus > Cervus elaphus. Next base: position 17,290,294 of record NC_057824.1, read on the forward strand.
CACATTCAAGAGAACCTTCCAGTGAGTTGGAGCCACTGTCTCAGCGCCTTCCTTCCCCTCCCCTCTGGCCTCTCTTGTCCTTGGTGCTGGCACGTGTGCACAGAGCTCCCTGGAGTTGGGGGTGAAGGGGGTCCCTGAAATCTCAGGTGGTGCAGCCTTGCTGGTATCAGCCTCCCCACTCAGCGCACGGGGGCCAGAGCCCTGGACTCAGCTTCCTGCCTGATGAGCCCTGTGGGCATGGTGCTGGGTTCAGAGGCCAACCACCTACAGGCAGGTACAACCAAGCATCAGGGTTTGTTCTTCGAAGGGAACCGAGGGGCCAGGCCCAGTCTCTGGGAGAAGTCCTTGTGTCTGTGGAGCTGTTGGCAGGAAGGCACGCAGTTTCCTTTCGAGGGTTTCTGAATCCCAGCGTCTCCCAAGGACTGGGAGGCCTCAGTCAGGGCAGGATCAGAGTCTGCCTTGCCAGGGGCGGGTTCCTGAACAGCCCCCCATCCCTGCAGGAATCCCAGCAGGAGTCCAGTGCCTTGCTTCTGGAAGCAAGGCAAGAAGTACGCCGCAGAATCCAGAGACGCTCGGTCTCTGCCTCCCTGGAGGTCCAGAATCCGGAAGAGAGCATCTGGGCCAGAGCCCTGCGGCGGTTCCTGGGCTTTCTGCAGAGTCTGAAGCAGCGGTGTTGGGATGTGCTGACCTGGCTGCGGGAGACGGCAGCGGCCATCCTAGAGGCCATCTGCAGTGCGGTGGAGGCCGTCTGGGGATTGCTGAGTGGTTTCAGCTTCTCTGTGGGGCAGCTCTTCGGAAACCTCATCCAGGTCTAGGAGCCCCAGGTCGTTCTGGAGGAGCCCCACCTCATCCAGAAGGCCTTGCACGTTCCCCTTCCTGGAAAACATCTTCTCAAGCGACCTTTACCCTCCTGCTCACCCTTGACCCTGACCCGTCCTTTAACTGCCCTCACCGCCTGTCCTGCAGGGAGGACACCACAGCATCAGGCCAGGTTTTCCTTCTCCAGGGCTGACCTGCTGTCAGGGAGGCGGTTGCTCTGCTGACCCGGGGCTGTGGGAGAGGCTTGGAAGCCAGGAGGCCCCAAGGACCACGTGGTCAGCCCCGCTCAGTGTCTCTGCCTGTCGCTCCAGACCTGTCAGATGGGGCGGTGAGCTGATTCTCGGTGAGGGGGACCCCTGAGGGCCGGCTGTGGGTCCAGCAGGAGGAGGCAGTGGTGGACCTTGACCCTGACGTTAGTATTTTGGTGCCCTCAGCATTTTAAGGGACGCAGCTTGCTGTCAGCTCCCGCCCCAGCAGGCAGGAGACCAGGAGGAAGGCTGTCCCTGTCTCCTGGGCCTGCCCCTTCCTGTCTGAGGAGGACAGCAGCCTGTCTGGGTGTTCCTTGTGACAGAGCCCCATTCCGGCCACACCCTTCCCCCTTCACATCCAGGGGGTCCCTCTGACAGGCCTGAGGCTGGACCGCCTCCCTCTGGCCTGAGATCCCCACTGCAAGGAGCCGCCCCTGCCAGGCCCTGAGCAGCCTTGACTTCCTGGCCCTGTCCTTGCCTCACCTCCCCATCAGTATGCGAGTCTCTCAGACTTTCCCCTGCATCCTCCAGTGAGCCTGTGCTCAACCTCCACTTGCCTATTTCCATGTTTTCTTTTCCATAATGACCTTACATCTGATATACTACTTCTCTCGCTGGAGATGTTACTCAGTTGATATAAGTAGTAAGGTTTTTTGGTTTGACATTAAATTTCTTCCCCATTTCAACATCAACATGAGTTTGTTTTTGTTGTTGTTTTTAGATTAAATCATTTCTCATTTCAATGCAAGTTACATGAAATACACTTTCTAAACATTTCCCCTCTCAAAGAAATGTTTCAGGGTTTGACCAATGATATTTGATATGTGCATGTACAATATAAACTCGGGAGATAACAGAACATAATCCAAGAAAAATATGGAGGAAACAGTCCTCCATGGTGCAGGAGGAAGTGATTTTAATTCAATGGGTGTAATTTCCCAAGATTCTGGGCACAAGTTTCTTTCTTCCTATGGAAAATTCTGAAACAAAGAAATATTACTTATGTAAATGTCAGTCATCTCACTTCTTTGACCTTTTAACTAGCACATGCAAATTAGAGACAGCAGTTTTCAGTGGTTATTTGCTGTAAAGAAGAGGTTTTGTACTCCATTTAGCATAGGATATCCATTTGAAACTGCTAGGTGGTGTTTCATGGGACCCGAGGAACTCTGGTCCTTTATGTCTCAGCTCAGAAAGAATTCAGGGAGAGGCAAAAGGAGGCTGGCAGGCTACAGTCCAGGGCAGCCCTGCCCCTCTATTTCAAGCCAGGGCCCCTCAATGCCCCACCACACTGCCTGGCACATGGGTGGGGCTCAGGAAGCGATAACGCCTTGATATGCTGTGTGCTGTGGCTCAAATGTGTTCGCCCCTGCAGCCCCATGGACTGTGCCCACCAGGTCCCTCTGTCCCTGGGATTTCCTAGGCAAGGATACTGGAGTGGCGTGTCATTTCCTTCTCCAAGGGATCTTCCGAGCCCAGGGATTGAACCCAGGTCTCCTGCATCTCCTTCATTAGCAGTCAGACCCTTGGCCACCAGTGCCATCCATGCTGGGGATTCTCCCAGTTACGCAGTCTTGTAACTGACCTATCCTTTCTCCCAGAAACGCTCTTCCCAGGAGTTTTGCAGGAGTCGTAAACCTAAACCTGTGACATGTGGGGACTCCCGTAGCTCTGTGTTCCAACACGTAGATGACTAAAGCTCCCAGCCCCAGGCTCAGAGCTTTCCCTTCCAGCTGTGCCCGAGAAACACCTCTACTTTCCAAATCCAGCTGCCCCCCAAATTCCTATCCTGAAGTCCTCTGAATGGAGGATGTCATCTAGAGGTGGTCTTTACAAGGAATCAAGGTAAACGAGGTCCTCAGGGTGGGCCCTAATCCATTGTGACTGCTGACCTTATGAAAATGGGGGATTAGGAGACACATACATGTCTGGAGAGGATGCCGTGTTGACGTGGAGATGGCGATCTACCAGCCTAGCAGAGACCTGGAAGACAGGCTTCCCTCAGGGCTCTCAGGGGAACCATACCTGCTGACACCTTGACTTCCACTTCTAGGCTGCACTGTGAGAGAAGAAATGTCTGTTGTTGATACACGGGTCTGGGGTTCTTTGTTATGGTGGCCCTGGGCCTGGAAGACGTACGAGAAGGCCATGGAGGTGCTGGGCTGTGCGAGGCTGTTGCCTCAGCAAGGAGGCTGGCCAGGCTGTGAGCGACAAGCCCTGTGGGGCCGGCCAGGGCAGGAGACACCAGCCAGTTCGCTTAGGATCGAGGGGCCAGAGGGCTCAGCGCCCAGACGGCCTTCATTCCCTCCTGAAGGCCCCGGCTGTGCGCCAGGCAGCCCAGGCCCCTCCTGTCAACAGCCGTGCCAAGCTGTTTGGGTCTTTAGAGACGGGCCCCACTGCCCATGCCGGGACGCTGAACCCCAGCCTGACTCTCCAGGCCCTCTGTGATGTTTGTCTCCCTGTTCTGCGTCTGTGAAATCCCAAGCACCCCACATTGCTGGGGACCCCACATCAGCCCTGAGACCACCCCTGATCGCCCGGCCCCACGTCCTGGGTGGTATCACTGGTCACACGTAGATGATGCTCCACAGTCGGCCTCGTGCACCTTCTCTCCGTTCAGCACACTGGAACCAGAACTGCCCAGTCTCAGGGGGACGCCCTCCTGCACCTGAAACACCTCTCCCCCCCATCCACACCTGAGCCCCTGCCGCCCACTCGGGAACTGCTTGGCTCCCATCAGCTCATGCGGGTGGGACGACAGGGGACTGGTCCCTTCTCTGTCCGGGGTCACTGCTTCCTCAATGTTCCTGGGTGATGTGTGCGTGGAACGTGAGCCACCTCATTGACCATTCCCGACCCCAGGCTCATCACAGAATTCAGCATCTAAAAACCAGTGCCTCTGCAAATCTGCTAATGGAATACCCACATAGGATGACCCATGAAGGGTGTTGCCTGGTGGTCCACTAGTTAGAATCAGGTGCTTTCACTTTCATGGCCTGAGTGAAATTTCTAGTCTCAGAGATAAGATCCCTCAAGTCGCCTGATCTTGCCAAAAAAAAGCAAAAAGAGAGAGAGAGAATGACCGTGGAAACTTTAAAGTGCAGATTCCATGTCCTCACTCTGAATCTACACTAGGGTCTGGGGACAGGAATCTGCATTTGAACAACCTGGGGTGGTGGGAGTGGGGAGTGGTCCTCCTGTGCAAGGGAGCCGGGCCAGCAGATGCATCTGTCTTGTGGCTTTTCTGTGTCTCTGCCAAGTTCTGTAACCTCTTCCTGTGTTTACAGAGCCCAGCTCATGGCCTGGGTGAGAGAGGTTCAACCCCCATGGGTGGAGTCACATACCCACCATTTCTTAATGTGTCACCCAGGCTCAGCGGGCCCACAGTGCTGCCCAGAGCTGACCCAGGGGGCATGGAGCCCAGCGTGGTCACAACCAGTCCAGAAGGAGGATGACAGCCAGGTGTCTTCAACCAGCCAGGGACCTGGGAATTCAAAGGCACCAGAAGCCCTCTGGGCCTCTGTCAGGACCCTTTCTAAGTATGAGGAGGAGGAAACCTGTATTCACAAAGCTTGTCAGCCCTGAAGCAGGACAATAAAAATAACAGGAGAGAAAAGCCTTTCTTGGAGCAGTGATGGAGCCAGAGACTGAAGTTTGGTGGCAGGAATGGGACAGACCCGAATCACTACTTTACAGAAGAGGCTGGAATCCATCATTGATGGGGGACAGGGTGGTTGAGAATGAGCTGGGGGAGCAACCAAAAGTTGGTTGGAGGGGCCCAGAGAGGGATGTCCCATGTGACATTTGAGGTTCCTCTCACTGCAACAGTGGACACTTCTCCAGCCTCTCAGACTTCATGAAGCCTGCTTCACAAAAATGCCACATCGCATTGATATGTTATTAAAAGAATCGGAAATAAATGATACAAATTATTAAAATATATAGACATAAAACTTTGTATTTCAAAGGGCAGCACCAGAAAAAAAAAGACAACCCACAGAATGGGGGCAAAAAAATTGCAAATGATTCATGTGGTAAGGGCATGGAGCCAGAAAACATTTACTACCCTTGTGTGTGTGCGTGCACGCTCAATGCTGTCTCCATGGCCCCATAGACTAGAGCCCTCCAGGCTCCCCTGTCCATGGGGTTTTCCAGGCAAGAATATTGGAGTGGGTTGCCATGTCCTCCTCCCGGGGATCTTTCCTGACTCATGGATTGAACCTGGATCTCTTGCATTGCAGGCGGACTCTACCGCTGAGCTACCGGGAAAGCCTCGGGAAATCGTCTAGTGGTAACTCAGAAAGTTAAAAACAGACTTAGGGATTGCCTGGTGGTGGGCCCTGGAGGATGCTGGCTTAGGGGTGCAGGATGGTTTCTTGAGATGATAAAAGTGTTCTGAAATTTTCGGTGGTGATGGTTGAGTAGTACTGTGCATTGAATTAGGCACTTTCCTGGGTGAATTGTATGACATGTGAATTATATCTCACCAAAACTCCATAAAGAAAAGGGTTCAGCCCACAGTGAGACACGAAAGGCCTTTCAGGAGGTGGCCTTCCTGAGACAGATGTGGAGGTGCCCGGTGTCACCTCTCAGGGAGCCGGATCACCGGAGGTAAGACCTGGAAATGAGGTGTGCAGCTGAAGCAAGTGAAAACCGCTCCGCCGTGTCTGACTCTGTGACCCCATCCATGGACGATGCAGTCCGTGGGATTCTCCGGGCCAAGATCCTGGAGTGGGTTTCTTTCTCCAGGGGGATATTCCCGACCCAGGGATCGAACCCAGATCTCCCTCATTGTAGGTGGATCCTCTACCCTCTGAGCCACCAGGGAAGCCTGCAGCTGAAGCAAGAGCGGCTCTGTGGTCTCCCTCCTACCCTGGAGTTCTGAGCTGGCTCAGGGAAGGATCTGGACCTCCTGGGTGTGGGAAGGGAGGTTCAGACAACTGAACGGGCTCCTAAGGGGCAGGGGATGCCGGCTGGGGTCTGGTGGACCCAAGAGAGACTTTCCCTGAGGAGTGGGATTCGTAGGTTTGTCCCCATGGGGTGCACACAGGTGGCCCATCAGGAGGGCGGTTCCTCTTCAAGAATATGAGACACTGAATCGTGTTGTCCTAAATTCACACAATGAAGTCCTAACCACCAGCATCTGGAGGTGGTCTTTACAGGGAATCAGGTTAGCATGAGGTGGTTAGGGTGGGCCCTAATCCATTATGACTGGTGACCTGATGAAAATGGGGAATTAGGAGACAGATACTTGTCTAGGGAGGGTGCCATGTAGACCTGGAGACAGCCGTCTGCACGCCTAGGAGAGAAGCCTGGGACACATGCTTCCCTCAGGGCTCTCAGAGCAACCACTAGTTGCTGACGCCTTGATTTCAATTTCTAGGCTCCACTGTGAGAATAAATGTGTGTGGCTGAGACCGGGTCTGTGGCTCTTTGTTATGGCGGCCCTGGGTCTCTAAGACAGAGGCAAGGCCATGGCTGTGTTGGGCTGTGAGGGGCTGTGGTCTCAGGGGAGGTGGGCCAGGCTGTGAGAGTCAGGCCCTGTGGGGATGGCCAGGGCCAGGGAGACCCCTGCCATGGTGCCTGAGGACTGGGGGCCCGAGCAGGGCTCAGGAGACCCTGGTGAGCGGGGCCCAGACGGTCAGCAAGGCTCGCTTCAGCGCCTTCAGAGGGGACACATCCTGTGTGTCAGGCACACAGGCCCGGCCCCTGCCCTGGGTGCCGGGGCCCCGCGGAGAGTCTCCAGCTCAGGCTCCCTGCAGGTCCTGTGACTTCCTGAGGGCAGGGCGGCTACAGAAGCTTCTCTGGATGTGGAGTGGGGTGCAGTCTGATCCAGGGCCCTGGTCGGCTCCCCCTGAAGCTTCCTCAAACTATGGTCCCAATTCTGGACACTGCCCCGTCCCTCCCTGCACTCAAGCTGATGGTGGGGGGATGCGGCCCAAATTGGGCTCAGGGCTCCCAAAACAGCTCAGGGAGGAGGGCCCTGACCTGGGACTCCGAGTGTAAGGGACACGCCCTCCCCGCCGTGGCCCCTCAGACCTCTGGCTCCATGTCTTCCCCTCCTTCTGTCTCCCCCGCCCCCGTTTCTGCTTCAGTTTCTGTCTCACTTTCTGTCTCAAACAGACACAGCTGACCCTGGCTCCTCCCTAGCAGGGATTCACCCTCTCCGCCCCTCCCTGGCCAGTTTTTAAGTCGCTGGCTCTCAGGAACAGCGGGCAGTGCTCAGCCAGAGCTCTGGGTGCAGGATCTCAGGTGAGGGGCTCTGGGGAGTGGGGCGTGGGGGTGCGGGAGACCTGCAGGTGGAGGACAGTCCAGGGCGGTGGGCGAGCCTGCTTCTCTGAAGCACTGTTCCTCCCACTCTTCCTCCACCAGGTCCCAGAGGGAGGACCCTAAGCCACCATGTGCTTCGCTAAGGTGAGTGACTACGAGGGATGAGGGGAGAGTGGGCCTGGGGTCTCATTTGCAGTCTGTCCCTGCTCCCAGCAGCTCAGCCCCAGCCCTGCTGACTGCTCTGCGAACAGCAGATGTGTCCTAGGCTCCCTGGGTGCTGGGGTGGTCCCTGGGGAAAGTGAAAGTGTGAGTCACTCAGACTCTTTGCGAACCCGGGGACTATAGCCCACCAGGCTCCCCGGTCCGTGGGATTCAGGCAGAGATGCTGGAGCGGGTTGCCACTTCCTTCCCACTGGGGAAGAAGAGGGTCAGAACATGCGACCTGTGCCAGCAAAGCACCCAGTCTCACAATGTTCCTGGTCGAACGCTCTGCTGTCACCATCCTGAATATCTGGATAATTGGTGGCAAACACGCTAGTTTCCTGTTGTTCTGAGCCACTTCCTTCTGTAGCCCGTCCTGGCTGTGGGGCTGGGGCTCCTGCTGGGAGGTCGGTTTTGGGGGCAGCTCAGTGTGGGGGCCTCTGTTGGGACCGAGGAAGGAGCAATGGACCAGGGTGAGTGTAGGAATTAGAGTCGTCATGCCCATGGGGCAGTTAGACATGGAGCGTATGCGGTGTCAGAGTTTTCAGCCATCCTCAGCCTCTTTCTAATGCTTATTCGTATTTATTGAATTTCTTTTGTCTCAGGGATCTTAGTTGCAGGGTGTGGGGTCTAGTTCCCTGGCCAGGGTTGGAACGAACCCCCCTACACTGAGTGCTGGGAGCCTTGGCCACTGGACCACAAGGGAAAACACCCCAACCCCACCCCGATCCTTAGGATAGCCTGGAAACCCCCGTGTGGCGGGGCCTGACCACATGTTCCTGGACACTGAAAGCATTTCTCTCAGGGCCCGGATCAGCAGCTGAAGCCATGCTGAGCTCAGAGTCTATTCGTTCCCTTTGGGGTGCCCTCCGCCCTCTGTACCAATCCCCCGTCTCAATTCTGAGGGTGACCAGATGCTCAGGGGCTCTGGGCCATGGAACACCGGGATCTGGGATTGGTCATCACGGGTGACCCAGGCCGAGTGCTCGGGCGCAGTGAGAGGACGATGCTGGCAGCTGAGTGTCCCCCGGACCCGCGAGGTGTTTCCCTGCCCAGTCACATGTGATGCGGGGCTGACAGGTTGGGCCCCCGGACACAGGGTGTGCAGATGGGAGCCCTGCACGCACTGTGAGCCGGACTGACCCCCAAGGTCCAAGTGGGCAGCGGGGACATGCCAGATTCCCGCCGTTATGTGGAGTCTCCCGAGGGGTCAGTGGGGCATCTCCATGATTCATCAAGTGTATGGAGGGGAAGGGGCTGGGGCCGGGGGTCTGCAGGGTCAGAGGTCGGGAAGACTGGCCGCTGTCACCGTCAGCGGCTCAGACAGGACAGGACAGTGCCAGCTCCTCCCTGGTGAGGTCTCAGCGGGGCCACGGAGGGCTGGGCATCTGGGCACCATGTTGACCCGCCTACTCCAGGGCAAGGGGCATCCTTGGGTGAGTGTGTGTGCGTGTAAAACAGGTCTCAGTGGTTACAAGGTCAGAAGCCTGAGTTTCACTGTTTCCTCCACAGGGAGTCCCAAATGACGTGGCTTCTCTCAGGAAACAAATGGTAAGAAGCTCATCTCCACATATAGCTGGGGGCTCGGGAGGCCTGGGTTCTTCTGGGCGAAGCCGAGAACGTCCTTGCCCACTTGGGATCCAGCAGGGAGAAGAATCGAGCTTCTTTTACTCAAATCCCTCTGTGTTCACAGCACACCAATTTGGATCAGTTCTGTGATTTGCTGGAAAATCAACCAGAAGAAGCACAGGTGGGTCAGTGTGGCCCACCCCCGAACCCTCCCCAGGTTGAGGGAGGTGGGGTGGGGTCACAGTCACGGTGATGATGAGGGTCACAGCTCAGCACCCAGTCCTTTCACTGGACAAACGCACACCTGTGTGGCAGGTGAGTGCACAGGGAGTGGATACGGAGGCCCAGGGATGCTGAGGGAGGTGTCCGGACCACAGGGCAACGAGGGCAGGGCAGGAATGCCAGACGCATGGTCCCCGGGTTGAGGGTTAGGTATTGGGGTGACTGGGCAGAGATGAGAACCAGCTGGGGCTTGGGGTTCAGGTGAAAGTGAGACAGGGTGGGGGTGTTTTAAACAGAGTGCTTTTATCTCAACAGGTGGAGGCAGCCCAAGGAGAGATGGAGGTGAGTTTGGCCCTTGCCCCCTGCTAAGGGTAGTCCTCAGAGTTGGATCAGCCAGGGTATGGGGTCTGGGGCCCTGGCCCCCTTCAGACTCACCCGGATGCACAGGGGTCGGCAGTAGGGACCCCTGACCTCAGCAGCGGGGCGGGAGTACAGACTGCATACCTCCTCTCCCCAGGAGGCACTCATCAAGGACGTCGTGGAATACCTGGAAGGTCACATTCAAGAGAACCTTCCAGTGAGTTGGAGCCACTGTCTCAGCGCCTTCCTTCCCGTCCCCTCTGGCTTCTCTTGTCCTTGGTGCTGGCACGTGTGCACAGAGCTCCCTGGAGTGGGGGGTGAAGGGGGTCCCTGAAATCTCAGGTGGTGCAGCCTTGCTGGCATTGGCCTCCCCACTCAGCGCACGGGGGCCAGAGCCCTGGACTCAGCTTCCTGCCTGATGAGCCCCGTGGGCCTGGTGCTGGGTTCAGAGGCCAACCACCTACAGGCAGGTACAACCAAGCATCAGGGTTTGTTCTTCGAAGGGAACCGAGGGGCCAGGCCCAGTCTCTGGGAGGAGTCCTTGTATCTGCGGAGCTGTTGGCTGGAAATCAGGCAGTTTCCTTTCCTGGGTTTCTGAATCTCTGTGTCTCCCAAGGACTGGGAGGCCTCGGTCAGGGCAGGATCAGAGTCTGCCTTGCCCGAGGTGGGTTCCTGAACAGCCCCCCATCCCTGCAGGAATCCCAGCAGGAGTCCAGTGCCTTGCTTCTGGAAGTACGGCAAGAAGTACGCCACAGAATCCAGAGACCCTCGGTCTCTGCCTCCCTGGAGGTCCAGAATCCGGAAGAGAGCATCTGGGCCAGAGCCTGGCGGCGGTTCCTGGGCTTTCTGCAGAGTCTGCGGCAATGGTGTTGGGATGTGCTGACCTGGCTGTGGGAGAAGGCGGCGGCCATCCTAGAGGCCATCTGCTGTGCGGTGGAGGCCGTCTGGGGATTGCTGAGTGGTTTCAGCTCCTCTGTGGGGCAGCTCTTCGGAAACCTCATCCAGGTCTAGGAGCCCCAGGTCGTTCTGGAGGAGCCCCACCTCATCCAGAAGGCCTTGCTCGTTCCCCTTCCTGCAAACCATCTTCTGAAGAGACCTTTACCCTCCTGCTCACCCTTGACCCTGACCCGTCCTTTAACTGCCCTCATTGCCTGTCCTGCAGGGAGGACACCACAGCATCAGGCCAGGTTTTCCTTCTCCAGGGCTGACCTGCTGTCAGGGAGGCGGTTGCTCTGCTGACCCGGGGCTGTGGGAGAGGCTTGGAAGCCAGGAGGCCCCAAGGACCACGGTGGCTTCCGTGGGTCAGCCTCCCTCAGTGTCTCTGCCTGTCGCTCCAGACCTGTCAGGTGGGGCGGTGAGCTGATTCTCGGTGAGGGGGACCTCTGAGGGCTGGCTATGGGTCCAGCAGGAGGAGGCATGGTGGACCCTGACCCTGATGTTAGTATCTTGGTGCCCTCAGCATCCTAAGGGACCCAGCTTGCTGTCAGCTCAGGCCCCAGCAGGCAGGAGACCAGGAGGAAGGCTGTCCCTGTCTCCTGGGCCTGCCCCTTCCTGTCTGAGGAGGACAGCAGCCTGTCTGGCCTTCCTTGTGGCAGAGCCCCATTCCGGCCACACCCTTTCCCCTTCACATCCAGGGGGTCCCTCTGACAGGCCTGAGGCTGGATCGCCTCCCTCTGGCCTGAGATCCCCACTGCAAGGAGCCGCCCCCTGCCAGGCCCTGAGCAGCCTTGACTTCCTGGCCCTATCCTTGCCTCACCTCCCCATCAGTATGCGAGTCTCTCAGACTTTCCCCTGCGTCCTCCAGTGAGCCTGTGCTCAACCTCCACTTGCCTATTTTCATGTTTTCTTTTCCATAATGACCTTACATCTGATATACTACTTCTCACGATGGAGATGTTGCTCCATGTAATAAGGTTTTTTTGGTTTGACATTAAATTTATTCCCCATTTAATGTCCATATGAGCTTGTTTGTTGTAGTTTTTTTCACCTTAAATCTTTTCTCCATTTCAATGCAAGTTACATGAAATACATTTTCTAAACATATCCCCTCCCAAAGAAATGTTTCAGTTTTAGACCGATGATACTGGATATGTGCATGTACAATATAAACTCGGGAGATAACAGAACAAAATCCAATAATAATATGGAGGAAACAGTCCTCCACGGTATAGGAGGGAGTGATTTTAATGCAATGGGTTTAATTTCCCAGGATTCTGGGCACAAGTTTCTTTCTTCCTATGGAAAATTCTGAAACAATGAAATATTACTTATATAAATGTCAGTCATCTCACTTCTTTGACCTTTTAACTAGCACATGCAAATTAGAGACAGCAGTTTTCAGTGGTTATTTGCTGTAAAGAAGAGGTTTTGTACTCCATTTAGCATAGGATATCCATTTGAAAGCGCTAGGTGGTGTTTCATGGGACCCGAGGAACTCTGGTCCTTTATGTCTCAGCTCAGAAAGAATTCAGGGAGAGGCAAAAGGAGGCTGGCAGGCTACAGTCCATGGGGTGGCCCAGAGTCGGACACAGCTGAGTAACTGACACTCACTGACCTGTGAGACCCCATCTAATCAGCAGGACGCTGCTCTGCATCACCACGCCTGCACAATAGTCCTTGGCTGCTGGCCAAGCTCCTCTCCCCCTAGGGTCTCTGCACAGGCTGCTCCTATTGCCTGGGATGCCGTTGTTTTTCTTCCAGGGCAGCCCTGCCCCTCTATTTCAAGCCAGGCCCCCTCAATGCCCCACCACACTGCCTGGCACATGGATAGGGCTCAGGAAGCGATAACACCTTGATATGCTGTGTGCTGTGGCTCAATCGTGTTCCCCTCTGCAGCCCCGTGGACTGTGGCCCACCAGGTCCCTCTGTCCCAGGGATTTCCCAGGCAAGGATACTGGAGTGGCGTGTCATTTCCTTCTCCAAGGGATCTTCCGAGCCCAGGGATTGAACCCAGGACTCTTGCATCTCCTTCATTAGCAGTCTGACCCTTGACCACCTGTGCCACCCATGCTGGGGTTTCTCCCAGTTCCTCAGGCTCATAGCTGACCTATCCTTTCTCCCGGAAACGTTCTTCCTAGGAGTCTTGCAGGAGTCCTAAACCCAAACCTGTGACATGTGGTGACTCCTGTAGCCCTGTCTTCCTCCCAACACCTAAACGACTGAACCTCCCAGCCGCAGGCTGAGAGCTTTCCCTGCCAGATGTGCCCTAGAAACACCTCTATTTTCCAAATCCAGTTGCCCCCCAAATTCCTATGCTGAGGTCCTCTGAATGCCACGTCATCTGGAGGTGGTCTTTACAAGGAATCAAGGTAAATGAGGTCCTTAGGGTGGGCCCTAATCTATTATGACTGGTGACCAAATAAAAATGGGGAATTAGGAGACAGATACTTGTCTAGGGAGGGTGCCATGTAGACCTGGAGACAGCCATCTACATGCCTAGGAGTGAAGCCTGGAGCACATGCTTCCCTCAGGGCTCTCAGAGCAACCACTACCTGCTGATGCCTTGATTTCAATTTCTAGGCTCCACTGTGAGAATAAACGTGTGTGGCTGAGACCCGGGTCTGTGGCTCTTTGTTGCTGCGGCCCTGGGTCTCTAAGACGGAGGCAAGGCCATGGCTGTGTTGGGCTGTGAGGGGCTGTGGTCTCAGGGGAGGTGGGCCAGGCTGTGAGAGTCAGGCCCTGTGGGGATGGCCAGGGCCAGGGAGACCCCTGCCATGGTGCCTGAGGACTGGGGGCCCGAGCAGGGCTCAGGAGACCCTGGTGAGCGGGGCCCAGACGGTCAGCAAGGCTCGCTTCAGCCCCTTCTGAGGGGACACATCCTGTGTGTCAGGCACACAGGCCCGGCCCCTGCCCTGGGTGCCGGGGCCCCGCGGAGAGTCTCCAGCTCAGGCTCCCTGCAGGTCCTGTGACTTCCTGAGGGCAGGGCGGCTACAGAAGCTTCTCTGGATGTGGAGTGGGGTGCAGTCTGATCCAGGGCCCTGATCGGCTCCCCCTGAAGCTTCCTCAAACTATGGTCCCAAGTCTGGACTTTCCCCCATCCCTCCCTTCGCTCGAGCTGATGGTGGGGGACGCGGCCCAAACTGGGCTCAGGGATCCCGATCCAGCTCAGGGAGGGGGGCCCTGACCCCGGACCCCGAGCGTAAGGGACGCGTCCTCCCCGCCCCGACCCCTCAGACCACTGCCTCCATGTCTTCCCCTCTTTCTGTCTCCCCCACCCCCGTTTCTGCTTCAGTTTCTGTCTCAGTTTCTGTTTCAAACACACACAACCTCTTTCCCAGCAGGGCTGGATGTGCTGGGAGGGGCTCCGCCCCTCCCTGGCCGCTCTTAAGTTGCTGGCTCTCAGGGCAGCGGTGCAGTGCTCAGCCAGAGCTCTGGGTGCAGGATCTCAGGTGAGGGGCTCTGGGGAGCCCGGCGTGGGGGTGGGGGAGACCTGCAGGTGGAGAACCGTCCAAGGGGTGGGCGAGCCTGCTTCTCTGAAGCACTCTTCCTCCCACTCTTCCTCCACCAGGTCCCAGAGGGAGGACCCTAAGCCACCATGCGCTACACTAGGGTGAGTGACTATGAGGGATGAGGGGAGAGTGGGCCTGGGGTCTCTTTTGCAGTCTGTCCCTGCTCCCAGCCGCTCAGCCCCAGCCCTGCTGACTGCTCCGCGCACAGCAGATCTGTACCACCCTCCCTGGGTCCTAGGGTGGCTGCTGGGGTGGCCGCTGGGGAAAGTGAAAGTGTGAGTCACTCAGTGGTGTCCAACTCTTTGTGAACCCGGGGACTGTAGCCCCTGTCCATGGGACTCTCCAGGCAGAGATGCTGGAGCGGGTTGCCATTTCCTTCCCACTGGGGAAGCACAGGGTCCACACATGGGACCTGTGCCATCAAAGCGCCCAGTCTCACAATGACCCTGGTCGAACACTCTGCTGTCACCATCCTGAAATTCTGGGTAATCGTTGGCAAACATGCTTTGGTTTCCTGTTGCTCTGAGCCCTTTCCTTCTGAAGCAGGTCCTGGCTGTGGGGCTGGGGCTCCTGCTGGGAGGTCGGTTTGGGGGGCAGCTCAGTGTGGGGGCCTCTGTTGGGACCGAGGAAGGAACGATGGACCAGGTTGCATGTAGGAATTAGAGTCGTCATGCTCCTGGGGGAGTCAGACATGGAGCATCTGCGGTGTCAGAGGAATGAGCCATCCTTGGGGCTCCTTCTAAAGCGTGTTCATGTTTATTGAATTTCTTTTGTCTCAGGGATCTTAGTTGTAACATGTGGGGTCTAGTTCCCTGGCCAGGGTTCCAACCGAACCCCCTATACAGAGTCCTGAGAGCCTTGGCCCCTGGACCACAAGGGAAGATACCCCACCCCGATCCTTTCCACATCCTGGAAACCCCTGAGTGGCGGGGCCTGACCACATGTTCCTGGAAACTGAAAGCATTTCTCTCAGGGCCCAGATCAGCAGCTGAAGCCACACTGAGCTCAGAGTCTATTTGTTCCCTTTGGGGTGCCCTCTGCCCTCTGTACCAATCCCTCATCTCAATTCTGAAGGTGACCAGATGCTCAGGGGCTCTGGGCCATGGAACCCCAGGATCTGGGAGTGGTCCTCAGGGGTGACCCAGGCTGAGTGCTCAGGCCCAGTGAGAGGACGATGCGAGCAGCTGCGTGTCCCCAGGACCCGCGAGGTGTTTCCCTGCCCAGTCACGTGTGATGCGGGGCTGACAGGATGGGCCCCCGGACACAGGGTGTGCAGACGGGAGCCCTGCACGTGCTCTGAGCCGCACTGACCCCCAGGTCCAAGTGGGCAGCGGGGACACGCCAGATTCCCGCCGTTATGTGGAGTCTCCTGAGGGGTCAGTGGGGCACCTCCATGACGCATCAAGTGTCTGGAGTCTGGAGGGGAAGGGGCTGGGGCCGGGGGTCTGCAGGCTCAGAGGTCGGGAAGACTGGCCGCTGTCACCGTCAGCGGCTCAGACAGGACAGGACAGCGCCAGTTCCTCCCTGGTCAGCTCTCAGCGGGGCCACGGAGGGCTGGGCATCTGGGCACCATGCTGACCCGCCTACTCCAGGGCAAGGGGCATCCTTGGGTGAGTGTGTGTGCGTGTGAAACAGGTTCGGTGGTTACAAGGGCAGAAGCCTGAGTTTCACTGTTTTCTCCACAGGGAGTCCCACGTAACCTGGCTTCTCTCAGGGTCCGAATGGTAAGAAGCTCATCTCCACGTATATCTGTGGGCTCGGGAGGCCTGGGTTCTGCTGGATGAATCCGAGAGCGTTCTGGCCCACTTGGGACCCAGCAGGGAGAAGAACCGAACTTCTTTTACTCAAATCCCTCTCTGTTCACAGCACAGCCGTGTGGATTATTTCTGTGATATGATGGGAAATCAACCAGAAGAAGCACAGGTGGGTCAGTGTGGCCTACCCCCGAACCCTCCCCAGGTTGAGGGAGGTGGGGTGGGGTCACAGTCACGGTGATGATGAGGGTCACAGCTCAGTGCCCAGTCCTTTCACTGGACAAACGCACACCTGTGTGGCAGGTGAGTTCACAGGAAGGGATACGGAGGCCCAGGGATGCTGAGGGAGGTGTCCGGACCACAGGGCAACGAGGGCAGGGCAGGCATGCCAGACGCATGGTCCCCAGGTTGAGGGTTAGTTATTGGGGTGACTGGGCAGAGATGAGAACTAGCTGGGGCTTGGGGTTCAGGTAAAAGTGAGAGAGGGTGGGGGTGTTTTAAACAGAGTGCTTTTTTCTCAACAGATGGAGGCAGCCCTATTCGAGATGGAGGTAAGTTTGGACCTTGTCCCCTGCTAAGGGGTGTCCTCAGAGCTGGATCAGCCAGGGTATGGGGTCTGGGGCCCTGGCCCCCTTCAGACTCACCTGGATGCAAGGGGGGCGGCAGTGGGGACCCCTGACCTCAGCAGCGGGGCGGGAGTGCAGACGGCACACTTCCTCTCCCCAGGAGGCACTCAGCGAGGACATCGTGGAGTACCTGGAAGATCACATTCAAGAGAACCTTCCAGTGAGTTGGAGCCACTGTCTCAGCGCCTTCCTTCCCCTCCCCTCTGGCCTCTCTTGTCCTTGGTGCTGGCACGTGTGCACAGAGCTCCCTGGAGTTGGGGGTGAAGGGGGTCCCTGAAATCTCAGGTGGTGCAGCCTTGCTGGTATCAGCCTCCCCACTCAGCGCACGGGGGCCAGAGCCCTGGACTCAGCTTCCTGCCTGATGAGCCCTGTGGGCATGGTGCTGGGTTCAGAGGCCAACCACCTACAGGCAGGTACAACCAAGCATCAGGGTTTGTTCTTCGAAGGGAACCGAGGGGCCAGGCCCAGTCTCTGGGAGAAGTCCTTGTGTCTGTGGAGCTGTTGGCAGGAAGGCACGCAGTTTCCTTTCGAGGGTTTCTGAATCCCAGCGTCTCCCAAGGACTGGGAGGCCTCAGTCAGGGCAGGATCAGAGTCTGCCTTGCCAGGGGCGGGTTCCTGAACAGCCCCCCATCCCTGCAGGAATCCCAGCAGGAGTCCAGTGCCTTGCTTCTGGAAGTACTGCAAGAAGTACGCCGCAGAATCCAGAGACCCTCGGTCTCTGCCTCCCTGGAGGTCCAGAATCCGGAAGAGAGCATCTGGGCCAGAGCCCGGCGGCGGTTCCTGGGCTTTCTGCAGAGTCTGCGGCAATGATGTTGGGATGTGCTGACCTGGCTGTGGGAGAAGGCGGCGGCCATCCTAGAGGCCATCTGCTGTGCGGTGGAGGCCGTCTGGGGATTGCTGAGTGGTTTCAGCTTCTCTGCAGGGCAACTCTTCGGAAACCTCATCCAGGTCTAGGAGCCCCAGGTCGTTCTGGAGGAGCCCCACCTCATCCAGAAGGCCTTGCATGTTCCCCTTCCTGGAAACCATCTTCTCAAGCGGCCTTTACCCTCCTGCTCACCCTTGACCCTGACCCGTCCTTTAACTGCCCTCACCGCCTGTCCTGCAGGGAGGACACCACAGCATCAGGCCAGGTTTTCCTTCTCCAGGGCTGACCTGCTGTCAGGGAGGCGGTTGCTCTGCTGACCCGGGGCTGTGGGAGAGGCTTGGAAGCCAGGAGGCCCCAAGGACCACGGTGGCTTCCGTGGGTCAGCCTCCCTCAGTGTCTCTGCCTGTCGCTCCAGACCTGTCAGATGGGGCGGTGAGCTGATTCTCGGTGAGGGGGACCTCTGAGGGCTGGCTATGGGTCCAGCAGGAGGAGGCATGGTGGACCCTGACCCTGATGTTAGTATCTTGGTGCCCTCAGCATCCTAAGGGACCCAGCTTGCTGTCAGCTCAGGCCCCAGCAGGCAAGAGACCAGGAGGAAGGCTGTCCCTGTCTCCTGGGCCTGCCCCTTCCTGTCTGAGGAGGACAGCAGCCTGTCTGGCCTTCCTTGTGGCAGAGCCCCATTCCGGCCACACCCTTCCCCCTTCACATCCAGGGGGTCCCTCTGACAGGCCTGAGGCTGGACGGCCTCCCTCTGGCCTGAGTTCCCCGCTGCAAGGAGCCACCCCTGCCAGGCCCTGAGCAGCCTTGACTTCCTGGCCCTGTCCTTGCCTCACCTCCCCATCAGTATGCAAGTCTCTGACTTTCCCCTGCGTCCTCCAGTGAGCCTGTGCTCAACCTCCACTTGCCTATTCCCATGTTTTCTTTTCCATAATGACCTTACATCTGATATACTACTTCTCACGCTGGAGATGTTACTCAGTTGATATAAGTAGTAAGGTTTTTTGGTTTGGCATTAAATTTATTCCCCGTTTCAACATCACTATGAGTTTGTTTTTTGTTGTTGTTTTTAGATTAAATCAGTTCTCATTTCAATGCAAGTTACATGAAATACACTTTCTAAACATTTCCCCTCTCAAAGAAATGTTTCAGTTTTTGACCAATGATATTTGATATGTGCATGTACAATATAAACTGGGGAGGTAACAGAACAAAATCCAAGAAAAATATGGAGGAAACAGTCCTCCATGGTGCAGGAGGGAGTGATTTTGATGCAATGGGTTTAATTTCCCAGGATTCTGGGCACAAGTTTCTTTCTTCCTATGGAAAATTCTGAAACAAAGAAATATTACTTATGTAAATGTCAGTCATCTCACTTCTTTGACCTTTTAACTAGCACATGCAAATTAGAGACAGCAGTTTTCAGTGGTTATTTGCTGTAAAGAAGAGGTTTTGTACTCCATTTAGCATAGGATATCCATTTGAAAGCGCTAGGTGGTGTTTCATGGGACCCGAGGAACTCTGGTCCTTTATGTCTCAGCTCAGAAAGAATTCAGGGAGAGGCAAAAGGAGGCTGGCAGGCTACAGTCCTTGGGGTGGCCCAGAGTCGGACACAGCTGAGTAACTGACACTCACTGACCTGTGAGACCCCATCTAATCAGCAGGACACTGCTCTGCATCACCACGCCTGCACCATAGTCCTTGGCTGCCGGCCAAGCTCCTCCCCCCTCCCCCCCTACCCTGGGGTCTCTGCACAGGCTGCTCCTATTGCCTGGGATGCCCTTGTTTTTCTTCCAGGGCAGCCCTGCCCCTCTATTTCAAGCCAGGCCCCCTCAATGCCCCACCACACTGCCTGGCACATAGGTGGGGCTCAGGAAGCGATAACGCCTTGATATGCTGTGTGCTGTGGCTCAATTGTGTTCGCCCCTGCAGCCCCATGTGGCCCACCAGGTCCCTCTGTCCCTGGGATTTCCCAGGCAAGGATACTGGAGTGGCGTGTCATTTCCTTCTCCAAGGGATCTTCCGAGCCCAGGGATTGAACCCAGGTCTCCTGCATCTCCTTCATTAGCAGTCAGACCCTTGGCCACCAGTGACATCCATGCTGGAGGTTCTCCCAGTTCCGCAGTCTCGTAGCTGACCTATCCTTTCTCCCAGAAACGTTCTTCCCAGGAGTTTTGCAGGAGTCGTAAACCTAAACCTGTGACATGTGGCGACTCCCGTAGCCCTGTGTTCCAACACGTAAACGACTAAAGCTCCCAGCCCCAGGCTCAGAGCTTTCCCTTCCAGCTGTGCCCGAGAAACACCTCTACTTTCCAAATCCAGCTGCCCCCCAAATTCCTATCCTGAAGTCCTCTGAATGGAGGATGTCATCTAGAGGTGGTCTTTACAAGGAATCAAGGTAAACGAGGTCCTCAGGGTGGGCCCTAATCCATTGTGACTGCTGACCTTATGAAAATGGGGGATTAGGAGACACATGTCTGGAGAGGACGCTGTGTCGACGTGGAGATGCCTATCTACCAGCCTAGGAGAGGCCTGGAAGACAGCCTTCCCTCAGGGCTCTCAGGGGAACCATACCTGCTGACACCTTGACTTCCACTTCTAGGCTGCACTGTGAGAGAAGAAATGTCTGTTGTTGATACACGGGTCTGGGGTTCTTTGTTATGGTGGCCCTGGGCCTGGAAGACATACGAGAAGGCCATGGAGGTGCTGGGCTGTGCGAGGCTGTTGCCCCAGCAAGGAGGCTGGCCAGGCTGTGAGCGACAAGCCCTGTGGGGCCGGCCAGGGCAGGAGACACCAGCCAGTTCGCTTAGGATCGAGGGGCCAGAGGGCTCAGCGCCCAGACGGCCTTCATTCCCTCCTGAAGGCCCCGGCTGTGCGCCAGGCAGCCCAGGCCCCTCCTGTCAACAGCCGTGCCAAGCTGTTTGGGTCTTTAGGGACGGGCCCCACCGCCCACCCCGGGATGCTGAACCCCAGCCTGACTCTCCAGGCCCTCTGTGATGTTTGTCTCCCTGTTCTGCGTCTGTGAAATCCCAAGCACCCCACATTGCTGGGGACCCCACATCAGCCCTGAGACCACCCCTGGTCGCCCGGCCCCACGTCCTGGGCGGCATCACTGGTCACACGTAGATGATGCTCCACAGTCGGCCTCGTGCACCTTCTCTCCGGTCAGCACACTGGATCCAGAACCGCCCAGTCTCAGGGGGACGCCCTCCTGCACCTGAAACACCTTTCCCCCCTCCACACCTGAGCCCCTGCCGCCCTCTTGGGAACTGCTTGGCTCCCATCAGCTCATGCTGGTGGGATGACAGTGGACTGGTCTCCTCTCTGTCTGGGGTCACTGCTTCCTCAATGTTCCTGGGTGATGAGTGCGTGGAGCCACCTCATTGACCATCCCGCACCCCAGACTCATCACAGAATTCAGGAACTAAAAATCAGTGCCTCTGCAAATCTGCTTCTGGAACATCCACACAGGATGACCCATGAAGGGCGTTGTCTGGTGGTCCACTGGTTAGAATCAGGCACTTTCACTGTCATGGCCTGAGTGAAATTTCTAGTCCCAGAACTAAGATCCCTCAAGTTGCTTGATGTTGCCAAAAAGAGAGAGCGAAAAACCTGGGGAATTTAAAAATGCAGATTTCATGTCCTCACTCTGAATCTACATACAGTGGGGGTTGGGGACAGAAATCTGCATTTGAAGAAGCTGGAGTGGTGGGGGAGGGGAGTGGTCCTCCTGTGCAAGGGAGCTGGGCCAGCAGTTGCATTTCTTTGTCTTGTGGCTTTTCTGTGTCTCTGCCAAGTTCTCCACCCAGGGGCCCACCTTTTCCTGTTTTCTACAGAGCACAGCTCATGGCCTGGGTGAGAGAGTTTCACCCCGCATGGGTGGAGTCATACTCTCCATTTCTGAATCTGTCACACAGCCTCAGCAGGCCCACAAGTGCTACACAGAGGTGACCCAGGGGGCTTGGAACCCAGCGTGGTCACGACCAGACCAGAAAGAGGATGACACCCAAGTGTCTTCAACCAGCCATGGACCTGGGAATTCAAAGGCCCCAGAAGCCATGTGGGCCTCTGTCAGGACCCTTTCTAAGTAAGAGGAGGAGGAAACTTGTATTCGCAAAGCTTGTCAGCTCTGAAACAGGACAATAAAAATAACAGGAGAGAAAAGCCTTCATTTCCTCGGAGCAGTGATGGAGCCAGGCTGAAGTTTGGTGGCAGGAACATGACAGACGCGGATCACTGTTTTACAGAAGAGGCTGGAATCCAGTATTGATGGTGGACAGGGTGGCTGAGAATGAATTGGGAGAGCAACCAAAGTTGGTTGGAGGGGCCCAGAGAGGGATGTCCCATGTGACATCTGAGGCTCCTTTCACTGCAACAGTGGACACTTCTCCAGCCTCTCAGAGTTCATGAAGCCTGCTTCACAAAAATGCCACATCGCAAAAAAAAAAAAAAATGCCACATCGCATTGAATTATGTTACTTAAAGAATAGTACAGCTCTAGGAGTTGGTGATGGACAGGGAAGCCTGGCATGCTGCAGTCCATGGGGCTGCAAATAATCAGACATGACTGAGCGACTGAACTGAATCAAACAGTAATGTTTGATTAAAAATGTAAAAGCTTTTGTGTTTCAAAAGACACCATCAGAAAAATGAAAAGACAACCCACCAAACGGGGACAAAAATTTTGCAAATGGTATATACTGTCGGGAGCCGCCAGGACATGCCCAGGCCATGACAAGGTCACGAGAAGAGAAAGGAACCTGCAAGGCAGCTCTTCCCCTCGAGGTTGTCCTGGGGGCCCGGTATGTCCCTTTGCTCCTTCTGTCTCACTGTTGTTGGGCTTTATATTAATTTTTGGAAATATAATATATAGTAATAGGCCTCCCTGGAAAAGTCCAAGCCTTTTTGGAAATGCTCATGATTGCTCTGGCTCAGGACACGACCATAAACATCAAGTTAAAGAAGAAAAGGCCACAGGCATAGTTTGGCTGCTTGCTTAAAAGATTATAATGTTCTAGAATAGAAAAGAGTAGAGGCATTTAGATTGAGAAGTAGATATACTGCTTCAGTTTACTTGCTCGTTGGTTGAGAGGGTTTTCGTTATTGCTATTTCCTTGCTGCTATTTGTCCATTGTTTCCCTTTCTTTAAACAACATGGAAGATCATGGGTATTTTTGTAGAGTTAGGAAAGGGGGTACATAGGATTTCAATAGAAGATTTATATTTACCAGCTTCACTGCCATTATCTCACTATTAATAGAGGTGTTCTGCTGTTTTAGAGGTGTTTTTGCTGTTTAATAGTTAATCATTGTAAATTGAGATTTTGTGGTTTCAGGTAAAGAAAAATATCAGGTTTTTCTCATGGTACTATTCTCAGAAATGTCAAACATGTTACTGTGACCCTTCCCATGTATTGTTTTATTGTCCAAAGAATTTACACTATACCTGAGATTTGTAGGACATTGTTTTTGTTAGAGTGAAAATGTTAGGCCATTGAGGCAAGAAGACTATGTCCGAGACATTTAAGAATAAACCCTGTAATCGGAAACGTTCTAGATGAATGTATAGGGGAAAAACATGGGAAGGAAAAATATTGACAGGAGCACAAAACAATATCTGATGTAATATGTGGTGACTTAAGGGGGAGGTAATGTTCATTGTATAAAAACTGAGCTGTCCTAAAAATAAACAAAAAGTTACCTCTTGTACACAACCGTCTGTGTGTGTGTGTCTGTCTTCTTCCTTGCCGACGCCACTCATCCCTTGGGTATTCCTGGTCCTGCCGGGGCTGGACCTCGGCAATATTTGATAAGGGATTGGTATCCAGAACATAAAACTCTCCTGACAACTTATAATAAAAAGACAAATAACCCAGTTTAAAAACGTGCTAAGGATCAAAGTATACATTTCTCCAAGAAATACATGAAAGGATGCTCAACATCATTCGTCTCTGGGGAATTGCAAATAAAAATCAGAGTGAGATACCACTTCATGCCCACTAGGATGCCCAGAATTAAAAAGTTGTGATAGTAAATGTTGATGAGGATGTAAAGAAATTAGAACTTTGATATACTGTTGCTGGCAATGTGAAGTGGTTTTATGACCTTGGGCAATAGTCCAGTGGTACCTCAAAAAGTTCAAAGCAGACTTAGGGGTTGCCTGGTAGTGGGCCCTGAAGGATGATGGCTTAGGGGTGCAGAATGGCTGCTTGAGGTTGTTAGGTAGTTAGAATAGGAAACAGGAGTCCAGAATGGTGGTAGCTAAAAGACAAGGAAGGGAAAAGCCCGCAAAAATGGTCCGAGGACTGGAGTGAGGACCTCAGGTAGAACAAACAGCACTCCTGGCTAGCTCAATTTACATAGGGCAGGCCTGGGGGGAGGACAACACATATAAAAGAGGACAAGACGTAAAAAAAAAGAAGACATATAAAAGACATATAAAAAAGGTCTCTCTCTCTCTCTCCCGCGCGCTGGTGCGCTGCTCCATTCTCTTCTCTTCACTTCTTCGTGTCGGCATGCTACCACGCCTCGGGGATGGATTTTCCTGCTATTTTCTAAATAAAATAGAGCTGTAACACTGATCTAAGAGCTATAACACGGTCTGTCCAAGACCCAAGAGCTGTGCCGCACCGAGGGCTTTAATGTCCGTCACTCCAAATCTTTGTTGTGATGAGACAGAACCGAGAAACACACGCTCGCCTGACAAGGTGATGAAAAGTGTTCTGAGATTGATTGTGGTGATGGCTGAATAGGTTTCTGCATTGAACTGGGCACCTTGCTGGGTGAATTGTATGGTATGTGAATTATATGTCAACTAAAACTCTGAAGAAAACGGCTCAGTCTGCAATGAAACATAAAATGCCTTCAGATGATTGTACTCTGGAGAAAGGCATGGAGAGGCTGAGCACCCCATCTTAGGGGCCAGGTGTCTGGAAATGAGACCTGGAAATGTGACTTGCAGCTGAAACAGGATCAGCTCCCTGTCTGCCTCCTGCCCTGGAATTCATAGGAGGCTCAGGGAAGGGTCTGGTCTTCCTGGGTGTGGAAAGGGGGTCTCAGACAATTGAATGGGCTCCAAAGGGGCAGAGGATGCTGGGTGGGGTCTGGTGAACCCAAGAGAGACTTTCCCTGAGGAGTGGGTTTTGTAGGTCTGTCCCTCTGGGGCCCACCCTGAGAGCCCCTTACAGAGCCTGGTTCCTCTGCAAGGATATTAGAGGTTGACTTGTCTTCCCCCAAATTCCTATGCTGAAGTCCAAACCACCAGTACCTTGGAATGTCACCTTTCCTGGAGGTGGGTCTTTTCGGGGAATCAAGTTAAAATGAGGTCTTCAGGGTGGGCCCTAATCCATTATGACTGGTGACCTTATGAACATGGGGAATTAGATACTTGTCTAGGGTTGGCACCAGGTGGACATGGAGACAGCTATCTACACGCCTAGGAGAGAAGCCTGGAACACATGCTTCCCTCAGGGCTCTTGGAGGAACCAAAAGTTTAGTTGCTAAAAGTTTAGCAAGTGCTGACACCTTGATTTCACTTCTAGGCTCCACTGCGCTGTGCGTACTTAGTCGCTCAGTCATGTCTGACTCTTGGCAACCCCATGATTGTAGCCCACCAGGCTCCTCTATTCATGGGGATTCTCCAGGCAAGAATACTGGAGTGGGTTGCCATTCCCTTCTCCAGAGGATCTGCCCAACCCAGGAACTGAATCCAAGTCTCCTGTATAGGCGGGAGCCACCGACTGCACCACCAGGGAAGCCCAAGAATACTGGAGCGGGTAGCCTATCCCTTCTCCAGGGGGTCTTCACAACCAAGGAATCCAAGCCGGGTCTCATGCATTGCAGGCAGATTCTTTACCAACTGAGCTACCAGGGAAGCTCCTATGGGTGGTTAGGGGTCCTCAACGGTCAACCCAACTTACCTGTAGGCAGGTTTAGTTTTTCAGTTTCAATTATCAGCTGCTAGCATTTTCAGGGTGAATTAGTTACCAACATTCCACAGGAACAGCTTTCCTGTATTAATCTAACATCTGGGATTTTAAGTTTTATTCAATTTTAATTAAACAGGCGAATACACTGGAGGATATTGTACTGAACACGCGGGTAGACTCGAGAGGAGAAATCACTCCAGGGTGAGACTCGTTGACCTTGCCCACAGTTGGCTCTAATAGCTGCCTTTCCCCCACAACATACACACACACACCCCCCGACAGACAGACAGACAGACACACACAGACACACACACCCTGACAGACACACACACCCTGACACACAGTGAGCCTTGGATCCGCCGGGAGAGAACAAACGTGTGTTGCTGAGACCCGGGTCTTGGCTCTTTGTTATGGAGGCCCTGGGATCTCTAAGACAGATGCAAGGCCATGGCTGTGTTGGGCTGTGAGGGGCTGTAGTCTCAGAGGGAGGTGGGCCAGGCTGTGAGAGTCAGGCCCTTTGGGGATGGCCAGGGCCAGAGAGACCCCACAACTGGAGCTTGGGATTGAAGGGCCCCCCATGGGGCTCAGGAGACCCTGGTCATTGGGGTCAGTTGGTCCGTAAGGCTCCCTTCAGACCCTCCTGGGCTCCATCCTGCGTGTCAGGCCCACAGGCCCGGCCCCTGCCCTGGGTGCCGGGGCCCCAGGGAGAGTCTCCACCTCAGGGCCCTTGCAGGTCCTGTGACTTCCTGAGGGCAGGGCGGCTACAGAAGCTTCTCTGGATGTGGAGTGGGGTGCAGACTGTTCGAGAGCCCTGGTCGCCTTCCCCTTTATCTTAACTCCCAGCTGGTTGACATCCTTTTCTGGAGCTCCGCAACCTTCCTCAACGTGCTGTCCCAAGTCTGGACTTTCCCCGGCCCTCCCTGCCCTCAGGTTGACGGGTGGGGCTGAGGCCCTAGCTGGGCTCAGAGATCCCGTCCCAGCTCAGGGAGGAGGGGCCTGACCAGGGATCCTGAGTGTAAGGGACACACCCTCCCCACCCTGGCCCCTCAGAACTCTCGTCACCCCATCTTGCCTTCCTTCTGTCTTGGCCCTGCTCTAGTTCTATTTCTGTCAAACACACACAAACACAAACCCCCGCCCAGCCCGCTTTCTCTGCTCTGCGATGGTTCCACCCTCCCCACCCCTCCCTCCTCTGCCCTGAAGTCTCTGACTCTCGGGGGACACTGAGTCCGGGCGGCTCAGCAGTGGACTGCTAGCTGGGGCTCTGCCGCAGGGTCTCAGGTGAGGGGCTGCGGGGCGCCTGGGCTGAGGGAAGAGGGGAGACCTGCAGGCAGAACATGCTCCAGGGTGGTGGGCGACCCTGCTTCTCCAGAACACTTTTCCTCACACCCTTCCTCCCACTGCGTTACAGTAGCCGAACCCTGGAGCAGCATGGCTAACGCCAGGGTGAGTGAGGGCAGGAGACGGGGGAAGGTTGGGCCCTGGCGTCTCCTATTTCCCCTGTCCCCTCTTCCATCAGGCCATCCTCCACCCCTGCTGACTGGGCCACTTGCACTTCCCTCTGTCCCACCCTCCCTGGGCTGAAGTGAGGGACCTTCCCGGGAGACTTGGGCTTGAAGGCCTGTGACCCATGCAGCCGACAGGGTCCTCTCTCACAGCGATCCGGGGCGGAGGGGTGTGCTCTGCTGTCTCTAACCCGACATTCCAAACAGTTACTGACACAGACCATATAGACGCCTGTTGCTCTGAGCCCTCTCCTTTATTTCTTTTGGAAAGTTCTCAGCTGGACTTCAACTATTTATTGTCTCTCCATTTCTAAAAGGGTTTGTGCACAAAGATTTCTCTCTCTCTGTCTCGTTCTCTCTCGCTCTCTCTATTTTAACTTTTAATTTTGTGTGGGAATAGAGATGATTAACACAGCTGTGATAGTCTCAGGTGGTCAGCGAAGGGACTCAGCCATACATACACATGTACCCATTCTCCCCCACACTCCCCCCGTCCTAGATCCCGTTCCTCACGCAGCGGGTCCTGGCTCTGGGGCGGCGTTCCTGCTAGAGGACAGGTATGGCAGCAGCTCTGTGGAGGTCCTAGTGGGCCATTCTGGGCTGAGAGGACTGAGGAACCAGAGTCATGGACAGAGGAGTCACTTTAGGAATTAGAGTCGACATTCTGGTGAGGGAGCTGCACATGGAGGGTGTCCGGGTCAGAGGAATCAGTCGTCCCTGGGGACCCTTTCTACAGCCTGGAAACCCGGGGGTAGAGGCGTGTGGTGTTTTTCTGGAAACTGAAGGCATTGCTCTCAGGGCCTGGATCAGGAGCTGAAGCCACGCTGAGCTGAGTCTATTCTTTCCCTTTGGGGAGCCCTCTGCCCTCTGCCCCACTCCCCCACCTGAGTTCTGAGGGTGACCAGATGCTCAGGGGCTCTGGGCCATGGAACACCGGGATCCAAGAGTGGTCATCAGGGGTGACCCAGGCTGAGTGCTCAGGCGCAGTGAGAGGACGATGCGGGCAGCTGAGTGTCCCCCAGACCCGCAAGGTGTTTCCCTGCCCAGTCGTGTGTGATGCGGGGATGACAGGATGGGCCCCCGGACACAGGGTGTGCAGATGGGAGCCCTGCATGCACTGTGAGCCGCACTGACCCCCCAGGGCCACGGAGGGCTGGGCATCTGGGCACCATGCTGACCCGCCTACTCCAGGGCAAGGGGCATCCTTGGGTGAGTGTGTGTGCGTGTAAAACAGGTCTCGGTGGTTACAAGGTCCGAAGCCTGAGATTCATGGTTTCCTCCACAGGGAGTCCCAAATGACGTGGCTTCTCTCAGGGCCCAAATGGTAAGAAGCTCATCTCCACGTATATCTGTGGGCTCGGGAGGCCTGGGTTCTGCTGGGTGAAGAAGAGAACATTCTGGCCAACTTGGGACCCAGCAGGGAGAAGAACCGAGCTTCTTTTACTCAAATCCCTCTCTGTTCACAGCACAGCCATGTGGATTATTTCTGTCCTGAGATGAGAAATCAACCAGAAGAAGCACAGGTAGGTCAGTGTGGCCCACCCCCGAACCCTCCCCAGGTTGAGGGAGGTGGGGTGGGGTCACAGTCACGGTGATGATGAGGGTCACAGCTCAGCGCCCAGTCCTTTCACTGGACAAACGCACACCTGTGTGGCAGGTGAGTGCACAGGAAGGGATACGGAGGCCCAGGGATGCTGAGGGAGGTGTCCGGACCCCAGGGCAACGAGGGCAGGGCAGGCATGCCAGACGCATGGTCCCCGGGTTGAGGGTTAGTTATTGGGGTGACTGGGCAGAGATGAGAACTAGCTGGGGCTTGGGGTTCAGGTGAAAGTGAGACAGGGTGGGGGTGTTTTAAACAGAGTGCTTTTTTCTCAACAGGTGGAGGCAGCCCAAGGAGAGATGGAGGTGAGTTTGGACCTTGCCCCCTGCTAAGAGTACTCCTCAGAGTTTGATCAGCCAGGGTATGGGGTCTGGGGCCCTGGCTCCCTTCAGACTCACCTGGATGCACGGGGGGTGGCAGTGGGGACCCCTGACCTCAGCAGCGAGGCGGGAGTACAGACTGCACACCTCCTCTCCCCAGGAGGCACTCAGCGAGGACATCGTGGAATACCTGGGAGATCACATTCAAGAGAACCTTCCAGTGAGTTGGAGCCACTGTCTCAGCGCCTTCCTTCCCCTCCCCTCTGGCCTCTCTTGTCCTTGGTGCTGGCACGTGTGCACAGAGCTCCCTGGAGTTGGGGGTGAAGGGGGTCCCTGAAATCTCAGGTGGTGCAGCCTTGCTGGTATCAGCCTCCCCACTCAGCGCACGGGGGCCAGAGCCCTGGACTCAGCTTCCTGCCTGATGAGCCCTGTGGGCATGGTGCTGGGTTCAGAGGCCAACCACCTACAGGCAGGTACAACCAAGCATCAGGGTTTGTTCTTCGAAGGGAACCGAGGGGCCAGGCCCAGTCTCTGGGAGAAGTCCTTGTGTCTGTGGAGCTGTTGGCAGGAAGGCACGCAGTTTCCTTTCGAGGGTTTCTGAATCCCAGCGTCTCCCAAGGACTGGGAGGCCTCAGTCAGGGCAGGATCAGAGTCTGCCTTGCCAGGGGCGGGTTCCTGAACAGCCCCCCATCCCTGCAGGAATCCCAGCAGGAGTCCAGTGCCTTGCTTCTGGAAGCAAGGCAAGAAGTACGCCGCAGAATCCAGAGACGCTCGGTCTCTGCCTCCCTGGAGGTCCAGAATCCGGAAGAGAGCATCTGGGCCAGAGCCCTGCGGCGGTTCCTGGGCTTTCTGCAGAGTCTGAAGCAGCGGTGTTGGGATGTGCTGACCTGGCTGCGGGAGACGGCAGCGGCCATCCTAGAGGCCATCTGCAGTGCGGTGGAGGCCGTCTGGGGATTGCTGAGTGGTTTCAGCTTCTCTGTGGGGCAGCTCTTCGGAAACCTCATCCAGGTCTAGGAGCCCCAGGTCGTTCTGGAGGAGCCCCACCTCATCCAGAAGGCCTTGCACGTTCCCCTTCCTGGAAAACATCTTCTCAAGCGACCTTTACCCTCCTGCTCACCCTTGACCCTGACCCGTCCTTTAACTGCCCTCACCGCCTGTCCTGCAGGGAGGACACCACAGCATCAGGCCAGGTTTTCCTTCTCCAGGGCTGACCTGCTGTCAGGGAGGCGGTTGCTCTGCTGACCCGGGGCTGTGGGAGAGGCTTGGAAGCCAGGAGGCCCCAAGGACCACGTGGTCAGCCCCGCTCAGTGTCTCTGCCTGTCGCTCCAGACCTGTCAGATGGGGCGGTGAGCTGATTCTCGGTGAGGGGGACCCCTGAGGGCCGGCTGTGGGTCCAGCAGGAGGAGGCAGTGGTGGACCTTGACCCTGACGTTAGTATTTTGGTGCCCTCAGCATTTTAAGGGATGCAGCTTGCTGTCAGCTCCCGCCCCAGCAGGCAGGAGACCAGGAGGAAGGCTGTCCCTGTCTCCTGGGCCTGCCCCTTCCTGTCTGAGGAGGACAGCAGCCTGTCTGGGTGTTCCTTGTGACAGAGCCCCATTCCGGCCACACCCTTCCCCCTTCACATCCAGGGGGTCCCTCTGACAGGCCTGAGGCTGGACCGCCTCCCTCTGGCCTGAGATCCCCACTGCAAGGAGCCGCCCCTGCCAGGCCCTGAGCAGCCTTGACTTCCTGGCCCTGTCCTTGCCTCACCTCCCCATCAGTATGCGAGTCTCTCAGACTTTCCCCTGCATCCTCCAGTGAGCCTGTGCTCAACCTCCACTTGCCTATTTCCATGTTTTCTTTTCCATAATGACCTTACATCTGATATACTACTTCTCTCGCTGGAGATGTTACTCAGTTGATATAAGTAGTAAGGTTTTTTGGTTTGACATTAAATTTCTTCCCCATTTCAACATCAACATGAGTTTGTTTTTGTTGTTGTTTTTAGATTAAATCATTTCTCATTTCAATGCAAGTTACATGAAATACACTTTCTAAACATTTCCCCTCTCAAAGAAATGTTTCAGGGTTTGACCAATGATATTTGATATGTGCATGTACAATATAAACTCGGGAGATAACAGAACATAATCCAAGAAAAATATGGAGGAAACAGTCCTCCATGGTGCAGGAGGAAGTGATTTTAATTCAATGGGTGTAATTTCCCAAGATTCTGGGCACAAGTTTCTTTCTTCCTATGGAAAATTCTGAAACAAAGAAATATTACTTATGTAAATGTCAGTCATCTCACTTCTTTGACCTTTTAACTAGCACATGCAAATTAGAGACAGCAGTTTTCAGTGGTTATTTGCTGTAAAGAAGAGGTTTTGTACTCCATTTAGCATAGGATATCCATTTGAAACTGCTAGGTGGTGTTTCATGGGACCCGAGGAACTCTGGTCCTTTATGTCTCAGCTCAGAAAGAATTCACGGAGAGGCAAAAGGAGGCTGGCAGGCTACAGTCCAGGGCAGCCCTGCCCCTCTATTTCAAGCCAGGGCCCCTCAATGCCCCACCACACTGCCTGGCACATGGGTGGGGCTCAGGAAGCGATAACGCCTTGATATGCTGTGTGCTGTGGCTCAAATGTGTTCGCCCCTGCAGCCCCATGGACTGTGCCCACCAGGTCCCTCTGTCCCTGGGATTTCCTAGGCAAGGATACTGGAGTGGCGTGTCATTTCCTTCTCCAAGGGATCTTCCGAGCCCAGGGATTGAACCCAGGTCTCCTGCATCTCCTTCATTAGCAGTCAGACCCTTGGCCACCAGTGCCATCCATGCTGGGGATTCTCCCAGTTACGCAGTCTTGTAACTGACCTATCCTTTCTCCCAGAAACGCTCTTCCCAGGAGTTTTGCAGGAGTCGTAAACTTAAACCTGTGACATGTGGGGACTCCCGTAGCTCTGTGTTCCAACACGTAGATGACTAAAGCTCCCAGCCCCAGGCTCAGAGCTTTCCCTTCCAGCTGTGCCCGAGAAACACCTCTACTTTCCAAATCCAGCTGCCCCCCAAATTCCTATCCTGAAGTCCTCTGAATGGAGGATGTCATCTAGAGGTGGTCTTTACAAGGAATCAAGGTAAACGAGGTCCTCAGGGTGGGCCCTAATCCATTGTGACTGCTGACCTTATGAAAATGGGGGATTAGGAGACACATACATGTCTGGAGAGGATGCCGTGTTGACGTGGAGATGGCGATCTACCAGCCTAGCAGAGACCTGGAAGACAGGCTTCCCTCAGGGCTCTCAGGGGAACCATACCTGCTGACACCTTGACTTCCACTTCTAGGCTGCACTGTGAGAGAAGAAATGTCTGTTGTTGATACACGGGTCTGGGGTTCTTTGTTATGGTGGCCCTGGGCCTGGAAGACGTACGAGAAGGCCATGGAGGTGCTGGGCTGTGCGAGGCTGTTGCCTCAGCAAGGAGGCTGGCCAGGCTGTGAGCGACAAGCCCTGTGGGGCCGGCCAGGGCAGGAGACACCAGCCAGTTCGCTTAGGATCGAGGGGCCAGAGGGCTCAGCGCCCAGACGGCCTTCATTCCCTCCTGAAGGCCCCGGCTGTGCGCCAGGCAGCCCAGGCCCCTCCTGTCAACAGCCGTGCCAAGCTGTTTGGGTCTTTAGAGACGGGCCCCACTGCCCATGCCGGGACGCTGAACCCCAGCCTGACTCTCCAGGCCCTCTGTGATGTTTGTCTCCCTGTTCTGCGTCTGTGAAATCCCAAGCACCCCACATTGCTGGGGACCCCACATCAGCCCTGAGACCACCCCTGATCGCCCGGCCCCACGTCCTGGGTGGTATCACTGGTCACACGTAGATGATGCTCCACAGTCGGCCTCGTGCACCTTCTCTCCGTTCAGCACACTGGAACCAGAACTGCCCAGTCTCAGGGGGACGCCCTCCTGCACCTGAAACACCTCTCCCCCCCATCCACACCTGAGCCCCTGCCGCCCACTCGGGAACTGCTTGGCTCCCATCAGCTCATGCGGGTGGGACGACAGGGGACTGGTCCCTTCTCTGTCCGGGGTCACTGCTTCCTCAATGTTCCTGGGTGATGTGTGCGTGGAACGTGAGCCACCTCATTGACCATTCCCGACCCCAGGCTCATCACAGAATTCAGCATCTAAAAACCAGTGCCTCTGCAAATCTGCTAATGGAATACCCACATAGGATGACCCATGAAGGGTGTTGCCTGGTGGTCCACTAGTTAGAATCAGGTGCTTTCACTTTCATGGCCTGAGTGAAATTTCTAGTCTCAGAGATAAGATCCCTCAAGTCGCCTGATCTTGCCAAAAAAAAGCAAAAAGAGAGAGAGAGAATGACCGTGGAAACTTTAAAGTGCAGATTCCATGTCCTCACTCTGAATCTACACTAGGGTCTGGGGACAGGAATCTGCATTTGAACAACCTGGGGTGGTGGGAGTGGGGAGTGGTCCTCCTGTGCAAGGGAGCCGGGCCAGCAGATGCATCTGTCTTGTGGCTTTTCTGTGTCTCTGCCAAGTTCTGTAACCTCTTCCTGTGTTTACAGAGCCCAGCTCATGGCCTGGGTGAGAGAGGTTCAACCCCCATGGGTGGAGTCACATACCCACCATTTCTTAATGTGTCACCCAGGCTCAGCGGGCCCACAGTGCTGCCCAGAGCTGACCCAGGGGGCATGGAGCCCAGCGTGGTCACAACCAGTCCAGAAGGAGGATGACAGCCAGGTGTCTTCAACCAGCCAGGGACCTGGGAATTCAAAGGCACCAGAAGCCCTCTGGGCCTCTGTCAGGACCCTTTCTAAGTATGAGGAGGAGGAAACCTGTATTCACAAAGCTTGTCAGCCCTGAAGCAGGACAATAAAAATAACAGGAGAGAAAAGCCTTTCTTGGAGCAGTGATGGAGCCAGAGACTGAAGTTTGGTGGCAGGAATGGGACAGACCCGAATCACTACTTTACAGAAGAGGCTGGAATCCATCATTGATGGGGGACAGGGTGGTTGAGAATGAGCTGGGGGAGCAACCAAAAGTTGGTTGGAGGGGCCCAGAGAGGGATGTCCCATGTGACATTTGAGGTTCCTCTCACTGCAACAGTGGACACTTCTCCAGCCTCTCAGACTTCATGAAGCCTGCTTCACAAAAATGCCACATCGCATTGATATGTTATTAAAAGAATCGGAAATAAATGATACAAATTATTAAAATATATAGACATAAAACTTTGTATTTCAAAGGGCAGCACCAGAAAAAAAAAGACAACCCACAGAATGGGGGCAAAAAAATTGCAAATGATTCATGTGGTAAGGGCATGGAGCCAGAAAACATTTACTACCCTTGTGTGTGTGCGTGCACGCTCAATGCTGTCTCCATGGCCCCATAGACTAGAGCCCTCCAGGCTCCCCTGTCCATGGGGTTTTCCAGGCAAGAATATTGGAGTGGGTTGCCATGTCCTCCTCCCGGGGATCTTTCCTGACTCATGGATTGAACCTGGATCTCTTGCATTGCAGGCGGACTCTACCGCTGAGCTACCGGGAAAGCCTCGGGAAATCGTCTAGTGGTAACTCAGAAAGTTAAAAACAGACTTAGGGATTGCCTGGTGGTGGGCCCTGGAGGATGCTGGCTTAGGGGTGCAGGATGGTTTCTTGAGATGATAAAAGTGTTCTGAAATTTTCGGTGGTGATGCTTGAGTAGTACTGTGCATTGAATTAGGCACTTTCCTGGGTGAATTGTATGACATGTGAATTATATCTCACCAAAACTCCATAAAGAAAAGGGTTCAGCCCACAGTGAGACACGAAAGGCCTTTCAGGAGGTGGCCTTCCTGAGACAGATGTGGAGGTGCCCGGTGTCACCTCTCAGGGAGCCGGATCACCGGAGGTAAGACCTGGAAATGAGGTGTGCAGCTGAAGCAAGTGAAAACCACTCCGCCGTGTCTGACTCTGTGACCCTCTCCATGGACGATGCAGTCCGTGGGATTCTCCGGGCCAAGATCCTGGAGTGGGTTTCTTTCTCCAGGGGGATATTCCCGACCCAGGGATCGAACCCAGATCTCCCTCATTGTAGGTGGATCCTCTACCCTCTGAGCCACCAGGGAAGCCTGCAGCTGAGCAAGAGCGGCTCTGTGGTCTCCCTCCTACCCTGGAGTTCTGAGCTGGCTCAGGGAAGGATCTGGACCTCCTGGGTGTGGGAAGGGAGGTTCAGACAACTGAACGGGCTCCTAAGGGGCAGGGGATGCCGGCTGGGGTCTGGTGGACCCAAGAGAGACTTTCCCTGAGGAGTGGGATTCGTAGGTTTGTCCCCATGGGGTGCACACAGGTGGCCCATCAGGAGGGCGGTTCCTCTTCAAGAATATGAGACACTGAATCGTGTTGTCCTAAATTCACACAATGAAGTCCTAACCACCAGCATCTGGAGGTGGTCTTTACAGGGAATCAGGTTAGCATGAGGTGGTTAGGGTGGGCCCTAATCCATTATGACTGGTGACCTGATGAAAATGGGGAATTAGGAGACAGATACTTGTCTAGGGAGGGTGCCATGTAGACCTGGAGACAGCCGTCTGCACGCCTAGGAGAGAAGCCTGGGACACATGCTTCCCTCAGGGCTCTCAGAGCAACCACTAGTTGCTGACGCCTTGATTTCAATTTCTAGGCTCCACTGTGAGAATAAATGTGTGTGGCTGAGACCGGGTCTGTGGCTCTTTGTTATGGCGGCCCTGGGTCTCTAAGACAGAGGCAAGGCCATGGCTGTGTTGGGCTGTGAGGGGCTGTGGTCTCAGGGGAGGTGGGCCAGGCTGTGAGAGTCAGGCCCTGTGGGGATGGCCAGGGCCAGGGAGACCCCTGCCATGGTGCCTGAGGACTGGGGGCCCGAGCAGGGCTCAGGAGACCCTGGTGAGCGGGGCCCAGACGGTCAGCAAGGCTCGCTTCAGCGCCTTCAGAGGGGACACATCCTGTGTGTCAGGCACACAGGCCCGGCCCCTGCCCTGGGTGCCGGGGCCCCGCGGAGAGTCTCCAGCTCAGGCTCCCTGCAGGTCCTGTGACTTCCTGAGGGCAGGGCGGCTACAGAAGCTTCTCTGGATGTGGAGTGGGGTGCAGTCTGATCCAGGGCCCTGGTCGGCTCCCCCTGAAGCTTCCTCAAACTATGGTCCCAATTCTGGACACTGCCCCGTCCCTCCCTGCACTCAAGCTGATGGTGGGGGGATGCGGCCCAAATTGGGCTCAGGGCTCCCAAAACAGCTCAGGGAGGAGGGCCCTGACCTGGGACTCCGAGTGTAAGGGACACGCCCTCCCCGCCGTGGCCCCTCAGACCTCTGGCTCCATGTCTTCCCCTCCTTCTGTCTCCCCCGCCCCCGTTTCTGCTTCAGTTTCTGTCTCACTTTCTGTCTCAAACAGACACAGCTGACCCTGGCTCCTCCCTAGCAGGGATTCACCCTCTCCGCCCCTCCCTGGCCAGTTTTTAAGTCGCTGGCTCTCAGGAACAGCGGGCAGTGCTCAGCCAGAGCTCTGGGTGCAGGATCTCAGGTGAGGGGCTCTGGGGAGTGGGGCGTGGGGGTGCGGGAGACCTGCAGGTGGAGGACAGTCCAGGGCGGTGGGCGAGCCTGCTTCTCTGAAGCACTGTTCCTCCACTCTTCCTCCACCAGGTCCCAGAGGGAGGACCCTAAGCCACCATGTGCTTCGCTAAGGTGAGTGACTACGAGGGATGAGGGGAGAGTGGGCCTGGGGTCTCATTTGCAGTCTGTCCCTGCTCCCAGCAGCTCAGCCCCAGCCCTGCTGACTGCTCTGCGAACAGCAGATGTGTCCTAGGCTCCCTGGGTGCTGGGGTGGCCCCTGGGGAAAGTGAAAGTGTAAGTCACTCAGACTCTTTGCGAACCCGGGGACTATAGCCCACCAGGCTCCCCAGTCCGTGGGATTCAGGCAGAGATGCTGGAGCGGGTTGCCACTTCCTTCCCACTGGGGAAGAAGAGGGTCAGAACATGCGACCTGTGCCATCAAAGCACCCAGTCTCACAATGTCCCTGGTCGAATGCTCTGCTGTCACCATCCTGAATATCTGGATAATTGGTGGCAAACACGCTAGTTTCCTGTTGTTCTGAGCCACTTCCTTCTGTAGCCCGTCCTGGCTGTGGGGCTGGGGCTCCTGCTGGGAGGTCGGTTTGGGGGGCAGCTCAGTGTGGGGGCCTCTGTTGGGACCGAGGAAGGAGCAATGGACCAGGGTGAGTGTAGGAATTAGAGTCGTCATGCCCATGGGGCAGTTAGACATGGAGCGTATGCGGTGTCAGAGTTTTCAGCCATCCTCAGCCTCTTTCTAATGCTTATTCATATTTATTGAATTTCTTTTGTCTCAGGAATCTTAGTTGCAGGGTGTGGGGTCTAGTTCCCTGGCCAGGGTTGGAACGAACCCCCCTACACTGAGTGCTGGGAGCCTTGGCCACTGGACCACAAGGGAATACACCCCAACCCCACCCCGATCCTTAGGATAGCCTGGAAACCCCCGTGTGGCGGGGCCTGACCACATGTTCCTGGACACTGAAAGCATTTCTCTCAGGGCCCGGATCAGGAGCTGAAGCCACACTGAGCTCAGAGTCTATTGGTTCCCTTTGGGGTGCCCTCTGCCCTCTGTACCAATCCCCTGTCTCAATTCTGAGGGTGACCAGATGCTCAGGGGCTCTGGGCCATGGAACACCAGGATCTGGGATTGGTCATCAGGGGTGACCCAGGCTGAGTGCTCAGGCCCAGTGAGAGGACGATGCTGGCAGCTGGGTGTCCCCCGGACCCGCAAGGTGTTTCACTACCGAGTCACGTGTGATGCGGGGCTGACAGGATGGGCCCCCGGACACAGGGTGTGCAGACGGGAGCCCTGCACGTGCTCTGAGCCGCACTGACCCCCAGGGCCAGGAGGGCAGCGGGGACACGCCAGACTCCCGGGTTATGTGGAGTCTCTTGAGGGGTCAGTGGGGCACCTCCGTGACGCATCAAGTGTCTGGAGGGGAAGGGGCTGGGGCCGGGGGTCTGCAGGGTCAGAGGTCAGGAAGACTGGCCGCTGTCACCGTCAGCGGCTCAGACAGGACAGGACAGTGCCAGTTCCTCCCTGGTCAGCTCTCAGCGGGGCCACGGAGGGCTGGGCATCTGGGCACCATGCTGACCCGCCTACTCCAGGGCAAGGGGCATCCTTGGGTGAGTGTGTGTGCGTGTAAAACAGGTCTCAGTGGTTACAAGGGCAGAAGCCTGAGTTTCACTGTTTCCTCCACAGGGAGTCCCACATGACGTGGCTTCTCTCAGGAAACAAATGGTAAGAAGCTCATCTCCATTTATAGCTGGGGGCTCGGGAAGCCTGGGTTCTTCTGGGTGAAGCCGACAATGTTCTTGCCCACTTGGGATCCAGCACGGAGAAGAACCGAGCTTCTTTTACTCAAATCCCTCTGTGTTCACAGCTCAAACATGTGAATCAGTTCTGTGATTTGCTGGAAAAGAAACCAGAAGAAACACAGGTGGGTCAGTATGGCCCACCCCCGAACCCTCCCCAGGTTGAGGGAGGTGGGGTGGGGTCACAGTTACGGTGATGATGAGGGTCACAGCTCAGCGTCCAGTCCTTTCACTGGACAAACGCACACCTGTATGGCAGGTGAGTGCACAGGAAGGGATACGGAGGCCCAGGGATGCTGAGGGAGGTGTCCGGACCACAGGGCAACCAGAGCAGGGCAGGGATGCCAGACGCATGGTCCCCGTGTTGAGGGTTAGTTATTGGGGTGACTGGGCAGAGATGAAAACTAGCTGGGGCTTGGGGTTCAGGTGAAAGTGAGACAGGGTGGGGGTGTTTTAAACAGAGTGCTTTTTTCTCAACAGGTGGAGGAAGCCCAAGGAGAGATGGAGGTGAGTTGGACCTTGACCCCTGCTAAGGGTAGTCCTCAGAGCTGGATCAGCCAGGGTATGGCGTCTGGGGCCCTGGCTCCCTTCAGACTCACCTGGATGCACGGAGGGCGGCAGTGGGGACCCCTGACCTCAGCAGCGAGGCGGGAGTACAGACTGCACACCTCCTCTCCCCAGGAGGCACTCAGCGAGGACATCGTGGAATACCTGGAAGATCACATTCAAGAGAACCTTCCAGTGAGTTGGAGCCACTGTCTCAGCGCCTTCCTTCCCCTCCCCTCTGGCCTCTCTTGTCCTTGGTGCTGGCACGTGTGCACAGAGCTCCCTGGAGTGGGGGGTGAAGGGGGTCCCTGAAATCTCAGGTGGGGCATTGAGAGGGCCTTGCTGGTATCGGCCTCCCCACTCAGCGCACGGGGGCCAGATCCCTGGACTCAGCTTCCTGCCTGATGAGCCCCGTGGGCCTGGTGCTGGGTTCAGAGGCCAACCACCTACAGGCAGGTACAACCAAGCATCAGGGTTTGTTCTCGAAGGGAACGGAGGGGCCAGGCCCAGTCTCTGGGAGAAGTCCTTGTGTCTGCGGAGCTGTTCGCAGGAAGGCACGCAGTTTCCTTTCGTGGGTTTCTGAATCCCAGCGTCTCCCAAGGACTGGGAGGCCTCGGTCAGGTCAGCACCAGAGTCTGCCTTGCCCCGGGCGGGTCCCTGAACAGCCCCCACTCCCTGCAGGAATCCCAGCAGGAGTCCAGTGCCTTGCTTCTGGAAGTACTGCAAAAAGTACGCCGCAGAATCCAGAGACCCTCGGTCTCTGCCTCTCTGGAGGTCCAGAATCCGGAAGAGAGCATCTGGGCCAGAGCCCTGCGGCGGTTCCTGGGCTTTCTGCAGAGTCTGAAGCAGCGGTGTTGGGATGTGCTGACCTGGCTGCGGGAGCCGGCGGAGGCCATCCTAGAGGCCATCTGCAGTGCGGTGGAGGCCGTCTGGGGATTGCTGAGTGGTTTCAGCTTCTCTGTGGGGCAGCTCTTCGGAAACCTCATCCAGGTCTAGGAGCCCCAGGTCGTTCTGGAGGAGCCCCACCTCATCCAGAAGGCCTTGCACGTTCCCCTTCCTGGAAACCATCTTCTGAAGAGACCTTTACCCTCCTGCTCACCCTTGACCCTGACCCGTCCTTTAACTGCCCTCACCGCCTGTCCTGCAGGGAGGACACCACAGCATCAGGCCAGGTTTTCCTTCTCCCGGTCTGACCTGCTGTCAGGGAAGGGGTTGCTCTGCTGACCCGGGGCTGTGGGAGAGGCTTGGAAGGAAGGAGGCCCCAAGGACCACGGTGGCTTCCGTGGGTCAGCCTCCCTCAGTGTCTCTGCCTGTCGCTCCAGACCTGTCAGGTGGGGCGGTGAGCTGATTCTCAGTGAGGGGCACCCCTGAGGGCTGGCTGTGGGTCCAGCAGGAGGAGGCATGGTGGACCCTGACCCTGATGTTAGTATCTTGGTGCCCTCAGCATCCTAAGGGACCCAGCTTGCTGTCAGCTCAGGCCCCAGCAGGCAGGAGACCAGGAGGAAGGCTGTCCCTGTCTCCTGGGCCTGCCCCTTCCTGTCTGAGGAGGACAGCAGTCTGTCTGGCCTTCCTTGTGGCAGAGCCCCATTCCGGCCACACCCTTCCCCCTTCACATCCAGGGGGTCCCTCTGACAGGCCTGAGGCTGGACCGCCTCCCTCTGGCCTGAGTTCCCCGCTGCAAGGAGCCGCCCCCTGCCAGGCCCTGAGCAGCCTTGACTTCCTGGCCCTGTCCTTGCCTCACCTCCCCATCAGTATGCAAGTCTCTCAGACTTTCCCCTGCATCCTCCAGGGAGCCTGTGCTCAACCTCCACTTGCCTATTTCCATGTTTTCTTTTCCATAATGACCTTACATCTGATATACTACTTCTCACGATGGAGATGTTACTCAGTTGATATAAGTAGTAAGGTTTTTTGGTTGGCATTAAATTTCTTCCCCATTTCAACATCAAGATGAGTTTGTTTTTTGTTGTTGTTTTTAGATTAAATCATTTCTCATTTCAATGCAATTTACATGAAATACATTTTCTAAACCTTTCCCCTCTCAAAGAAATGTTTCAGTTTTTGACCAATGATATTTGATATGTGCATGTACAATATAAACTGGGGAGGTAACAGAACAAAATCCAATAATAATATGGAGGAAACAGTCCTCCATGGTGCAGGAGGGAGTGATTTTAATGCAATGGGTGTAATTTCCCAGGATTCTGGGCACAAGTTTCTTTCTTCCTATGGAGAATTCTGAAACAAAGAAATATTACTTACGTAAATGTCAGTCACCTCACTTCTTTGACCTTTTAACTAGCACATGCAAATTAGAGACAGCAGTTTTCAGTGGGTTATTTGCTGTAAAGAAGAGGTTTTGTACTCCATTTAGCATAGGATATCCATTTGAAAGCGCTAGGTGGTGTTTCATGGGACCCGAGGAACTCTGGTCCTTTATGTCTCAGCTCAGAGAGAATTCAGGAAGAGGCAAAAAGTGGCTGGCAGGCTACAGTCCATGGGGTGGCCCAAGGTAGGACACAGCTGAGTAACTGACACTCACTGACCTGTGAGACCCCGTCTAAACAGTAGGACGCTGCTCTGCATCCCCGGGCCTGCAAAATAGTCCTTGGCTGCCGGCCAAGCTCCTCCCCCCTTCCCCCCCACCCTGGGGTCTCTGCACAGGCTGCTCCTTTGGCCTGGGATGCCCTCCTTTCTCTTCCGGGGCAGCCCTGCCCCTCTATTTCAGGCCAGGCCCCCTCAATGCCCCACCACAGGCCTGGCACATGGGTGGGGCTCAGGAAGCGATAACGTCTTGATATGCTGTGTGTGTGGCTCAGTCGTGTTCGCCCCTGCAGCCCCGTGGACTGTGCCCACCAGGTCCCTCTGTCCCTGGGATTTCCCAGGCAAGGATACTGGAGTGGCGTGTCATTTCCTTCTCCAAGGGATCTTCCGAGCCCAGGGATTGAACCCAGGTCTCCTGCATCTCCTTCTTTAGCAGTCAGACCTCTGACCACCATGCCATCCATGCTGGGGGTTCTCCCAGTTCCGCAGTCTCGTAACTGACCTATCCTTTCTCCCAGAAACGTTCTTCCCAGGAGTTCTGCAGGAGTCTTAAACCTAAACCTGTGACATGTGGGGACTCCCATAGCCCTGTGTTCCAACACGTAAACGACTAAAGCTCCCAGCCCCAGGCTCAGAGCTTTCCCTTCCAGCTGTGCCCGAGAAACACCTCTACTTTCCAAATCCAGCTGCCCCCCAAATTCCTATGCTGAAGTCCTCTGAATGCCACGTCATCTAGAGGTGGCCTTTACAAGGAATCAAGGTAAACGAGGTCCTCAGGGTGGGCCCTAATCCATTGTGACTGCTGACCTTATGAAAATGGGGGATTAGGAGACACATGTCTGGAGAGGACGCTGTGTCGACGTGGAGATGGCGATCTACCAGCCTAGGAGAGGCCTGGAAGACAGGCTTCCCTCAGGGCTCTCAGGGGAACCATACCTGCTGACACCTTGACTTCCACTTCTAGGCTGCACTGTGAGAGAAGAAATGTGTGTTGTTGATACACGGGTCTGGGGTTCTTTGTTATGGTGGTCCTGGGCCTGGAAGACATACGAGAAGGCCATGGAGGTGCTGGGCTGTGCGAGGCTGTTGCCTCAGCAAGGAGGCTGGCCAGGCTGTGAGCGACAAGCCCTGTGGGGCCGGCCAGGGCAGGAGACACCAGCCAGTTCGCTTAGGATCGAGGGGCCAGAGGGCTCAGCGCCCAGACGGCCTTCATTCCCTCCTGAAGGCCCCGGCTGTGCGCCAGGCAGCCCAGGCCCCTCCTGTCAACAGCCGTGCCAAGCTGTTTGGGTCTTTAGAGACGGGCCCCACTGCCCATGCCGGGACGCTGAACCCCAGCCTGACTCTCAAGGCCCTCTGTGATGTTTGTCTTTCTGTTCTGCGTCTGTGAAATCCCAAGCACCCCACATTGCTGGGGACCCGACATCAGCCCTGAGACCACCCCTGATCGCCCGGCCCCACGTCCTGGGCGGCATCACTGGTCACACGTAGATGATGCTCCACAGTCGGCCTCGTGCACCTTCTCTCCAGTCAGCACACTGGATCCAGAACTGCCCAGTCTCAGGGGGACGCCCTCCTGCACCTGAAACACTTCTTCCCCCCTCGACACCTGAGCCCCTGCCGCCCACTCGGGAACTGCTTGGCTGCCATCAGCTCATGCAGGTGGGACGACAGTGGACTGGTCCCCTCTCTGTCTGGGGTCACTGCTTCCTCAATGTTCCTGGATGATGAGTGCATGGAGCCACCTCATTGACCATCCCGCACCCCAGACTCATCACAGAATTCAGGATCTAAAAACCAGTGCCTCTGCAAATCTGCTACTGGAATACCCACATAGGATGACCCACGAAGGGCGTTGCCTGGTGGTCTACTAGTTAGAATCAGGCGCTTTCACTGTCATGGCCTGAGTGAAATTTCTAGTCTCAGAGCTAAGATCCCTCAACTCGCTTGATCTTGCCAAAAAGAAGAAAAAACAGAGAGAGAGAATGACCGTGGAAACTTTAAAGTGCAGATTTCATGTCCTCACTCTGAATCTACACTAGGGTCTGGGGACAGGAATCTGCATTTGAACAACCTGCGGTGGTGGGAGTGGGGCGTGGTCCTCCTGGGCAAGGGAGCCGGGCCAGCAGCTGCATCTCTGTCTTGTGGCTTTTCTGTGTCTCTGCCAAGTTCTGTAACCTCTTCCTGTGTTTACAGAGCCCAGCTCATGGCCTGGGTGAGAGAGGTTCAACCCCCATGGGTGGAGTCACATACCCACCATTTCTTAATGTGTCACCCAGGCTCAGCAGGCCCACAGTGCTGCCCAGAGCTGACCCAGGGGGCATGGAGCCCAGCGTGGTCACAACCAGAGCAGAAGGAGGATGACAGCCAGGTGTCTTCAACCAGCCAGGGACCTGAGAATTCAAAGGCACCAGAAGCCCTCTGGGCCTCTGTCAGGACCCTTTCTAAGTATGAGGAAGAGGCAACTTGTATTCACAAAGCTTGTCAGCCCTGACGCAGGACAATAAAAATAACAGGAGAGAAAAGCCTTTCTTGGAGCAGTGATGGAGCCAGGCTGATGTTTGGTGGCAGGAATGGGACAGACTCGAATCACTGTTTTACAGAAGAGGCTGGAATCCATCATTGATGGGGGACAGGGCGGCTGAGATTGAGCTGGGAGAGCAACCAAAAGTTGGTTGGAGGGGCCCAGACAGGGATGTCCCATGTGACATCTGAGGCTCCTTTCACTGCAACAGTGGACACTTCTCCAGCCTCTCAGACTTCATGAAGCCTGCTTCACAAAAATGCCACATCGCATTGAATTATGTTGTTAAAAGAATCGGAAATAAATGATACAAATTATTAAAATATAAAGACTTAAAACTTCTGTATTTCAAAGGGCAACACCAGAAAAGTAAAAAGACAACCCACAGAGTGGGGACAAAAAATTGCAAATGTTACATGTGGTAAGGGCATGGAGCCAGAAAACATTTACTACCCTTGTGTGTGACAGCACGCTCAATGCTGTCTCCATGGCCCCATAGACTAGAGCCCTCCAGGCTCCCCTGTCCATGGGGTTTTCCAGGCAAGAATATTGGAGTGGGTTGCCATGTCCTCCTCCCGGGGATCTTCCCTGACTCACGGATTGAACCTGGATCTCTCGCATTGCAGGCGGACTCTACCACTCAGCTACCAGGAAAGCCTCGGGAAATCGTCTAGTGGTAGCTCAGAAAGTTAAAAACAGACTTAGGGATTGCCTGGTGGTGGGCCCTGGAGGATGCTGGCTTAGGGGTGCAGGATGGTTTCTTGAGATGATAAAAGTGTTCTGAAATTGACGGTG
The DNA here is from genome assembly GCF_910594005.1 of Cervus elaphus. Classification (NCBI taxonomy): domain Eukaryota; kingdom Metazoa; phylum Chordata; class Mammalia; order Artiodactyla; family Cervidae; genus Cervus; species Cervus elaphus. Next base: position 17,334,789 of record NC_057824.1, read on the forward strand.
GTGATGCTTGAGTAGTACTGTGCATTGAATTAGGCACTTTCCTGGGTGAATTGTATGACATGTGAATTATATCTCACCAAAACTCCATAAAGAAAAGGGTTCAGCCCACAGTGAGACACGAAAGGCCTTTCAGGAGGTGGCCTTCCTGAGACAGATGTGGAGGTGCCCGGTGTCACCTCTCAGGGAGCCGGATCACCGGAGGTAAGACCTGGAAATGAGGTGTGCAGCTGAAGCAAGTGAAAACCACTCAGCCCTGTCTGACTCTGTGACCCTCTCCATGGAGGATGCAGTCCGTGGGATTCTCCGGGCCAAGATCCTGGAGTGGGTTTCTTTCTCCAGGGGGATGTTCCTGACCCAGGGATCGAATGCAGGTCTCCCTCATTGCAGGTGGAATCTCTACCCTCTGAGCCACCAGGGAAGCCTGCAGCTGAGCAAGAGCGGCTCTGTGGTCTCCCTCCTACCCTGGAGTTCTGAGCTGGCTCAGGGAAGGATCTGGACCTCCGGGGTGTGGGAAGGGAGGTTCAGACAACTGAACGGGCTCCTAAGGGGCAGGGGATGCCGGCTGGGGTCTGGTGGACCCAAGAGAGACTTTTCCTGAGAGGTGGGATTCGTAGGTTTGTCCCCATGGGGTGCACACAGGTGGCCCATCAGGAGGCCGGTTCCTCTTCAAGAATATGAGACACTGAATCGTGTTGTCCTAAATTCACAGTGAAGTCCTAACCACCAGCATCTGGAGGAGGTCTTTACAGGGAATCAAGTTACCATGAGGTGGTTAGGGTGGGCCCTAATCCGTTATGACTGGTGACCTGATGAATATGGGGAATTAGGAGACAGATACTTGTCTAGGGAGGGTGCCATGTAGACCTGGAGACAGCCGTCTGCACGCCTAGGAGAGAAGCCTGGAACACATGCTTCCCTCAGGGCTCTCAGAGCAACCACTACCTGCTGACGCCTTGATTTCAATTTCTAGGCTCCACCGTGAGAATAAACGTGTGTGGCTGACACCCGGGTCTGTGGCTCTTTGTTGCGGCCGCCCTGGGTCTCTAAGACAGAGGCAAGGCCATGGCTGTGTTGGGCTGTGAGGGGCTGTGGTCTCAGGGGAGGTGGGCCAGGCTGTGAGAGTCAGGCCCTGTGGGGATGGCCAGGGCCAGGGAGACCCCTGCCATGGTGCCTGAGGACTGGGGGCCCGAGCAGGGCTCAGGAGACCCTGGTGAGCGGGGCCCAGACGGTCAGCAAGGCTCGCTTCAGCGCCTTCAGAGGGGACACATCCTGTGTGTCAGGCACACAGGCCCGGCCCCTGCCCTGGGTGCCGGGGCCCCGCGGAGAGTCTCCAGCTCAGGCTCCCTGCAGGTCCTGTGACTTCCTGAGGGCAGGGTGGCTACAGAAGCTTCTCTGGATGTGGAGTGGGGTGCAGTCTGATCCACGGCCCTGGTCGGCTCCTCCTGAAGCTTCCTCAAACTATGGTCCCAAGTCTGGACTTGCCCCCCATCCCTCCCTTCGCTCGGGCTGATGGTGGGGGGACGCGCCCCAAACTGTGCTCAGGGATCCTGATCCAGCTCAGGGAGGGGGGCCCTGACCCAGGACCCAGAGTGTAAGGGACACGCCCTCCCCGCCCCAGCCCCTCAGACCTCTGGCTCCATGTCTTCCCCTCCTTCTGTCTCCCCCGCCCCCGTATCTGCTTCTATTTCTGTCTCAGTTTCTGTTTCAAACACACACAACCTCTTTCCCAGCAGGGATTCACCCTCTCCGCCCCTCCCTGGCCAGTTCTTAAGTTGCTGGTCTCAGGGGCAGCAGGGCAGTGCTCAGCCAGAGCTCTGGGTGCAGGATCTCAGGTGAGGGGCTCTGGGGAGTCGGGTGGGGGGGGTGGGGGAGACCTGCAGGCGGAGGGCCGTCCAGGGTGGTGGGCGAGCCCGCTTCCTGATGCACTTTTCCTCCCACTCTTTCTCCACCAGGTCCCAGAGGGAGGACCCTAAGCCACCATGAGCTTGGCTAGGGTGAGTGACTACGAGGGATGAGGGGAGAGTGGGCCTGGGGTCTCATTTGCAGTCTGTCCCTGCTCCCAGCAGCTCAGCCCCAGCCCTGCTGACTGCTCTGCGAACAGCAGATCTGTACCACCCTCCCTGGGTGCTGGGGTGGCCCCTGGGGAAAGTAAAAGTGTGAGTCACTCAGACTCTTTGCGAACCAGGGACTGTAGCCCACCAGGATCCCCGGTCCATGGGATTCTCCAGGCAGAGATGCTGGAGCGGGTTGCCATTTCCTTCCCACTGGGGAAGCACAGGGTCCACACATGGGACCTGTGCCATCAAAGCGCCCAGTCTCACAATGACCCTGGTCGAACACTCTGCTGTCACCATCCTGAAATTCTGGATAATCGTTGGCAAACATGCTTTGGTTTCCTGTTGCTCTGAGCCCTTTCCTTCTGAAGCAGGTCCTGGCTGTGGGGCTGGGGCTCCTGCTGGGAGGTCGGTTTGGGGGGCAGCTCAGTGTGGGGGCCTCTGTTGGGACCGAGGAAGGAACGATGGACCAGGTTGCATGTAGGAATTAGAGTCGTCATGCTCCTGGGGGAGTCAGACATGGAGCATCTGCGGTGTCAGAGGAATGAGCCATCCTTGGGGCTCCTTCTAAAGCGTGTTCATGTTTATTGAATTTCTTTTGTCTCAGGGATCTTAGTTGCAGCATGTGGGGTCTAGTTCCCTGGCCAGGGTTCCAACCGAACCCCCTACACTGAGTACTGGGAGGCTTGGCCCCTGGACCACAAGGGAAGATCCCCCAACCCCATCCAGATCCCTTCTACAGCCTGAAAACCCCCGAGTTGCGGGGCCTGACCACGTGTTCCTGGAAACTGAAAGCATTTCTCTCAGGGCCCGGATCAGTAGCTGAAGGCACGCTGAGCTCAGAGTATATTCGTTCCCTTTGGGGAGCCCTCCGCCCTCTGTACCAATCCCTCATCTCAATTCTGAAGGTGACCAGATGCTCAGGGGCTTTGGGCCATGGAACACCAGGATCTGGGAGTGGTCATCAGTGGTGACCCAGGCTGAGCGCTCAGGCCCTGTGGGAGGACGATGCGGGCAGCAGAGTGTTCCCAGGACCCGCAAGGTGTTTCCCTGCCCAGTCACGTGTGATGCGGGCCTGACAGGATGGGCCCCCCGGACACAGGGTGTGCAGACGGGAGCCCTGCACGTGCTCTGAGTCGCACTGACCCCCCCAGGGCCAGGAGGGCAGCAGGGACACGCCAGATTCCCGCCGTTATGTGGAGTCTCACAAGGGGTCAGTGGGGCAGCTCCATGACGCATCAAGTGTCTGGAGTCTGGAGGGGAAGGGGCTGGGGCCAGGGGTCTGCAGGGTCAGAGGTCGGGAAGACTGGCCGCTGTCACCGTCAGTGCCTCAGACAGGACAGGACAGCGCCAGTTCCTCCCTGGTCAGCTCTCAGCGGGGCCACGTAGGGCTGGGCATCTGGGCACCATGCTGACCTCCCTACTCCAGGGCAAGGGGCATCCTGGGGTGAGTGTGTGTGCGTGTAAAACAGGTTCGGTGGTTTCAAGGTCAGAAGCCTAAGTTTCACTGTTTCCTCCACAGCGAGTCCTAAGTCACCTGGCTTTACTCAGGGTCCGAATGGTAAGAAGCTCATCTCCACGTATAGCTGGAGGCTTGGGAGGCCTGGGTTCTGCTGGGTAAAGTCAAGAACATCTCACCCACTTGGGACCCAGCAGGGAGAAGGATCGAGCTTCTTTTACTCAAGTCCCTCTCTGTTCACAGCACAGGTGTGTGGATTATTTCCGTAATAATATAGGAAATCCACGAGAAGAAGCACAGGTGGGTCAGTATGGCCCACCCCCGAACCCTCCCCAGGTTGAGGGAGGTGGGGTGGGGTCACAGTCACGGTGATGATGAGGGTCACAGCTCAGCGTCCAGTCCTTTCACTGGACAAACGCACACCTGTGTGGCAGGTGAGTGCACAGGAAGGGATACGGAGGCCCGGGGATGCTGAGGGAGGTGTCCAGACCACAGGGCAACAACGGCAGGGCAGGAATGCCAGACGCATGGTCCCCGGGTTGAGGGTTAGTTATTGGCGTGACTGGGCAGAGATGAGAACTAGCTGGGGCTTGGGGTTCAGGGTGTAAGTGAGACAGGGTGGGGGTGTTTTAAACAGAGTGCTTTTATCTCAACAGGTGGAGGCAGCCCAAGGAGAGATGGAGGTGAGTTTGGCCCTTGTCCCCTGCTAAGGGTAGTCCTCAGAGCTGGATCAGGCAGGGTATGGGGTCTGGGGCCCTGGCCCCCTTCAGACTCACCTGGATGCACGGGGGGCGGCAGTGGGGACCCCTGACCTCAGCAGCGGGGTGGGAGTGCAGACTGCACACCTCCTCTCCCCAGGAGGCACTCAGCGAGGACGTCGTGGAATACCTGGGAGATCACATTCAAGAGAAGCTTCCAGTGAGTTGGAGCCACTGTCTCAGCGCCTTCCTTCCTGTTCCCTCTGGCCTCTCTTGTCCTTGGTGCTGGCACGTGTGCACAGAGCTCCCTGGAGTGGGGGGTGAAGGGGGTCCCTGAAATCTCAGGTGGTGCAGCCTTGCTGGCATCGGCCTCCCCACTCAGCACACGGGGGTCAGAGCCTGGACTCAGCTTCCTGCCTGATGAGCCCCGTGGGCCTGGTGCTGGGTTCCGAGGCCAACCACCTACAGGCAGGTACAACCAAGCATCAGGGTTTGTTCTTTGCGGGGAATTGAGGGGCCAGGCCCAGTCTCTGGGAGAAGTCCTTGTGTCTGTGGAGCTGTTGGCCAGAAGGCAGGCAGTTTCCTTTTGTGTGTTTCTGAGTCCCAGCGTCTCGCAAGGGCTGGGAGGCCTCGGTCAGGGCAGGATCAGAGTCTGCCTCTCCCGGGGTGGGTCCCTGAACAGCCCCCCATCCCTGCAGGAATCCCAGCAGGAGTCCAGTCCCTTCCTTCTGGAAGTGCAGCAAGGACTATGCCATATATTCCAGAGACCCTCGGTCTCCGCCTGTCTGGAGGTTCCGAATCTGGAAGAGAGCATCTGGGTCAGCGCCGTGTGCCGGTTCCTGGGCGTGCGGCTGCGTTGTCGCTCACAGCGATCCGGGGCGGAGGGGGGTGCTCTGCTGTCTCTAACCCGACATTCCAAACAGTTACTGACACAGACCATATAGACGCCTGTTGCTCTGAGCCCTCTCCTTTATTTCTTTTGGAAAGTTCTCAGCTGGACTTCAACTATTTATTGTCTCTCCATTTCTAAAAGGGTTTGTGCACAAAGATTTCTCTCTCTCTGTCTCGTTCTCTCTCGCTCTCTCTATTTTAACTTTTAATTTTGTGTGGGAATAGAGATGATTAACACAGCTGTGATAGTCTCAGGTGGTCAGCGAAGGGACTCAGCCATACATACACATGTACCCATTCTCCCCCACACTCCCCCCGTCCTAGATCCCGTTCCTCACGCAGCAGGTCCTGGCTCTGGGGCGGCATTCCTGCTAGAGGACAGGTATGGCAGCAGCTCTGTGGAGGTCCCAGGGGGCCGTTCTGGGCTGAGAGGACTGAGGAACCAGAGTCAAGGGACAGAGGAGTCACTTTAGGAATTAGAGTCGACATTCTGGTGAGGGAGCTGCACATGGAGGGTGTCCGGGTCAGAGGAATCAGTCGTCCCTGGGGACCCTTTCTACAGCCTGGAAACCCGGGGGTAGAGGCGTGTGGTGTTTTTCTGGAAACTGAAGGCATTGCTCTCAGGGCCTGGATCAGGAGCTGAAGCCACGCTGAGCTGAGTCTATTCTTTCCCTTTGGGGAGCCCTCCGCCCTCTGTCCCACTCCCCCACCTGAGTTCTGAGGGTGACCAGATGCTCAGGGGCTCTGGGCCATGGAACACCGGAATCTGGGAAATCATCAGGGGTGACCCAGGCTGAGCGCTCAGGCCCAGTGAGAGGACGATGAGGGCAGCAGAGTGTTCCCAGGACCCGCGAGGTGTCTCCTTGCCCAGTCGTGTGTGATGCGGGGCTGACAGGATGGGCCCCCGGACACAGGGTGTGCAGATGGGAGCCCTGCACGTGCTGTGAGCCACACTGACCCCCCAGGGCCAGGAGGGCAGCGGGGACACGCCAGATTCCCGCGGTTATGTGGAGTCTCGGGAGGATTCGGTGGGGCACCTCCCACCTCTGAGATGGAGTCAAGTGTCTGAAGGGGAAGGGGCTAGGGTCCACGGGTCTGCAGGGTCAGTGGTCAGGAAGACACCCAAGGGCCACTGTCACCGTCAGCGCCTGAGACAGGAGAAGACAGCACCAGTTCCTCCCTGGTCAGCTTTCAGCGGGACCACGGAGGGCTGGGCATCTGGGAACCAGGTTGGCATCTGGGAACCTGGACCTGCCACTCCAGGGCAATCGTCCTCCTTGTGTGAGTGTGTAACAGATCCGCAATGGTTGGTGAGGTCTCATCAGCCTCATTGTCGCTGTCATCTCCACAGGACTTCGAAGATCCCATCGATATCCTGCAAGGCAGAATGGTAAGCAGTTCATCCCCATGGATGGTTGGGAGGATCGGTAGCTGAACCTGAGGGTGTCCTGACCCACCTGGGCCCCAGGAGGGAAAGGACCAGGCCTCTTCGTCCCAACTCTGTCTCTCTTCACAGCACCAACTTGTTGACAACTTCTGTGAAACCCTTGTATGGAAATCTAAAGATGAGGTGGGTCAGTGAACTCCCCCGTCTCCAGTGTAAGTGGAATGGGGTGGCTTTGTTGCAGGAAGGAAGAACTTTTCCAGTGCCTGAGAGTGGGCTCTTGTCTAACACTTGGAAATAATTATCTGTGGAGATGGCATGCTGACAAAGCAAGAGAGTTTATTGAGAAAGGGCGCCCAGGCGGAGAGCAGGAGGGTAAGGGAAGCCAGGAGGACTGCTCTGTCTGCTGGCTCGCAGTCTTGGGCTTTATGGTGATGGGATTAGTTTCTGGGTTGTCTTTGGCCAGTCAGTCTGACTCGGGGTCCTTCCTGGTGGTGCATGCCTTGCTCAGCCAAGATGGATGCCAGTGAGAAGGATCCTGGGAGGTGGTCAGACACGTCGCGTCTCCTTTTGACCTTTCCCCAACTCTTCCAGTTACTGGTGGCTTGTTAGTTGCCTGTTCCTCACTAGGACCTCCTGTCCTAAAGTTACTCATGCAGATGGTTATGGTGGTGCCTGGCCAGGGTGCGCAGTTTCAGTCACTGTGCCTCCCCTAACAATTTCATGATGATGGTGATGATGAAGGTGATAGCTCAGAGCCCAGTCCTTACACTGCACAAAATTCACCTGTGTATCCAGTGACCGCACAGGTGGGGGATACGGAGGCCCAGGGCTGCTGGGGAGGTGTGCAAGTCACAGGGCAGAACGACAGAACAGCAGTGTCAGATGCCTGGTCCCCAGCCACCAGGGGAAGAGGGGACACCAGTGAGCACAGACTCGGGCTTGGGATTGAGACTCAAAGTGAGAGAGGGCAGGGCAGGGGAATTTTAAACTGAGTGATATTTTCCCAATAGGTCTGCTCGGATCTTACTGAATTGGAGGTGAGTTTGGGTCTTGCCCTTCCCCTGAAGTTGAGTCCCCACAGTTGGGATCAGCCAGGGTACTGGGTCTGGATGTCTGTCTTCCTTCTGACTCCTCTGGACCTGTGGGAGGCCCAGTGGGGCCCACAGACCTCAGCTGCAAGCCCCGTGGGCAGTCTCCACATTCTCTTTCCCCAGAGCACATGCAGCGCAGATGTGGCTGACGCTGTGGATGCTCAAGTTAAAAACAACTCCGTGAGTTTGAGCTGAAATCTCAGCTCCTCTTGATTCCCTTCCTCACTGGTCTGTCTTGTCATTGGTCCTGCCACAAATGCACAGAGCTCCCCGGAGCGGGGGGGGGGGGGGGGGGCCCTGAGAGCTCCAGAGGGGCAGCCTTGGGGCATCAGCCTCCCCACTCAGTGCTCGGTGACCAGAGCCCTACTCCAGGGCAAGGGTCCTCCTTGGGTGTGAGAGTGTGTGTGTGTGTGTGTGTGAAACAGGTCTCGGTGGTTACAAGGTCAGAAGACCGACTTTCACTGTTTCCTCCACAGGGAGTCCCATGCAACCTGGATTCTCTCAGGGCCCAAATTGTAAGAAGCTCATCTCCATGTATAGCTGGGGGCTCGGGAGGCCTGGGTTCTGCTGGGTAAAGCCAAGAACATCTGGCCCACTTGGGACCCAGCAGGGAGAAGGATCGAGCTTCTTTTACTCAAGTCCCTCTCTGTTCACAGCACCGCCGTGTGGATTATTTCTGTGATATGATGGGAAATCAACCAGAAAAAGCACAGGTGGGTCAGTGTGGCCCACCCCCGAACCCTCCCCAGGTTGAGGGAGGTGGGGTGGGGTCACAGTCACAGTCATGGTGATGATGAGGGTCACAGCTCAGCGTCCAGTCCTTACACTGGACAAACGCACACCTGTGTGGCAGGTGAGTGCACAGGAAGGGATACGGAGGCCCAGGGATGCTGAGGGAGGTGTCCGGACCACAGGGCAACGAGGGCAGGGCAGGCATGCCAGACGCATGGTCCCCAGGTTGAGGGTTAGTTATTGGGGTGACTGGGCAGAGATGAGAACTAGTTGGAACTTGGGGTCCAGGGTGAAAGTGAGAGAGGACGGGGGTGTTTTAAACAGAGTGTTTTTTTCCCAACAGATGGAGGCAGCCCTAGCCGAGATGGAGGTGAGTTTGGCCCTTGTCCCCTGCTAAGGGTAGTCCTCAGAGTTTGATCAGGCAGGGTATGGGGTCTGGGGCCCTGGCCCCCTTCAGACTCACCTGGATGCACGGGGGGCGGCAGTGGGGACCCCTGACCTCAGCAGCGGGGCAGGAGTACAGACCGCACACCTCCTCTCCCCAGGAGGCACTCATGAGGGACATCCTTGAATTCGTTGAAGATCACATTCAAGAGAAGCTTCCAGTGAGTTGGAGCCACTGTCTCAGCGCCTTCCTTCCCGTCCCCTCTGGCTTCTCTTGTCCTTGGTGCTGGCACGTGTGCACAGAGCTCCCTGGAGTGGGGGGTGAAGGGGGTCCCTGAAATCTCAGGTGGTGCAGCCTTGCTGGCATCGGCCTCCCCACTCAGCGCACGTGGGGCCAGAGCCCTGGACTCAGCTTCCTGCCTGATAAGCCCCGTGGGCCTGGTGCTGGGTTCAGAGGCCAACCACCTACAGGCAGGTACAACCAAGCATCAGGGTTCGTTTGAGCTGACATCTCAGCTCCTCTTGATTCCCTTCCCCACTGGTCTGTCTTGTCATTGGTCCTGCCACAAATGCACAGAGCTCCCCGGAGCGGGGGTGGGGGTCCCTGAGAGCTCCGGAGGGGCAGCCTTGGGGCATCAGCTTCCCCACTCAGTGCTCGGTGACCAGAGCCCCGCTGTGCGGCTGGAGCAGGGTTCAGAGGTCAGTCCACCTTCAGGTACAATAAACCACCAGGGTTTATTATTTGAGGGGAACCAAGAGGCCAGGCTCAGGTTTTGGGAAAAGTCTTTGTGTCTGTGGAGCTGTTGGCAGGAAGGCAGGCAGTTTTCATTCATGGGCTTCTGGGTCCCAGAGTCTCCTAAAGGTTGGGAGGCCTCGGCTCGGTCAGGACATTGCCCCATTGCCTCCCATCCCTGCAGGAATCCAGTCCCTTGCTTTGTGAAACACAGCAAGAGGTTCGTCGCAGAGTCTGTGAGCCCTCCGGCTCCTACAGTCCCCCAGGCCCGAACCAGCCCTTTGACTCCTCCACTTCAAGGAGTTGGTACGCCTGGATACTTGAACGATTTTATTATTTTAATTTTTTTTAGTTCTACTAGTTTATTGCTGCCAACCCCTCTCCCTCCACCCTCGTGCACACACGCTCAGTCATGTAACCCCATGGACTGCAGCCCGCCAGGCTCCTCTGTCCATGGACATTTCCAGGCAAGAGTACTGGAGTGGGCTGCCATTTCCTTCTCCAAGTGGGTTGCCATTTTCTTCTCCATACTTGAGCGATTTAAAGAGCTCCTGCAGTGACTGCAGCAGACGTTTCGGAAAGCCCTGAACTGGATTAAGCGGATAGCAGCTGCCTGCCTACCAGGCTTGCACAAAGCGGCTGAGGCCATCTGGAGAGTGTTAAAGGGTTTTTGTTCCTCTCTGGAGCAGTTCTTCAAGAGCCTCATCCAGGTCTAGAAGCCCCAAGGGGTCCCCAGGGAGCTTGGCCTCTCATCTAGAAGCCTCGATTTTCCCTTCTCACAGGGCATCTTCTGATGCACCCTTTACCCTCCTGCTCACCCTTGACCCATCCTCACAGGCTGCCTCACCTCCTCCCCTTTAGGGAGGAGTGCTGCCTCACCTCCTCCCCTTCAGGGAGGGCCCCACCCAGCCCGTCTAACTCTCCCCGCCTGGATTCTCCTGCACCAGGTCTGACCTGCCTGCCACTGTAGTGCTGACGTCCTAATAAAAGTCAGTTGACCGAAATGGAGTGTCTGTGGGGATGGGAGGCTGGGGGTCCGATAGCTACAGGCAGAGGTGGTGGCTCAGATGGACCCAGGTGGGGGTCCTGGTACTGGGTGAACAACACAAGCCACTGGACCCTCTGATCTGTAACTGGGAATGAAGGAGGAAACAGACAGAACAGGCTCTGTCTTGAAAGCAGGACTCCGTCTTGGGCCAGACTGAGCTGTGCCCACTATCTATGGAATCAACATACCAACTGGAAAGCCAGACCCCCCCTCCCCCATGGAACAGCCCAGGACTCATACCTAGACTCTCCAGTCACCTAAAAGAATACCCTAATTATCTGTGTAACCAAATAGAATCGTAAATTCTATTATGCTTATTGGGGTGTGACCACAGGCCTATTGATAATTGTCCACTGTTAACTGCCTGGGCTTAAGGCTTATGGGTTTAAGGCATACGAATCACAGGTTAACTTTGACTGTATCTTTCTTTTCCTTTGTTCAGACTAGTTTCAGAGAATTTGGGGAGGTGGGTTTGAGCACGTACATTTAGGGTATATAAGGTTTTCACAAAAACTGGTTGGGGTCCTTGGCTAAGAGGAGACTCTGCCTTGGGCCCGCCGGTGTAATAAGCTGCACTCCACTATCTGCATCGTCCTTCTGAGTGAGTTTGTTTCCCGGAACGCGTGTCTACAACAGGAACGCTGGTCCTGGACTGACTGGTGGGGAGGACTGGACCATCACACTCCTACAGCTCAGGGAGCTCAGGGGAGGGGCTTTGACCCCTCTTGTCTTCTCCTGACCTCTCTCTCCTGGCCTTCAGTACCCCAGCTGGGGCCTCGGTAGCTCTTTGGTCTTTTTCCAAGATCAGAGCCCCAGGAGCCGGGGAGGGGAAGGGAGGGCGCCCAAACCTGGGCCAGGAGGGAAAGCAGGGTAGGAGGGTGGGAGTGGGCCTCTGGGCCTGTGGTCTCCCTCACCTGGGCCTCAAGGCAGAGACTGGGGGGCCCAGGAGCAAGGCCTGAGGGCCAGCCTGGCTCACATCCCCCTCCCCCAGGACACTACCCCACCTCCCCAGCCCTGACTTCCTGCCTCAGGGAGGTACACACAGAGCAGCTTTCAGGGTTTCTCTTTAGCCCAGTCTTCCTCCCAACCCCAAAGGGCTGCACCCCCCCCTCCAGGCTCAGAGCTCTCCCTCCCAGCTGTGCCCAGGAATCACCTCCACTTTCCCCAGATTCGGGACTGGTTCTCCTTCAGCCACTTGAGCTCTGGTTGATGAGTTCACTTCCTTTCCACAAGTATTTGCTAAGGAACTTGTCAGGTTGATGGAGGGGCAGTAATTTACCAGAAGTCATGTGATTTGAAATCTGTGCACCAGAGGAAGAGGCCAACCAAGTGGGCCTGATAGGCAGGAAGAAGGTGAGGAAACTTAGAGAGAGCAGCTTTGCTCTTTAAAGATTATGGGTGGTTGTGCTGTTCTGTGTTTAGTCACTCAAGTCATGTCTGACTCTTTGCGACCCCATGGACTGTAGCCCACCAAGCCCCTCTGTCCATGGAGATTCTCCAGGCAAGAATAATGGAGTGGGTTGCCACGTTCTCCTCCAGGAGATCAAACCCAGGTCTCCTGCATTGCAGGTGGATTCTTCACCGCCTGAGCCACCAGGAAAGCCCAAGAATACTGGAGTGGGTAGCCTATCCCATCTCCAGAGGGTCTTCCTGAGCCAGGAATCCAACCCGGGTCTCCTGCATTGCAGGCAGATTCTTTACCAGTTGAGCTACAAGGGAAGCCCCTATGCGTGGCTAGGGGTCCCCCAACAGTCAACCCAACTTACCTGCAGGCAGGTTTAGTTTTTCAGTTTGAATTAATCACCCGCTAAGTGCTAGCATTTTGTTTGAATTAGTTACCAACCTTCCACAAGAACAGGTTTCCCGTATTAATCTAACACCTGGGGTTTTAAGTTTTATTCAATTTTAATTAAACAGCCAAATACACTGGAGGGTATTGTACTGAACATGGGGGTTAGTGGTGGACTCCAGAGAAGAAATCACTCCAGGGTGAGACTGGTTGGCTTTGCCCACAGTTGGCTCTAAGAGCTGTCTTCTCCCCCCGCCCCCCCCAATGCACACACACACACACACACACACACACACCCTGACAGACATACACACAGTCACAGTGAGCCTTTTCAAGGGGGAGGAACTCTCCCTGGATCTGCTCCCACTCAGCCTACTCTTGAAGGGGTGGGGGAAGCAGAGGGCATCACCACAGACCCAGTGGAGAGGGTAACAGGTGGCACTTAAGAAAAACATAAAGAGGGGCCATGTTCAGAAGGCTGTTTTACTTTGGGTATTTTAAAATACATTCCTGAGGTCTGGACGAGATGCTTCTGTGCAAGGGAAGAATTACCATGCAGGGTCAGTGGAGCCAGAGGGAGGTGACTGGGTGGGGTGGGGGTGGGGTGGGAGCAGGGCGCATGCGCGGCAGCCGGGAGCAGCCCAGGGAGATGCGCCAGGATCGGCCCCGCCGAAGCGGGAGGAGCTAGTACAGAGTCTCTCGGGCGTGGGTTCTCAGGTGGCGCAGCAGATGGGAGTTGCGGCTGAAGCTGCGGCCGCACTGTGCGCACGAGTAGGGCCGGGCCCCGGTGTGCACCAGCATGTGCCGCAGCAGGTTGCAGCTGCGGCTGAAGACCTTGCCACACTCCGGGCACTCCTGGGGGGGCTCCGCCGGCCCAGATGCGGCCTCGTCCCCCGCCCCGGCGTGGGTGGCCAGGTGCCGCTGCAGGTGGGCGTTGCGCCGGAAGCTCCGGCCGCACTGCTCGCAGCTGTAGGGCCGCTCGCCCGTGTGGCTGCGGCGGTGGCGGGCCAGGTTGGAGCTGTTCCGGAAGCGGTGCCCGCAGGTGTCGCAGACGTGGGGTTTCTCCCCGGTGTGGATGCGCTGGTGGCGGGCCAGGTGGGCGCTCTGGCTGAAGCCCTCGCCGCACTCACTGCAGCGGCAGGGCTTCTCGCCGGTGTGGCTGCGCCGGTGGCGGGTGAGGTCCTGGGTCTGGCTGAAGCTCTTGCCACACTGGGCACAGTGGTGGGGCCTCGGGCCGCCGTGGGTCAGGAGGTGGCGGGCGAGGCCGGCGCGCCGCATGAAGCGCTTCCCGCAGTGGGGGCATCCGTAGGGCTTCTCGCCCGTGTGCACCCGCTGGTGACAGGCCAGCTGGGAGCTCTGACTGAAGCTGCGGCCGCACACCTGGCAAGAGAAGGGCCGCTCGCCCGTGTGCACGCGCCAGTGGGCCCCCAGGTGCTCGCTGCGCCGGAAAGCCTTGCCGCACTCGCTGCACACATAGGGCCGGCGCTCGGGCCCGGGGCGCAGGCTGCCGGAGCACTCGGAGCACTGGTGGCCCTTGTCCTTGGCGTGGATCCGCAGGTGGCGCTTGAGGCTGGAGCGGCGCTGGAAGGTCTGGCCGCAGTGGGAGCACAGCACCACGGTCAGCTCGGGGGGTGCCGGCGGCTTGGTCTCCGGGGCGCCGCCGGGGGCCTTCTGGTCCTGGGCGTGCGCCAGCAGGTGCTGCGTGAGGCGCGCGCGGCGCTGGAAGCCCTGGCCACACTCGGCGCACAGGAAGGCGGGCTCGGAGGAGTGCGTCTGCAGGTGTTTGTTCAGGTGTGAGCTCTGGCGGAAGCGGTGGCCGCACAAGTGGCAGGTGTGCGGCCGCTCGTCCGTGTGCGTGCGCATGTGCAGCTTGAGGATGGAGCTGCGGCCGAAGCCCTTCCCGCAGCACAGACACAGAAAGGACCGCGCGCCCGGGTGTGAGTGCAGCTGGTGCGCCTCCAGGCGGGCCAACTGCGGGAAACTGACGCCACAGTCTGTGCAGATGAACTTGACCTCCGGCTCCGACTTGGGGACGCCTTCGGCTACTTTGACCTTGAGAACGTCACTCCTGCCGGGAGGGGACATTTCTCCTCCGGGGCCGCTCGTCTCGGGGCCAGACCCTAGCAACTGGGCGTGGGGCTCTTCTGCCACCCTGGGGCTCTCTGCCTGAGCGTTTGCTGAGGCGGTCGAGGGCCAAGACACCCCTTTCGGCTCTTCTGCCTTAAACTCCTCTTCCAGGGTTCTGCCTCCAGTTCCTAAAAAAAGAAACAGAAAACAGGACAGGTCAGGCGTTCTCAGAGGGCCTTCTGGGAATCTCTAGAACCTCAGTGCCGGGAAGTGCAAAGAAACCCAGAATTCTGCAAAGTTTGTAGGTGGGCAGAGGGTGGGTAAAAAACCAAATAACATACAGTTTATCAGTTGTAAGGTGTATAATTCTGGTCCTTTAGGCCTGTTTATAATGTCAGGCAACCATACCACTGTGTCATTCTCCCAAATGGAGACCCATATCGGTTAGTAAGCCTTCACATGACCACTGATTTTATTTAATTAATTAAAATATTTATTTATGTATTTGGCTGTGTGGGGTCTTAATTGTGACACAGGGAATCTTCATTGCAGCACATGAACTCTTATTAATAGTTGCCACCTTGTGGGATCTAGTTCCCTGACCCAGGCCCTCTGTATTGGGAGTGCAGAGTCTTAGCCAGCAGACCACCAGAGAGGTCCCTTATTTTATTTAACTTTAGCTGTTGTAATTAATTTTATTGAAGTATAGTTGATTTACCATGTTGTGTTAATTTCTGTTGTACAGCAAACTCGTTCAGTTATATATATATATATTCTTTTCTCTTATGTTTTATTACAGGAGATCCAGTAGGACATTGCTGTTTCTCCATTCTATTAATATATGTAATAATTTGTATCTGCTAATCCCAAACTAACTTGCAATCTACTCCTCCCTCCCCCTTGGCAACCACGAGACTTCTCTCTCTCTGTGTATTTCATAGATCAGTTGATATGTGTCATAGTTTAGATTCCACATATAAGTAATACCATATAGTATTTGCCATGACCACCTTTTTTTTTCTTGGCCATGTCAAATAGCTTGGGGGATCTTAGTTCCTTGACAGGGAATTGAAGCAGGGCCCGTGGCAGTGAAAGCCTGGAGTCCAAACCACTGGACCACCAGGGAATTCCTGACCACTTATTTTAAAAGTTCAGAGTTGGGGGGGTTGATGCTTAGATGCAAAGAGCCTTAAAATTATATCTATATAGATACAGACATATCAATATAGATCTATATCAATATATATCACCTCATCAAAATAGCTCATTTTTAGCCAAAGAGGCCAAAAAGTCAGGGGCCACCTTGGGCATACAAAAAAGCCTTCAGTGGTCATAAACCCAGGAAAAAGCTGTCTCACCCAGAGGATGCACAGGCCAAGCCTTCTTTGCTGGGACGTCTTCAAAGGTCAGGGACTCCTGTGACAAAGGGATGGCAGAGATTGTCAGTGAGTGAGGAACAGGGCTCGGGGACCTAAGAGCGATGAAGGGCTCTCCAGGTTTAAATTAAGGAAGACAGGGGTGTGCTGAAACCACGGAGTTGGAGAACGTTCCAGGCCATGAGACAGACCTGGAGTGAGGGGACCCATCCAGCTCACCAGCACTGCTGCCAGCTCCTGGTCTCCCGAGTTCTCCTCCGGCCACAGCTCGGGGCCCTGGAGGGCTGACGGCAGTGAGGGAGGGAGAGAGAGAGCTGTGAGAAGGCAGTTCTACCGCCATGTGGCCTCGGGGTTGTGCACCCGTGGCCAGGGCCCTGGGACGCTCCGCCATTCCCATCAGCTAGGGAGGCCCCCCCCCTTTCCCTCCCTGCCCCCAGCCACCTGGCCCCGCAGCTGCCCCTGCACCCCAGGCCTCCATCTCCCTAGGGCCCCCGCTCCTCACCGCTCTCTTGCAGGGCCTGCAAAGTCCTCTTGGGACCTGGGCTCAGTGGCTGCCTTGAACTCAGGGAACGTCTCCAGTCCCCCATCTCAGCAGGCTTGGAGGGCCCCGACTGGGACGGTGGGAGTGCCTGCGATGGCTCCAGGGCTGGAGACCCTTCTGAGGGCGCTTCCTTCTTGGGACTGTGGCTGGAGACTTGGAAAGAGCCCCCCTGTTCCTCCAAGGTGCTGTCTGCATGGGGACAATTCTTGCCAGCATTAAAACTGAAATCCTGTTCAGAACACACCATGTCAGGGCACAGGCAGGACAGTAATCCATGTCCTACTAACTCCCAAGGGCAGTGGCACAGTGTAAAGGTGATGGTCAGACAGAGAGGGAGGGAGTTAGGAGGTCAAGAAGGAACTGGCAGAGGAAGACAAGTGGGACCTTGGTCCCCCAACCAGGGATCGAACTCCCTGCTGTGGAAGCACAGAGTCTTAACCACTGGACCACCAGCAAAGTTCTCAGCTCAGTGATTTCTTAACAGGGTGATAAAGTCCCCGCCTTTCCGCCTGCTGTCCAGCCCACCGGGCAGCCCCTCTTACCAGCGGCCCCACGTTGCTAGACTCCCTCCGGACACCCTCTAGCAGCAGTACCACCTCTTCACCATCCCTGAGCGGCTGGCCCTGCAGCCGGGCCAGGAGGTGTGGGGGCAGCACACTCAGGAACTGCTCCAGCACCAGCAGCTCCAGGATCTGCTTCTTGGTGTGCAGAGCCGGCCGCAGCCAGTGGTTACAGAGCTCCCGGAGCCGGCTCAGGGACGCCCTCGGCCCCATGTCCTCCTGGTACTGGAAGCACCTGAAGAGCTGATGAGCCACCTCGGGCCGGGGCCTGGCCTCTGGCCGCCCGGGGTCCTCCTGGATGGCAGCCTCCTCCTCTTCCTCCAGCTTGACTGCTCCGAGCTGCTCCGGCTCCCCCGCAGCTGGGCCGGGTTCTGCAAGCATCCTTCACCTTGGGGACTCCTCACCACGGTTGCTCTCGTGTTCAAGTCTCTCCCTCCCAGCTCCCACACCCGGGGTGTTAAGGGGTGCCTGCAGGTGTGGTCTCCAGAGGAATCTCTTCTCGAACGGGTCACAGGTAGTGCCTCAGCCTGACCAAACAAGGCAGAGAAATCGAATTGTTCAGTACTATCCATTCCTTCCTGAAGCACTTAGAACTTTACCTCGGTTTGCCCCAGGGACCAAAGTTGGCAACCCCGAAACAGGACAGTCTGGCTGTCCCTGCCTCTTGATATGGTGCCACAGGGAGTACCTGGCACCACTGAAGAGGGAGTCCTTGCCAAAAATGTTCCGTCACAATCCAATCCAGCCTTTAGACCCAACTTCCGGTTAAAGGGCATTGCAGGGAATAAGAACAAGTTGGCGGAAAGGCTAAGTGGGATAGTGTTCAAAGGTACAAACTTGGGGACGGAGGAGGAGAAAAAAATAAATAAATAAATAAAGGCACAAACTTGTAACGTGTAGTAAATAAGCCATAGTGATCTAATGCATAGTATAGTGAGAGGGTAACAGGCAGGAAGGCCAGGGGTCTCCAAACAGAGGAAATAGGCTGCAAGTGTCAAACATTTTTATCTCTCTTAAGCAGCAGGAGGAAACAAACTGGCGATATTTTTTTTTCCTTCTCTATACAAATTTAAAAGGAGGTTTCTCTTAAAATGCTCTGTTGCCATGATACCTGGTTTCACCTGAAGCTAACTATTCTCAAACTTATTTGAGAGCTATTATTATTGGATCTCATCTATGGCCCCGGATTAAATTCGTCTCCTCCGGAGGCCAAAAATCCCGGCATCTTATCGTTCAGCAACAACCTTTCGATAGCAAATACAGATAATAATGTTATACTGTAATACATTATGTAATATGATACACATTACTACATCAGTCATATTATAATATATAAATGAAATGCTGTTTAAAAGTTACTCAATGTTACATGTCACATTTATAAAACAGGGCCTTCCCTGGTCTAGGAACTAAGAGCCCACAGGCCACACAGCAACTAAGTCCCGGCTCTACAGCTAGACAGAAGCTTGCGCTCAGCAACTACTGAGCCCATGTGCCGCTACTAAGACCCAACACAGCCAAAAATAAATAAATAAAATATTTTAAAAACAATTATAAAACAAACAAGTCAAATGATCCATTGAGTAAACGACCAAACAGGTCCAAAAGACCGGACATGCCCAGAAACAACTGGTCCAAGTTCTTCTAAGTCTGTTATAAAAAAATAAGTGCCTGTAGGCACATTGCTGTAGAGAAGACTAACAGCTGATGTAAGGAAATGTGTGAACCTTGACTGGATCCTGACCTTTAAGAAAGGGGGTGGTGGTGCTAAAAGTTATTCTGGGGAAATAGCTTTGGGGAAATAGTTGGGGAAGTCTGAATCTGGTGGAGCCCTGGGGGATAAGGGAAAAGACTAGCAACTTTTGAGATGGGATTCCAGCCTTGCGCTATGTTGGAAGTGTCTTCATTCTTAGAAATTGTTGAGGATTTGGAAGTGAAGAGGCATGAGGTTTCAGCCACACTTATGGATCAACAAGGCAAAAGTGGCAAAATTATAGCAATTGTCTAATCCGGGAGGTGGGTGTATGGATGTTCATTGCATTGCTCTTTCAACTTCTCTGGAAGTTTGAGAATTTTAAAGATAAAAGGGTGGGCGGTGGGTGTAGTTCATATATATGATCACTCCTTAACCAGACGTCCTGATTCTCACTTTCTGGTGCTGGAGGTGGCTCTCAGTGGTCAAGGCCAAGGTCACCCAGCTGACCAGGGCAGGGCTGAGCTCCCACCTAGTGTCCCAGTCTCCTTCCCTGGGTTCCATCCCGGGAGACAGGCCAGGATGAGCCAGGGAGATGGGGTTGGTGGGTGGGTTTCCACATGAGAGACTAAGCTGACTGCCCGCAGAGGTTTGTGACACATGTGTCCCCGAGGCAGGCCAAAGCAGAGAGGCATCCAGTGGGTGCAGCCTGGGGAGCTGGGTGATGAGTGGAAGACACAGACATTTCCCTTTCTTCCCTAGTTTTTTTTTAAAATCCTGGATTCTTCCTTTGTCCACTGGGAAGTATCCATCACAACACCCCTGTGAGTCTAGCTAACAACAAAAAAAAGTGCTTCTAACTTGGCAACAGGGGGCACTGGTTCTGTAAGACTCTTCCTTCCTTTGGAGCTAGTGGAGACCTACCTAGGGGGAGCTGACCCAAGTTCAGCCCCACCCCCAGAGGACTCAGTTCAGTCCTTCAGCACAACGCAGCCAAGGAGGCTTACACTTCCAAACAAGCTTGTTCTTTTGTTCCAGAGCTTTGAGGCACTTTTATTTTATGTTTTGGCTCAGCCATGTGGCTTGCAGGAGCCTAGTTTCCTGACCAGGGATTGAACCTGCGCCCTTGGCAGTGAAAACGTGGAATCCTAAGTCACTGGACCACCCTGGAACTCCTGAGTCACTTTTATATTTCAATCCAGGCAGGGATTACTTTATGGATATGGAAACCCAAGTTCCAACATCTCTCTGCCCTCCCTGTTCTCCAGCCTCAGGGCTGCGAAAGAGCCTTTTCCTGTTCCCCTACCCTCACATGAACATCCAAGGCAGAGAGTTGGGCAGAAGCCCTCTTGCATCACTTCCCACCAGGTAAAGGCAGCAGAGCGGTGCCCCCACCTGCAGACAGTACACGCTGGGCACACGTCTAAGTGCTGGCTGTTCTCATTGAGTAAAAACACAAACAACCATGGCTAACAGCTCATCCTATCATGACCATGTTACAGCCCAGGACACCTAGACACAGAGGTACAGACATTCTTTCAAGAAGGCAACCCAGCCTTGGTGATGGAGACAGAGAGAGGTCGGCCTGGCCAAGAGCTTTAATAGTTTAAGCCTTCTTCATTAGGGGCTGAGGGATCTCTGAACCTCCTTTTCTGGTGGGATGAGTAGGGGCTGAATGTGGTTAAAGAGCACAGGAAACTGAGCCTAGCACTTCCCAGCTCAGAGGAGAGGGTCGTGATGCTAAAGCACAGACCCAGGCCCGTGTCCTGGCCACCTGACCAGCCCCCAAGCCTCAGCCTCCCTCCACCCCCTCCAGCATCTTCCCAGCTTCCCTTCCTCTCCCTCATCTTACCCACTCCTTCCTGCCACTCTCCAGGCTCCCTCAACCACTCCAGAATCTCCCAGCTTTCCCCACTTCCATCCTCTCCCCCAGAGCCTTGTTCAACCTCCGTTCTTTCCTGCACGTTGGCACACAGGGTTCCTTCCACTCATTGACACCTCTTTTCTGGGATGCCACATACACCGCCCACCTATCTACCTTGCAGTTGTAATTATTAGGAAGGCATGCAAACATGTCTGGGGCAGAAGAGGTCTTTACCTTTCAAGAAAATGGGTTTTTGTTTTCTTATGTTTTGGTAGCATGAGCAAAAAAGTGATAGAGCACCCATCACATGTGATCAGGAACGCAGTATTAACAGATGGCGTGTACCGAGAGCTTCTCCGCATGGGTTCTCTGCTTAGGGTCGCTTCATCTCACTCCATCCCAAGGGTAAACTATAATTTCTCCATTCGACAGGAGCGAAGAACATGCTCCGAGAGGATGGGTGACTTGCTCAAGGTCACAGCAGGGGAAGAGAAGATTTGCTTTAAGAAGAGAACACTGATCTTAAGGTGCAAAAGCTTAGAAACAGAAAAGGACCCAATTCCCCTCCCGCCGTGTGCAATCTGCCTAGCCTTAATCAGAATATTACAGCACAAATCTGAAAAATTAAGGGCATTCAAATTTCCAACCCTCAGGGCTTAACTCCTGGGACGCCACAAGCTTCAGGTGAGGTCTCACCAAAAGGTTTGAAAGAGATGGAATTCAAGGGACTTTGGCCTGAAGAGTCTCTCCCGCCCCCAAGTCTGCAGGACAAAAGCTCTGTGAATATGCGCATCTGTGGGGGGTGAGCTGGGTTGCTGGAGGCGGGGTGTGGGGCTCTTCAGCCATCCTCTGGTATTTGACCAACTTAACTTGGAGCCTAGAGTGGCAGAGAGGCTTAAGGTAGACCAGCTCGGGTGGAGGTGCAGTCACAAGACCCACCCAGACAATGGGGGTGCCCAGAGCCGGAGTCCATGGCCAGAAACTTTCCCTTGCTCCCTGGATCGCTAGTCTTTATTGGCTGTCCCCTCTAGTGCTGAGCTGAGGCGAGGAGCCCGGTCAGTCCACCTGAGGGAACGTGGAGCCTGCCTTCCGCTCCCCAGAAGGCATAGCAAGCCCACGTCACAGGAAGTCCTGCGACCCTCCCAAATGCCCCCACTGACACAGGCCCCCCGGTCTTCCCAACCCTGGACTCCCCAGCACTGGGCTCCCCAGCACAGACCAACCACATCCTCCCAAGACTCTTCCAGCACTCTAATGCCTCACCCCACCACCCCTCCAGAGGCCTGGAGCCCCCTTTCTCTCTCCAAGCTACAAGGAACCCCTTAAATCTGTCCTTGGCAGCCTGCACCCCAGGCCTCCCTGCAACTCACCACTCGTGGGGGTGTTCTCTGAGGGCCCCTAGGGCCAGAGTCAGCCTCAGCCAACCTGGAGAAGGACTCCGGGAAAATGGAACAGGAAGTCCCCTGCCCCAATCCCATCCAGGTGGTGAGGGGGGCTTCCTTGAGTTAACCCTTAACCTCCCAGTTTGGGAGTGGGGTGGGGAAAGGGCGGGGCCAGGGAAATAGACAAAGCAACCAGTTAGGATTCCAACCCTGGCCTGCATTTGAGAGTCTAACTACCCCTCCAAGTAAGAGCTGAGCCCCACCTAGTCAGGACTGGCTCTGTGCCCCTTGAGGGTCTGTCAGCCTGTATGTTTGGTGGGGGACAAGAGCTGCCATTTAAAAATGCCTGCTGGGGTTTCCGTGGCCATCCAGTGGTTAAGACCATGTGCTTCCACTGCAGGTGGGGCAGGTTCAAGCCTTAGTCTGGGAGGTTCCCCTTATCTCCAGGTATGGCCAGAAAAAAAAGCCTGCTATGTGTGTGGTTCTTTGGTCGGCATTTCATTCATGCAGCAAATATTTGCCAAAGGCCTGCTGTGTGTGTTGAGGATACTGAGCTAAATGTGAGGGACAGTTCCAGATTTCAGGGGGTTTACGTGCCAGGGCACAGGAGCAAACCACAGGTACTAAGAAGAAAACAGAGCAGGACCATGTGTTGGGGAAGAGAGGTCACAGGTGGACATTGCCACCTAAAACTCTCCCAAGAATCTTTAGGGGTGGCTTGTGTCCCCTCTTTATCAGTGACTAAGTGGGGCTCCCAGGAGCGCAAGAGGCCTCACCAACAGCCTTGAGTCCAACTCCAAAGTCAAGCCTTTCCCTTTGCTCTAGAGGGCCTTTTTGGGTCACGTCCTTGGCCCCAGCGGGACGGGCGCCTCCCTCTGGGGAGTCCGCGATGTCCAGCTGGGCGTTCAGGGCGTCTCCTGTTTGGGGGGTGCTGGGCCACGTTCTCAGTGGCCGACGCTGCTCTCGCTCTGGTTCCCCGGGTCGGGTCTAGTCTCCTGCACTTGCCAGCAGCTGGACTTCGTTCCTTTAACTGTCTAGTGTGGATCTCACAGGACGGCGGGCGGTATCCCTTCTCTGCTCCGCGCCTAGCGCCTGGCACAAGTGAGGATGGACGGAAGGCCTGGGGAACGGCCGGGCAGAGCCCCCGGTCCTGCGATGTTTACTGGCACCGCGCACCTGGCGCCCCGCGAGGCTAACTCCCCGCACCTCGCGGGTGGGCGGGGGTTGTCGCGCCCCCACCCGGGGCGGGGCCGTGAACCTCACCCGGGGCGGGACTATGAAAACCCACCCCGGACGTGGAAAGGAGGCCCCGCCCCTGGGCGTGACCGGGCGGTGGGGCGGAGGTGTGTCCCGCACCCCTCCACCTCGGCCGGGCCGCCACGCCCCCACCCCGCCCCGCCGCCCCGGCCCCGCCTCCAGGACCGACCCGCGCGCAGAGCGCTGCCGCCCTCGCTGACTAGGCCAGGTCCGAGCCCTGCGACCGGGAGCAGCGGGCCCCGTCCGGACGCGATGGGGCAGAGCTGCAGGAAGGACGTGGCCTCCTCGGGTAACGATCCCACGTGGTGGTCTCCGTGCCTGGAGCCTGGGTGAGAACCTCGGGGAACTGGCTGGGAGCGCAGAGGCCAGACTCGGTGATCGCTGCTGACAGTAACTTCCAGGCGCCCGACTCAGGTGCACACCTTCCCTGGAAATCTGTCAGAAAAGCAGAAATCGAGTTGACCCAACCACCAGAAACAGCGTCCCAGCAGCAAGGCAAGTGAGACAAGATCAACACTAGCTTTTGGCCTCCTCCACCCCTAACTCGCCGCCCAGGGATGGGCTCTGGCTAATATCCGTGCTCCTGGCCCACCTCGCGCGCGCGTCATTCATTCGGGAAAAATTTGCTTCCCTGAGTGCGTCCAGGCATGGTCCCTGACCTCAGGGACCCACTGCTGAATACAGACACGAGTGCTGCCCCCTTGAGGCTTACAATCCGGGCAGGACCAGATCACTGAGGCCAGGATTCCTTTTGACATTTATTAGTTCAAATTACTTTGCAGGAAAAAAATAGGGGAGGGGGGGTGCTTAGGGGAACTCTCTGGCTGTCCAGTGGTTAAGACTCCGCTTTCACTGCGGGGCGGAAATTCAGTCCCCAGTGGGGGAACTAAGATGCCGCAAGCCAAAAAAAAAGAGGCTTAATGCACATTTAAGTCCCTTCAAATTCGTCCTCATCTTTGAAAATACACTCTCCTGTCCCAGAATGTTAGCCGCTAAGAAAGGAAAACTCTTGTGAAGTTGCTGGCTTGTTACTTTACTCCATTTCGTAAACGATAAACGCATCCCGAAAGGATTTTTAATATACGTCTACCTGTTTAGTGTATATATCAATATCTTCTAAAATTATCTTGAAAGTGAACACAAACTATTCTAGTTGTTACCTTAGATTTGGGGGGAAAGTAAATGGTGTCTAAAAACAAACAAAACACAAGCGCCAACTTATCATTTATTTATAAAATATGAAAAAAAAAATGTCTAGTATTATCCAGGCCAGCAAAAGTCCTCGAAAATACTGACTGATGTGGTCTTCATCTTTTCTGTTATCTCTTCAGAGATTGCAAAAGAAAAACAAATTTCTTGTATTTTCAGTTTCCATAGGATTCCTCCATTTAGAATAATTCAGGGTAAAAGGAGAAAATCCTTCTCCAGCTCTGGGAAGAGCTACTGTTAAAAACACTATGATCCCTTGATTAGGCCCTGGCTTATCCAGGGGCTTGAGCTTCCCTTGTGGCTCAGCTGGTAAAAAATCCACCTGCAATGCAGGAGACCTAGGTTTGATCCCTAGGCTGAGAAGATCCCCTGGAGAAGGGAAAGGTTACCCACTCCAGTATTCTGGCTTGGAGAATTCCATGGCCTGTATGGGGTCGCAAAGAGTAGGAAACAGCTGAGTGACACTCAATATCCAGTGGTTTAAGTACGTTTCTAAACTGCATTAGTAACATCTTAGCATTTTCCTCTGGGCAGCTGCGATCTTGAAGGAGTAATTAGGAAAGTTTAAGGCACAGTCAGACCCCTCACTAAGGACCAGCCCTGGACAAAGGCACTGGGCATTCTGATGAGAGCAGGAGTGAGCCCTGCCTGTTCAGGTCTGTCTTGAGTGTCTGTAAACTAAAGCGTCCCCTGGGCTTTTCAGCTCGTGTCTTTGGCAGGAGCCAGCCGTTGGCTCTGCGAGCTCCAGCTGCAGTCAGCTCTGCCGATTGCTGCCATGTGACTTGGGCAGGTCATTTAATTGCATCCCTTCACTGTGCTGCTCAAAGCTCTTCCGTGGCTTTCTGTGGCGCTCAGAACTAAGTCCAGACAGCTCGGCCTGGGGTTCAGCCCAAAGCCCCTTCCTGCCTGGATCTCATCTTCTGTCCTCTTCTCCTTTGCCTTTCAGCTTCTGAACACGCCAAACTGATCCCACCTCACTACCCTGGCCTCATTATTTTTATATATATATAAGAAAGTTTGAGATACATCCTTTTATTTATTCTGGCCGTGCTGGGTCTTCCTCGTGGCATTCGGACTTCTTTTGTTGGGGCACACCGGCTCTTGAGAGGGGAGAGGGTGGGGAGGGGAGCAGTGCTCAGCAGGGCAGGCTCAGTTGCCCTAGGGCATGTGGAATCTTAGTTTCCTCACCGAGGATTAAACTCCACGTCCCCTGCATTGGAAGGTGGATTCTTAACCACTTGGACCAGCAGGGAAGTCCTCCTCTTCATTCTTTTTTTTTTTTTTTTTTAATGAGTTGGTTTAATTTCAGGTGGTACAGAAATCAGGACAGAACAAAGACTTTAGAACACACTTTGGCAGGAATCTGGGCTAGGTTTACTATGATCTCACAGCTAAAGCAGAAAAAACGGAGAAGAACTAAAGAGAAGGTGAGCCACTGTATGATTTATTTATTTTTAACAAGACTATTCTCTTAAAGGTACAATAGGTTCCAAGACAACACTTCATCCTAGCTATGTGTGTATTAGTCGCTCAGTCGTGTCCAACTCTGCAACCCCATAGACTGTAACCTGCCAGGCTCCTCTGTCCATGGAGTTTTTCAGGCAAGAATATTGGAGTGGGTAGCCATCCCCTTCTCCAGGGAATCTTCCTGACCCAGGGATCAAACCTTGGCCTTCTGTATTGCAGGCAGATTCTTTACCATCTGAGCCACCAGGGAAGCCCCTTCTTTCTAGGTGGTGACAGATGTTATGGCAGGGAATCCAGATGTTTAAACGTGCATGGGATTAAGGATCATCATTGCCTCAGACACTACTTTTTCCCAGATTTCTAAATTCCACCTGCGACCAGGGGGCCCTTAGCTTTTAGCTCCTCAAGTTTCTTCTGCTTTTTCTGTATCAGTCTGAATGCTTTATTTTCCTCATCTATCTTCTTGGCTTGCCTTTGTGGCTGCTACCCCTCCCCAATTTTATTTTAATTAATTAATTTATTTTGACCACAACATGCAGCTTGTGGGATCTTAGTTCCTTGACCAGGGATCGAACCTGTGCCCCCTGCAATGGAAGCATGGAGCCTTAGCCATCTCATCAGTCCCCAAGTTCCATAGGGCTGATAGCCTGAACATTGCTTACATCTGTGTTTCTCTACCTCCATGCCACTACCAAGTCCAGGTCACCATCATCTCTTGCCTGGATCATAGCAATGGCCTAACTGGCTTCTTTTCATTCACTTCCTTTTTTCATCTCCCCCACCCCATACACTGCACAGCATGTGGGATCTTAGTTCCCCAACCAAACCCTCACCCCCTGCACTGGAAGTGCAATCTTAACCACTGAACGACCAGGGAAGTCTCCCTCCTTTTTTCTTTCAAAGTGAACTTTTAGGTGAACTGCACAAACCTGTGCGCAAACACAAAATGAATCGCGTGATGAAATTCCACCAACTGCACACAGCCCTTGAGCCAGCATCCCAATCGAATCAGAATTCACTGGCACTCTGGTGCCCCCTTGTGGTCACTTCCCTTCCCCCATAATCTCGATCTTGACTTCCAATCACAGCAGATTTGTTTGGTCTGTTCCGGAACTCCGTGTAAATGAAGTCGCACAAGAGGAACTCTCCTCTGACCTTACTCCACAGTGGGGGACTCATCCACGTGTTGCTGATTCCCTGAAGATATCCTCCCGCCGTGGTGTTTATTCATTCTGTCGCTACGCGAGGGGAGGGGCGGTTCAGTTTGGGGCCACACTCAATAGTTCTTGTGGGTCTCTGGGAACCATACAGGTGTGTGACTGTGGGGCGTGTGCCCAGGAGGGAGTCGCGGTGTCACAGGACCTGTGGATGTTCAGGTTCAGGAGGTCCTGTCCCACCTGTGCAGGGAGCTGCTACCGTGTCCTCTCCCGCTGTCTGCAGATTCATCTCGAGCCTTTCTCCTCCCAGTCCTAGGACCAGCCATTTCTCCATGGAGCCCTGACTCCTATCGTTACTGATTCTTTTCACATAATAAAGCATTCACAAAAATAGGATTTTTAAAAGAAGTAAAACTAATGGAAGTTCTACATTTCTTTTCACATCCAGTCAAGTTAAAAAAAAAAAGAAATAGAAGAGATATTTGTGAAAGCACACGACACGTAGAGGAGGGAGTCTGCCAGCTGAGGGTAGGGGGCAGAGACTGCATGCAGCAGGATGAAGGGCTGGAAACATTAGCTGAAAAGGACATCAAGGGCGGGTGTCTGCGTGCCATTGTCATCTGCTCCCAGGAGTGGCCTCCAGGATGCGTAGCCAGCCACAGCGCCTCCTAAGTGCCCCCATCCCTGCTTCAGTGTCTGTCACTTGTGAGTGAATGCGGGCTGAAACTCTACCCAAGACTGGGGGACACTTTAGGGTATCTGACAGCAGGAGGTAGCCACAGCAACAGCAAAGGGTATTTAGGGATAATGACAGTGACATGGTTTCCTAAAAATGCAGCAACTTCTAAGGAGAAAGTAAGTTAATTTACTCTAATATCTACCTGCAAAGAGCCAGGTGGAGTAACTAGTGAGCTCAGTCTCAGTAGACAGTACCCTACCTGTACTGTAAGCTGTCTTTAGCACCCAGGTAGAGACAATGTTCTGGAAGGTGGGATGTGGGTGTTTGGGAAACATCCAGTCAACTCTACTTTTCTGGGGGCTTTTCTGGCCCTGGTGTTCATGGGTTGCCTGGCTGAAGCTGAAGCTGCCAGACTTGACAATCATGG
Source organism: Cervus elaphus (assembly GCF_910594005.1). NCBI lineage: Eukaryota > Metazoa > Chordata > Mammalia > Artiodactyla > Cervidae > Cervus > Cervus elaphus. Next base: position 17,362,734 of record NC_057824.1, read on the forward strand.
TAAGAAATGCTTGGAGCTGCTGCCTAGGGAGGAGCCTCCTTGTCCTCCTGGAGCTTGCCCGGGGCAGGAGAGGGCCACATGTGCCAACTGTGATGGGCAGGCTTCTGAGCCAGCATCACAGCTAAGATCCAGGAGCCAGGTTTGGGGTTGGCAGTCTCTCTGCCTGCCTTGTTTGCAAGATCAGAGGTTAGGGCTTCCTTGGTGTTCCCATGGTTAAGAATCCATTTTGCAGTGCAGGGGACACGGGTTCAACCCCTGGTCCAGGGAGATCAACAAGCCTCAGGGCTAAGCCCAGTGCCACAACTACTGAGCCCATATGCAGCAGCTACCGAAGCCCACAAGCCCTAGAGCCCATGCTCCATAAGAAGAGAAGCCACCACAATGAGAAACCCACACACCACAACTAGGGAGTAGCCCCCGCTCTCCACAACTGGAGAAAGCCCCTGCACAGCAAGGAAGACCCAGCACAGCCAATACTAAAGTATTTTTAAAAAACCAGATGTTAGTCTGTTCACTCCCTGGGAAGAAGCAAAGGTCCCACCATAAGAGATGCTGGGTAGTTTCAGTTGCTGCAAGGCCAGGGCATCAAGGAGTGGGTGGTGAGTAGACTGTGATGAAGCCACACAACAGAATGCGCCACAGTTACAAAACAGCAAGGCACTGCTTGAGAACGGCAGAACTCTTGGCACATAACCATCTGTCCAAATCTGCACCAAGACTTAACCGAAGTCTAGCATGGCTTCCAGAAGCATAAGGCTATGATGACTCCAGACCCCCTTTCAAATGCCTGCCAGAGAAAGCTCCACGCTGTAGAATTTACTATTTGTTCGAGCCAACACCTGATGATGGGCCCCTCACCTCACTTTCTGAGAGCATTTACTAAACAAGGCTTATAATGTGAACATATGTCTCTTTCAACCCAGAAGCATCCCTCACAGCCCTGAGAGTCATACCTTTGAAATGTACCCATCAGAAAGAACAGGGCCTGTCTCCCTTCCCCGTGGGAGGATGGACTCCGGACTCCCACATCTGCCAGCTGGCAGACACACACCCCCCAAATGCATCTTCACTGACCGGCTCTTTGTGATTTTTCACTCTTCTGACTCTGCTGACCTCCCCCCACACCCCAATTCTCCCTTTGAAACAGCCGGTCACCTCTGCACATAGGATGGAGCTCAGCTGTTTGCCCTGCTGTCTGTAGATACCGCATAAAACCTCTTTTCACCACTTACTAATGTCTGGTTGTGTTTGTCTTTGACAGACTGCATGCATTGCTTTCTCTATTTCTATGTTTTTCATACTGAACATCTCTAAGATATATGTCACCCACGTAGAGGGGGCAAGTCAGCAGCATACACTCTCATTTTTGGAACAAAACCCATCAGACGTGGAGGGGCGGAGATCCGTGACCCGGGAGGCTGGACTGAGCGCTGGGCGGGAATTCGCGCTCGCGGGTCCCCGGAGCCGGCGCTCTCGGGCAGAGGGCCCTCGCGCAGCCAATCCCATTCTCCCCACGGAGAACGCGAGGGCTCCCGGGCGTCCGCCCCTCGGTCCTTACGGCCCCAGTTGCCCACCTGCCCCTGGTCCACAGGCGGACTCCACGAGAGACCCAGGAAAACCGGAAGTTGAAATGGGCAGCCAGACGGGAAATGCGGGCACAACTAACCAAGGTCAGATAGCAACAGGATAACCCTCCAGCCCCAGCGCTGCCTTCGGGGGCGCGGACGAGAGCGCTCAGGTAAGGGCGACTAGGTTGCGCTCTGTGGGCGGGACCATGCGGAAGATAGCCAATCACAGTGTCTCCCGCGGGGCGGGGCGGGGCAGAATCGTTGCCTGAGCGACGCGATCCCCGCGTCGGTATTCCGCTGGCAGCGCGGCTGGGTTGCTCCGACTTGTGAGCGTTCTGAGCCTCGCGTGGCTCCGAACGCGTTCTCCAGCGGCCACCTCGCAGCCAGGGGATGGAGTCGCGGGTTCCGTCTACGCCTCCGGGGGTCAGCGGACCGCCGGCCGCCTGAAAACTCACGACCTGGTCTCCCGCTACCCTGAGAGTTCTTTTTTTTTTTCTTAAAAACTTTTTTTTAAAATTTATGGCTCCACCTACCTAACACTTATCCGTTCAGTTCAGTCGCTCAGTAGTGTCCGACTCTTTGCGGCCCCATGGACTGCAGTACGCCCGACTTCCCTGTCCTTGGAGCTTGCTCAAACTCCTTTCCATCTAGTCGGTGATGCCATCCAACCATCTCATCCTATGACGTCCCCTTCTCCGCCTGCCTTCAGTCTTTCCCAGCATCAGGGTCTTTTCCAATGAGTCAGTTCTTCGCATCTGGTGGCCAAAGTATTGGGTTCAGCTTCAGCATTAGTCCTTCCAATGAATATTCAGAACTGATTTTCTTTAGGACGGACTGGTTTGATCTCTTTGCAGTCTGAGGGACTCTCAAGAGTCTTCTCCAACACCACAGTTCAAAAGTATCAATTCTTCGGCGCTCAGAGTTCTTTATAGTCCAGCTCTCACATCCATACGTGACTACTGGAAAAACCATAGCTTTGATTAGACAGACCTTTGTTGGCAAAGTAATGTCTCTGCTTTTTAACATGCTGTCTAGGTTGGTTATAGCTTTTCTTCCAAGGAGCAAGTGTCTTCTTTTTTTCTTTTTCAGTGGTTAACATTTGATCTGATATTACTCGATTATTCCTGTTTTTCTTGACTTCTCTCACATTCCTTTATTTGCCTTATCATCTCTCTTCCCTAAGGCTAAATAAATCTCTGCAGTGCCCTGTCTCCAGCCTGGTTTAACCATCTTAATGAGTACATGTTTCTTTTTGTTTTTCTTATATTGAATGATTTTTTCCCCCTAGTTTTTATTATCCTGGCTGTTTTTGTAAGGTCCTCTTTAAGACCCGAATCAGCTCGCAGGCCAGTCTGGGGGGAATTCACAGAGTTATTGGCTTGACTAAAAATCCATTTTTCCCAACCCAGTATTTACTAAAGATGGCATTTTCTTACTCAAGCTCACTGAAGTCACAGGATACTGGAGTTGGCATTTGTTGAACATTTCCCATGCCTGAAGTTCCAAAAAGCCCCTTCATCCATGATAATTATCTTATAAACAGGCTCCTGAGGTAAGTATACCCCTAACCTGGTGGCCTGTGAATGAGACAGCAGATGTTTTCTGCTGGAATTGTATACAGTTCTTGTAAGGCATGGTTCCAGCGAGGCAGAAAAGGAAAGACGACCTCAACAGAAGTAGGTTACCTTTATTTAGGCAAGGAGGGGCGACAGTCGGCCTAATGACCAGGCTGAGCGCCGAAAGGGATCAGGGAGGCTTCATACTTATAGGGAGGTTTGTGGAAGCGATAAGGGAAGCGTCAATCAAGTGGGATATTTTGAGTATTCTTTTGTGGAGATGACACTTGTAGTTGGGCAGGGGGTGATAAGTCTTCTGGGTGGGTGTAGGGGGTGGTAGGTTTCCGGACAGGGGGTGATAAGTCCCAGATAGATGCAGCTGGCCTGGAGCATCAGGATGGAACTAAAGTTATGCTTTGTTTTCTCCGAAGTTAGATGATTCAGCAAGGGGCCTTTGAGACTGTTGTTCTCTTTTCTAGGCCCAAAAGACTCCTTCATTCCAGACCCTGAAATCATAAAAAAAAGGGAAAAAGGGCGCCGTATCTCTCTGGCTACTTCCTGCTGGATAGGGGCGATGGTTTTGGGTCTGGAATGGAGGATCATCCTAGGGCCCACAGTCTCTTTTTTCTGAGCTTGAGGTGAGGCTCTCGAGAAGAAGAATGGTCTTGACCTGATTTTGAGAGATGGCCCGAATCCGTTCTTGGAGAAACCTTTGAAAGAGATTAAAGAGACAGGGTCCAAATAAGAGGAATAGAATGATAAGTACCAATGGTCCCAGGAAAGGGAGCAACCAAGGGAGTATCTGTTGGAACAGGTTTTGGGGAATGTAAAGGTTTTGTAACTCTTTTCTGCGGCGTTTAATTCTGTCTCTAAGTTCTTTGACTCGGCCCTGGACTATGCCCGTTTCATTAACAAAATAGCAGCAGTTCTCTCCTAGGAAAAGGCAGGTCTCTCTCTTTTTTGCGGTGAGAACGTCCTGAGGGGAGACAGTTACTAGGCCTATAGCAAGGATTAAGATTAGGAGTGCAGTTATGGTTAGAGAGACAGGGAGAGGCCAGTCAGGGTGAGGGGCAGAAGGCCCCAAGTTGATGGTTATTTGAATCTGAGGAGGAACAGTGCTCATTAGGATGTAGAATGATGTAGAGAATGAGAGTAAAGAAATCAATTTTGTCTGGAGTCAGGTTATAGAAGGTTCTCTGGAGCCACAGTTGAGACACCAGTGTAGTCAGGTCTTTGAAGGAGGTTCCTGTCGGGGCACTGGTCCAGAGGTCTTGTAGTAGTTGGGTCAGGAACAGTTGTAGGTTGAAGAGAGTCTAGGTCATTCAGTGTCTTCTCTGATGGTTGACAGGGGTTGTCGCCGGGTGAATTTTAAGGAGGTGGGTCCTGTGAGGGAGACTTGATAGGTGTCATTTAAGGAGGGTAGCGCAGGATTGGAGGTGACCCGTTTTAGACGAGAGAGGTGTATCCAGGAGGTGACCTTTTCGAGTTTAGCTGCAGTTGGGGTAAGGAGGATGACTTTGAATGGTCCCTGCCACTTTGGGGTTAGGTCGCCCTGGGGATTATCAGACAGATAGACCATGTCCCCAATTTGTAAAGGGGGCAGGGAGGCTTGGGGGTCAGGGGCAGGCAGATTGTGGTTGACGTATCTCCAGAGGGCATTGCGGAGTTGCGCCAGCAGAGGGGAGTGTAGGAAGCTTGGTATGGGAGGAGGTTCGGGGAGGGGTCCAGGAGGGAGCATGGGCCTTCCATACATCACCTCAAAGGGGCTCAGCCCCAGGGGCTTTCTGGGCAAAGCCCGTATTCTGAGGAGAACAATTGGTAAAAGTTTAGTCCAATCCAGATGTACCTCGAGGGTTAATTTGGTAAGGGTTTTTTTGATTATTTTATTTATCTTTTTTACCTTTCTTGAGGACTGGGGACGGTATGGAATGTGAAATTTTTAGGGTATCTATAAGAATTGGACAAGCTGTTGGGTGACCTTGGATGTAAATTCTGGGCCATTATCAGACTGTAGGGATGAAGGCAGCCCAAACCTGGGGATAATTTCTGTGAGGAGAATTTGGGCCACTGTGTGGGCTCTTTTGTTTGTAGTGGGAAATGCTTTTACCCATCCCGAAAATGTGTCTATAAGGACTAGTAGGTATCTGACTCTCCGGACCCGGGGCATATGAGTAAAGTCTATCTGCCAATCTTGTGCTGGGAGGCTGCCTCGCATTTGATGGGTTGGAAAGGATGTCGATTTAAGGTTGGAATTGGGGTTAGTACGTTGACATGTTTGACAGGAGCGGGTAAGGTTATCTAAATATTGTTGGTCAGCATTGGATATGGGGAAGTGGTTACGGAGGAACTGCTGGAGTGTCTTGGATGAGGGATGAAAAAGTGAGTGTAGATAAGACAGGATTTTTCTGGTGGTGGGAGGGTCGGGTGGAGTCAGAGCTAAGATGACAGGGGACTGGAGGGAAGGATGGGACAGTGTTATCTCTTTTGCCTTCTGGTCTGCAGCATTGTTGTAGGCTGATATGAGACTTCCCTTTTGATGTCCCTTACAGTGGAGGACGGCGGCTTTGTTTGGTAAGAGTGCTGCCTCTAGAAGTTTGTGAATCAGGTCTGAATTAATAATAGGGGATCCCTTTTGGGTTAGGAAACCTCTTTCTCTCCATATTAGGATGTTTGAGTGAAGTATGTTATAGGCATATTTGGAGTCTGTGTGTATGTTAACCCTTAGATTTTTAGCCAGAGTTAAAGCTCTGGTGAGAGCTATCAGTTCTGCCTGTTGGGAGGTGGTGTGAGGTGGCAGCGGTGAAGCTTCAATTGTCTGTGTTTTATGATTGTGATGAAGGTCCCCCTGGATGATGGCATATCCTGCTGCAAACGGTGGGGATTTTTGAGAGCTGCCATTAACGAACCAGTGTGGGGTGTCTGGGTCTAGGATGGGCTGATCTGTTACATGTTGGAAGGGGTTTTGGGTAAGATCTACTGTTAGGCTGCAGCTATGTAAGAGGGAGTCTGTTGTAGAGGACATGGGTAATAAGCTGGCGGGGTTAAGGGGAGAGCAGGGGGAGAATGAGAGCTGAGGGTCGAGGAGAAAGGCATGTAGGACCTGTACCCTGGAAGGGGGAAGGGAGAGGAAAGCCCGATGTGACAGTAAGTCTCAGAAGGTGTGTGGAGAACCGACTGTTAAAGGGGCATGTCTAGAGAGTTTATTTTTTTCGGGTACGAGGGCTGCGATAGCAGCCATGGCCTGTGTGCAGGGAGGCCACCCCTTGGTCACCATGTCCAGCTGTTTTGATAGATAGGCTGTGGGAGCCCAGCTGTCTCCAGCCCGCTGACATAGAAGCCCCAGGGCCTGTCCTTGGTTGGAAAGTGCAAAGAGAAAGAATGGTCTGGTGTGATCTGGCAGGTGGAGAGTTGGCACTCGGAGGAGGCTCTGGGTGAGTTGGTGAAGAGGATTGGCCAGCAAGGAACGATTAAAGAGGGGCTCATCTAGACATCCTTTAGTTGCCTCATAGAGCGGCTTTGCAATGAGGGAGAAGTTGGGGATCCAGATACGGAAAAAATTTAGGAGGCCGAGGATAGACAGGAGTTCTCTTTTTGTTTTTGGAAGTGGACAGTTAATTAAGGCCTGGATTCTATCTGGGGGAATAGTTTTTTGTTGATGGGATATGGAAAGTCCCAGGTAGGTGACTTTTGTTTGGACTATTTGGGCCTTAGATTGGGATACCCGATAACCCCAGGATCCCAAGGCCTCAAGGAGTTTGGCAGTATGTTGGAGGCAGAGTTTTCGGGTTGAGCTACAAAGGAGGAGGTCATCTACGTATTGGAGGAGATGACTCGGGGCTAGGTTGAGAGTCTGTAGGTCCTTTTGTAAAGCCTGTCCAAAAAAGTGAGGACTGTCTCTAAACCCCTGGGGGAAAACTGTCCATGTTAGCTGTTGGGAAACGTGAGTCTCGGGGTCTTGCCAGGTGAAGGCAAAAAGAGGTTGGGAGAGGGGGTGGAGGGGGATGGTGAAAAAAGCATCTTTGAGATCTAATACTGTGAAGTGGGTTGCAGTCGGGGGTATGGTAGACAGAAGGGTGTAAGGGTTAGGGACTACTGGGAATGTCGGCATAATAGCCTCATTGATTTTTCTCAGGTCCTGGACCAGTCTCCAAGAGTTTGGTCCCTTTCTTACTGCCAGAATAGGGGTGTTGTGTGGTGAATGGGTAGGAATTAGGATAGAGGCTTGAAGAAGACAGTCTATGATAGGCTTAAGTCCCTTGTGGGCCTCTGGGGTGAGAGAATACTGTTGTTGGGTGATTATAGTCGAGGGGTCTTTTAGGGTAATGTGGACTGGGGGATGATGTTTGGCTATTGAGGGGTGATCAGTGTCCCAGACTTGGGGGTCTAAGGCAGGTAGATCTAAGGGAAGGTCAGGGGTGAGGGATAGGGACTGTCCAGGTGCCATTTGCATGCAGAATATAGAGACTATATCGAGGGGGGTATGGTAATAAAGACCCCCAATTTAGATAACAAATCTCTCCCTAGAAGTGCCATTGGGTACTGAGGCATTATAAGGAATGAGTGTATAAGGGTTGATTTTCTAAATTGACAGAGTAATGGAGGGCTGATTTTTGGCCTTAGGAGAACTCCAGAGACCCCCTTGATTGTGATTTCTGAGCCTTGAGTTGGGCCAGAGTAGGAAGTTAAGAGAGAGAAAGTGGCTCCAGTGTCTATTATAAAAAGAGGTCTTTTTTCCGGCCACTACCCCGTCTACCCTAAGTTCCGAGCTCGTGTTCAAGACACGGGCCGGGGGGCTGGAACCCGGGCCCCATCATTGGAACAATTTTTGTAGAGTTGGGCTGGGGTTCCGGGGAGAAGTGGGGATCTCCTCAGATGCGCCAGGGTGTCCCTGTGGACATTCCACTCTCCAGGTCTGGGAGGTGGGGAGCTCCCCCGGGGTGCCAGGGCACTCCCGGGGACAGTCCATCTTCCAGTGTCCCCATTGGCCACAGGTTGGGCATGCTTTTGTCGGAGGCCGCGGGTTTGGGCATGCCTTTGCCCAGTGTCCTGACTGGTTGCATCGGAAGCAGGGTCCAGGGGGAGTCTTAAGACCCGTTCTGGGATGACTTGGGCCAGGCTGATTTTTTCCTTTAATTGCTGCTGCCAAAAGGGCATATTTAGCTTTTCTCTCACGTTCTTTTTCTCTCTTAGCCTCTTCCTCTCTATTATTGAACACCTTGAAGGCTACTTCTAGAAGGTCTCTCTGGGGGGTCTCAGGGCCCTTTTCTAGTTGGCGAAGCTTGCGTCTGATGTCAGGGGCAGATTGGCTGATGAACTGAACATGAAGGTACAGTAACCCAGCAGGGGTAGTGATATCTAGGTTGGTATACTTCTGGACTGCCTCTGTGAGGCGTGCCAAGAATAAGGCTGGATTTTCGTCTGCCCCTTGGGTGACTTCCCTGACTCTATCATAATTGACATGGATATGAGTATTTTTCTGCATTCCTTCTAGAATGCAGGTGATCATATGATTGAGTCTCCTGATACCTGGGTCACCGGGCTGGTAAATCCAGTGGGGATCTAACTGAGGCACAGCCTCATCAGCAACTGGGCTGTCCCAGTCTTGGTTATGTAAATGATCAGCATGGGCTTTTGCCGCTTGCCAGATACGGTCTTTTTCATCTGGGGTGAGAGTGGCATTTAGGATATAATATACATCACTCTATGTGAGGTTATAGGCCTGGGAGAGTCTCAGGAATTCTTTTTTGTATCTGGTAGGATTTTCAGAAAATGATCCTAACTTTTTTTCTATCTGGCTCATATCTGACAATGAAAATGGCACATGGACTCGGGTGGGGCCCTCTGGTCCTGCGACCTCTCTTAGGGGAAACAAGTGCTGGGTACGTGACCTTGTGGCAGGGGGGGAAGGAAGCGGGGAGGGGGAGTCAGGGAGATGGGGTAGCAGGGTTGAGGGAGAGTCAGGAGAGGTTTCAGAGTCAGTAGGTGAGTTGGATGAAGGGGAAGGAGAGGGGCGGCGGGGTGGCGGGTAGGGAGGGGGCTCGTCCGCAGGGTCGAACTCTGGGGGTGCAGAAGGTTGCGGTCTGCGGTTAGTTGAGGAAGAAGAGCCCTTTTGCTTGGGAGGCAAGGTGCATAGAAGGACCTCGTGGGTGGAGCAGGCCTGGCATAGGGAGGGCCTGCTCCGAAGGGCCCAAAAGGCTTGGGCATAGGGGATCTCCGACCACTTGCCATTCCGTTTAAGGAAGTCAGTGAGATTTTGGAGAATGTTAAAGTCAAATGTGCCGACCTCAGGCCAGCGGTCTTGATTGTCTGATTGATATTGAGGCCAAATCTGTGTACAGAGTTGCTTTAAGCGGTTAGCTTTGAGTTCAGTGAGTGAGAGTGGTTTGAGATTTTTGAGAACACAGGCCAGAGGGGAATCTTTTGGGACAGAGTGGCCAGACCCCATCATTGAAAGGCAAGCAGAGGCTCCTATTGGGAACTCGAGTCGTCACCCGCAGTCGCAATAGGAGTTATGAGAAGAGAGCTCTGTGTCGAGGTGGAGCGTTCCCCACCGTCGCCCACAGAGTGGTCCTGGGCCGGGGTCCCTGGGACCCAGAGAGGACTGAATTCTAGGGCGCCTCTAGAACTCCGTCCGGATCGGATCTTACCTTAATCTAGGGGCCGGCTGGAGTGGAGTGTTGCATGTAGAGCGGTCGAATGGCAAGAGGTCTCTATTCTGGAGGTCGTCAGAGAGAGAAAAGGGGGTAAAGCCGAGGCCTGGGGGTACGCAAATCATCAATAAAGTCTTAGCACAAGACTTGCACCGCTCACGAAGGCACTAGGCGTCCCCGAGGGGAACTTAAGAGCCCTGGCAGAGAAGTGAGCTCGGAGGATGTTTGCGCTCCCAGACTCCGGGGAAAAGGGGAAAACAGTGAGAGGGAGGGAGAGTGAGAGAGAGTGAGACGAGTGCCTCGCCCCCTCCCGGGTTTCGGCACCAAAAATGTAAGGCATGGTTCCAGCGAGGCAGAAAAGGAAAGACGACCTCAACAGAAGTAGGTTACCTTTATTCAGGCAAGGAGGGGCGACAGTCGGCCTAATGACCAGGCTGAGCGCCGAAAGGGATCAGGGAGGCTTCATACTTATAGGGAGGTTTGTGGAAGCGATAAGGGAAGCGTCAATCAAGTGGGATATTTTGAGTATTCTTTTGTGGAGATGACACTTGTAGTTGGGCAGGGGGTGATAAGTCTTCTGGGTGGGTGTAGGGGGTGGTAGGTTTCCGGACAGGGGGTGATAAGTCCCAGATAGATGCAGCTGGCCTGGAGCATCAGGATGGAACTAAAGTTATGCTTTGTTTTCTCCGAAGTTAGATGATTCAGCAAGGGGCCTTTGAGACTGTTGTTCTCTTTTCTAGGCCCAAAAGACTCCTTCAGTTCTTAAACTGCTTGTTGGTTTTAGTCATCTACATCCAAACATCAGGATATTTCACATAAAAATCGAATTTTTTCTTGGCTTCTCTTGAAAAATCCTCAAGTTTTTGGCAATATCAAACCCCCAACAACCCCCTTTAAACAAAATGTGGTTTTTTGAGACCCTTGAAGTCCCTCTCACTCCAGTCTTATACCTCAAGCACTGATCGTTCATTGTACTACCTGGTTGTGAAGTGAAAGTCGCTCAGTCATGTCCGACTCTTTGTGACCCCATGGACTGTACAGTCCATGGAATTCTCCAGGCCAGAATACTGGAGTGGGTAGCCTTTCCCTTCTCCAGGATATCTTCAATACTACCTGGTTACTGAAGGCATTTAGGTTTTTGACCGCTTTACTTATTGACTCACTCTGCCCTGGTGCTTTTCTGAAGTCTTTCAGGGACTGCAACTCTTACACAGCAAATATTGATAATCCTTCCTCCCAGAACTGCTCAGGCCTAGAGCAAGCCCTGGAACGGTTTCCTTTCCTTTCCAAGGAGTTAATGTCTGTCATATAGTACATACTCAATAAATATTTTCTGAACAGTTAAATAAATGCTGAGACTTCATTTGGTCTAGTTTAGGTGATCCCATAGTGGCCTCCAAACCTCTGGGCTTTCTCAGTATCCCTGAAGTAGCCCCTTTTGCCTGATAGAGAAACATTTGCCTAGGAATCAGGACACACTCACTCTCTGCCCTGGGTATACTCCTGGGTCTGCCATGTGTGAGACGGTCCACCTCAGGGCGAATTCCTTTACTCTGGACACCGACATGATGAAGAAAAACTCCCAGACTGCACAGTTCATCTTTTACAAGGCCCACTGTGCCTTTTCCCTCAGTTTATAACCCTCTCTGGCTTGAAAACAGTATTGGCTCTTGATACAACTTTGTTCTCTTCTCTTTACCTTGAGTATTAAAACACCTGAAAATACTGACCAGAACCAAACTCCGGGGGTAATTTTTCTTTCATTAAAGTGATCGTAGAATCCCTCAGAATTCTAGGACTCCTAAAACAAGTTGAACTCCACAAGCAGAATTGCAAACCCAAAATGCTGCAAGGGCCAAGTGGGGAACCAAAGGTGGTAAACTGAGAGCAGACCCCTAATGGGAGGACTATGGGTATAGGGTTGCTCTGGTTCTGCTTTCTCAAGACAGTCAATCTTATGGGGACTCTCCAAGGGGGTGATACAGGGGCCAGCGGTGTCTGTCTTCCTGGGTGACGTGGATGCATCTCGGAGGACTCTGATGGGCAGAAGGCAGGGGGCCTGGGAACGTTTCCAGGAGGAATCTTCCTGGTATTTGACTACAGGGCTGACCCTCACCCCTTTCCTGACACCCGGTCTCCTGTGCCCTGTTAAGGAGGGATGGGTGCTTTGCCCCAGAAGGTGAAGCATAGTCTCTGCTCTCCATTTTGGGAAACTTAGTTCTCAGGGTCCGAAGGAAAGACAGAGGTGGAGGGGTGAACTATGAAGCCACCAGGATTGTCTGAGGGTTTGGGACCCCGTACTGGGTCAGGGGTGGCTGGCTCAGGCCCCTGTGTCACTTCTATCCCTAGCCTTGAGAGGGAGCTGGGGGTGGGGGGAAGGTGTCTTAAAAAAAAAATCAGATTAATCCCACATCTTTCCAAGGTGTAAGGCATGTGGGGTAGGAGTGGGTAGAGAGTTGTTCCCAGGTCTCTCTGTTTCCTAGGATTGCTCTTAGGCAGCGAGACCTCCATGCCAGCCTTGAGGTGAACTCAGGACCTGCTGACCACTCTGGGAGCCTTAAATGAAATCCAAGGATATCTCCACGGAGACACGGATAAGACCTTCAGAAACTGTACTGAAAAGGACCACCGTGTCCCTCCACTGGGCAGTGTCCGTCCTGTAAGGACAGCTGCAAATTTGAAACGCTCTCAAATATCAAAATCCTTTGACAAAATCTATGTTCCCGCTTTGGCGCCCCTGTTTGGCTGGTTTCACGAGTACAGGCAGGGTAAAGCGGTCGTGAGCCAGCAAGGAGAATCTGGGGAGTCGTCTCCCGGCCGGCCGAGAGCAGGTGCAGCCGGCCTTGGGACCCCAGACCCGGAACCCTCCAGGCTGGGAACCCTGTAGGGCTGCAGCTGCGCGGGGAACGGGATCTGGGAGGGACTTCCTGTCGTCCCTAATCCCAGTCTCCACCCGGCTCTCTGCGCCCGGTGCAGGCTGCGGAGACTCCCTTCCCCGGGGGCGGGGGCCCCGCCGCCCGTAGCGCCCCCTCCGCCTCCAAGTCGGTGAGAGCGGGGCTGGGAGGGCGCCTGGATCCCGAGAGCCGCGCGGGTGGCCGGCTGGCAGGAGGGGCCGGGGTCAAAGGTGGAAGGCTACGGGCTGGCGGGGAGAGGAGGAGGCCTGGACCGGGTTCGGAGAGAGGAAGGACATCATTCGTGCGGGACCGTGAGCAGGATGGACGCCCGGCCCGGGCGGGTGGTTGCAGCCGCAGGGAGGGCTGCTGAGAGCGGGCGGCTCAATTTCGGGATCCCAGGTGGGACCGAGTCAGGTCGAGCGCAGGGGGTGTGTGTGTGTGTGTCCGGGGCCGGGAGACGCTGGGGCCTCGATTCCTCCGCCGAGCTGGCTACGGCGGGCGGGGCCCCATTCAGCACCTGTTTGGTAGCATCTCTGCAGATCTTTACGCTCCTGGTGACGGGAGATATAGATTCCAAATTCCCCCAGCTTTCCCTAACCCAGCTGCTCTGAGATTCGGAGTTGTTGCTTCAGCGATAAAGGGGATCACAGAAAACACCATTCAGTCAGAGCGAGGAACCAAAAACAGCTTAGAGAGGGAGGCCGTTGGAGGGCGTCCGGGGGGCTTTATGTCCGTTTGGGGCCAAGGATGGGTCTGGGGCCGAGGATGGGTCTGGTCCCGCGTGGGGATTTCAGGGCTTTCAGGGGGTGTCCAAGAGACGCTGGCTGATTTCCGTCTGCTCCTCCAGGCTCCTGGCCAGAAGCTGGAGGGGGCTTGGCCAACACGAGCACCAAACGACTCAACGGTGCTTTCTGGCTCTGAGATTTAAAAAATGTCTGCAGACGACGGAGGCATCCGAGCTACCCAGGACAAGGAGGGAGGCCGAGAGGTACCAACCAGGTGTTGGGAGGGGGAGGCATGCACTGGAAGGATTGGAGTGGGAGGGGATTTTCAGGGCAGGGCATTTGAAAGAGTTATCTCTGAGGGAGCAAGGCTGGTAGATGGGTTCTGGGGTGTTGAAGAGAAGGAATGATGGGAAATACCTTCCACCTGGGAATGGCCTTCTATGGGACTGATTTGCTTTGCCTGGTGAAATCATAGTCAGCAGACCAAAAGCTACATAAGATGGTAAGGGAGTTGCAGGGGGGGTCCTACAGGTGGGATTTGCTCCAGGCAAATGAGCACATGGCAAGCCTCACCCCTCTGCCTGGGTGCCCAGCTCCTCTCACTCTGGCCTGAGCACTTAGTCCTTCCTGTACCTGTGTGTGTGTGATAAACAACCTGAGGGAGGACCAAGGTCACCAGCCGTGGGGGAACCTGAGTCAGCTGCAGCCGAGTGTGTGACCTTGCACAGGGCCCCTGGCCTCTGGGAACCAGATGTGTCATCTGTAAAGTGCGGATCATGTGCCTGCCGTGCCCACCTGTCTTGCCAGGTGGTGGGGAGGCTGGGAGAAGTTAATAGGCAGGGGAGTCATCTGTGTGCAGCTCGTCAGCCTGTAGGAGCTCATTACTGCAGCTTGTAAACCAGCACCACCCACAGCAACTAGATCCTGGGTCACAGAAACATGGAACTCCTCAACTAGGATTCCAGTGGCTGCAAGTGCAAAGACAAATCAAGTGTTTTTTTTTTCTGTGTTCATATCATAGAAGCACAAAGAATTTTTTTCCGCTGCTCAGTATCCCTTCCATCATGCCTTTGTAACACGCAATGGGCCTCATAGGTCCATAGCATTCTCTGCTGATGTTGGATTCTGTCAGCTCCTACTAGAGAGTGATAATAATAATTACCAGCACTGGTCTTTGTTCATCCAGAACTTTCTGGAGAAGGTAGCTCTTGTGTGTTACCAGTGCGGAGGCAGAGCAGCTGGGTCTCAGAGGTCGCCTGGCCCAGGCATTTTGACTCCGGGCTTGAGGTGTTTCTTGTCCAGACCCTAACCTATACCCAGGTGGGCGGGGTGGTGGAGGAATAGACTTAAGTTCCCAGCAGGAGGCTGGCTGGTGCCCAGTGCTGTGGGTGAGATGAGGCCTCACAGGACCTCCCAGTGCAAGGCAAGTGACTTTCCCCAGTGCTCTGCTCTGCTTTGGGCTGAAAGGCTAGTGACCAGAGGTTATGGATTTCAGCCCCGACAGCCTGACTCCAAAGCCTGCCCCTCAGCCTCCCAGAGGGCTGGGCCCTGAGGCTGCTGTGAAGGGGGCAGAGAGGGCCCTGGAAGTCCCATGGTGGGAGGCAGTGCTGAAGGGGACGAGCCTGGGAGTTTTCTTTGCATCAGACCTAGGTGGATGCAGGGACTCAACACATTTAGAGGTACCCTTGGACTTTTTCCAAATCAGAAATTCCAGCTTCTCTGACCAATTGAGTAAGGCCTGAAATGGGCCAAGGCCACAGGCCTTCCTGTCACTTTCAAGAAGTGGTTGCCCTGGAGGTGACTTGTGGGTCAGCTCCACTTGAGTTCCAGTCTCGGTCAAGTCACTCCCAGCTCTGTGACCTTGGGCCATTGTCTGATCTCAGCGTCTGGGTGTGTTAGGTTCCTGTGTTTGCTGTAACAAGGGACCACAAAGTGGGTGGCTTAAAACAACCAGAATTTATTCTCTCACACATATGAAGGCCAGAACTCCAAAATCAAGGTGTCAGCAGGACCCCTCCCAAGGCTCTTGGGGAGGATCCTCCCTGCCTGTCAGCTTCTGCTGGCTACAGGTGTCCCTGGGCTTCTGACAGCATCGTTCCAGTCTCTACTAACAACTTCACGTGGCTTTGCCTCTGTTTCTATGCTCTCTTTTTTTCTTGTTTTGTTTTGACTTGTGGGGTCCTAGTTCCACGACCAGAGATGAAACCCTGGCCCTTGGCAGTGAAAGCTTGGAGTCCTAACCACTGGACCACTAGGAAATCCTTGTGTCTTCTCCTTATATACAGACACCAGTCACTGGATTTAGGGCCCAACTGATTCCAGGATGATTTCATTTCAAGATCCTTAACTCATTACATCTGTGCCGAGTTGCTTCAGTTGTGTCCGACTCTTTATGACTCTATGGACTGTAGACTCCATTACACCTGAAAGACCTTTAATCCAAATAAGGTTCCAAGTAGACATGAATTTTGAGGGAACACTATTCACCGGACCCAACCACGCTGTTTCTTCATATATTCAGTTCAGTTCAGTTCAGTCGCTCAGTTGTGTCCGACTCTTTGCAACCCCATGAATTGCAGCACGCCAGGCCTCCCTGTCCATCACCAACTTCTGGAGTCCACCCAAACCCATGTCCATTGAGTCGGTGATGCCATCCAACCATCTCATCCTCTGTCGTCCCCTTCTCCTCCTGCCCTCAATCCCTCCCAGCATCAGGGTCTTTTCCAGTGAGTCAGCTCTTCGCATCAGGTGGCCAAAGTATTGGAGTCTCAGCTTCAAAATCAGTCCTACCAATGAACACCCAGGACTGATCTCCTGTAGGATGGACTGGTTTGATCTTGCAGTCCAAGGGACTCTCAAGAGTCTTCTCCAGCACCACAGTTCAAAAGCATCAATTCTTTGGCGCTCAGCTTTCTTCACAGTCCAACTCTCACATCCATACATGACCACTGGAAAAACCATAGCCTTGACTAGACAGACCTTTGTTGGCAAAGTAATATCTCTGCTTTTTACTATGCTGTCTAGGTTGGTCATAACTTTCCTTCCAAGGAGTAAGCGTCTTAATTTCATGGCTGCAATCACCATCTGCAGTGATTTTGGAGCCCAGAAAAATAAAGTCAGCTACTGTTTCCACTGTTTCCCCACCTACTTGCCATGAAGTGATGGGACCGGATGCCATGATCTTTGGTTTCTGAATGTTGAGCTTTAAGCCAACTTTTTCACTCTCCTCTTTGACTTTCATCAAGAGGCTCTTTAGTTCTTCACTTTCTGCCATAAGGGTGGTGTCATCTGCATATCTGAGGTTATTGATATTTCTCCCGGCAATCTTGATTGCACCTTGTGCTTCCTCCAGTCCAGTGTTTCTCATGATGTACTCTGCATATAAGTTAAATAAGCAGGGTGACAATATACAGACTTGACGTACTCCTTTTCCTATTTGGAACCAGTCTGTTGTTCCATGTCCAGTTCTAACTGTTGCTTCCTGACCTGCGTACAGACTTCTCAGGAGGCAGGTCAGGTGGTCTGGTATTCCCATCTCTTTCAGAATTTTCCACAGTTTATTGTGATCCACACAGTCAAAGGCTTTGGCATAGTTAATAAAGCAGAAATAGATGTTTTTCTGGAACGCTCTTGCTTTTTCTTAGAGAATAACAATCCACACTGCTCTGGGAGGTGTGAGGCTCACGTTGGGAAGAGGCATCTGCCCCGTGGGCACCTGCAGGGCCGTGCCCAGCCTCCCTTCCTTCCCCCATGGTCCTGCCCGCTGGTGGGTGTGAATCAGGGTGTGCAGGTCTCAGGGACGGAGAGGGGAGCAGGGCAGCCTTGCACTTGGGCGTACGCTCCGCCACCGCGGGGTCTGCCTCTGTGTCTCCCATCCTCCGTCCCAGTGCTGATGCTGCTGTCATTCCTAGACTCCAGGTCATGGGCATTCTTGTCAAGAAATGCTCTCTGAGTCAGAGGGGACAGTGCCTCTGGGAGAGGCCCGGGAGTCACCCCACATCAAGATGGAGCCAGAGGAGCTGCACCCTGAAGGGATGTCGCAGGAGGCCAGAGCTCAAGGAGTGCGGGGCTGGATGCCCCTAAGCCAGGGCGCTAAGGAGAAAGTGTGTTTCCTGCCTGGAGGAGGTGAGACAGAGAATGGGAAGAGGGGCCCCTTCCCTGCTCCTAGCCCAGGTAGGGAGACCCAGGGGTCTGCCCCGCAGAGGCTGCCCCACTCACCCTGAGCCCACTGACCCTCCTCTCGGGTCAGGTTGGGGGTGGAGTTGGAGACAGCGGCGGGGGGGGGGGGGGGCCCTGGTGGACCTGGCATTCGCTCACTCCCGGGAGCAGGAGGGCCAAGCAGGGCCAGGTGGCCGCCTGAGGACCTCTCTCCCCTCTCAGCCCCCCAGATTCCTCTGCTCTCCCGCGAGGGGAGGACCAGAGACCGGCAGATGGCTGCGGCGCTCCTCACCGCCTGGTCCCAGGTAAGTGTCCACGTCCAGGGCTGGAGGAAGAGCCAAAGGACGTGGAGGGACAGCGTCCGTGACGGAGCTGTGCTTCGGATCCGAGCGCTGAACCTGAGGGTGGGGGCCAGAGATCCTGAGCTTTGGAAGTGGTGCTGGAAGGGAGTCTTGCTTTTGTCCTCTGCTGGCCACAGTCGCATGGTTCTTGCCCCCAAAAGTCTTCCTTAGGCAGCTGTCCTGTTTCACCAGCAGACCCAGGGCGGGCCTCACCCCAGTCAGCAGGATGGGGGTTCAGGTCCATCCTTGTCCTGGCACCACTGAGCGCCTCCACCACATCCCAGTGAGTCCCGGAGAGGAGGCATGTCCTGGAGAGGGGGCCTTCTGTGTTGTTTCAGATGCCGGTGACCTTTGATGACGTGGCTCTGTACCTCTCCCGGGAGGAATGGGGGCGGCTGGACCACACCCAGCAGAGCTACAGGGAGGTCCTGCAGAAGAGGAGCGGGCTGTCCTTGGGTAAGGGCTGGGGAATCAGAGCTGGGCCCGTCTACCACCACCTCCTCCCCCTTTTCCAGGTCTTGAATCCCCTCTTGCAGTTCATCCGGACCTTGCTGTCCTATAGAACCTTTCTAGTGGTGGATGTGTTCTTTCTGTGCCGATGTGGTAGCCACAAGCCAGATGTAGCTAGTGAGTCCTTGAAATGCAGCTGGAGCCACTGAGCTCTTTTATTTTAATCAGCTCAGATTTGAGTTGAAGTAGCCATGCATGGCCAGCGGCTGCCATGCTGGACAATGCCTACCTAGAGACTGCTTCTCTCTAGTTCTTCCCTAGCTCCTTCCAGTAGCTCCCCTTTCTCTCCTCTCCAAGCCCAGCTTCAGAGGTGTCTGAGCAGAAGCTTGGTTCTGGGCTGGGCTGCAGGCCCAGGGAATGGGGAACTGTGCCAACTGGTCCCTCCAGGCCTTTGACTCTGAGCTGTCACATCCCCCTCCCAGGCAGCATCTTCTTCTCAGAGGGGCCTTGGTTCCCTCGGTTTTTCTCATGGTGAGTAATTAAGTCCCAGGGCTTTGACTGCTCAGTTTCAGACTGTAGTTTTCATGACAGAATTTTATGAGGGTTTATGGGAAAATCAGAGCGTTCATTCATTCATTTGGTCAGTCAGTCTGTCTGCCAGTGCATGCGTGTCTGTTACACACCTGCTGGTCCTGGTGGAGCCACAGACTGGGTGATTCCACCCTCTGACTTTTGTGGTGGGCCTCAGGATCACAGCAGTGGCTCAGCTTACGCCTGTAATTATCTCAGGTTTGCTCGCCACCCAATGTTGGGACTCTCCAGGGCCTCGGCCAGCAGGTCCAGGCAAGTCCTGGGAGATCAGAGGGAACCAACCTCCACTTGCAGCCCCATGGTGGGCCTCATGAATGCCCTAAACCACCCATTGGTCCACATATTCCTTCCCTCCCATGGGGCTTGGATCAGGTCATGAAGCCCAGGGCCCCCTCTGCTGTCTTCCTGACTTGACCAGAATTCCTAGGCCCTCAAACCTGGAGGACTTGACAAATAGGCCGTTGGTCCCTGATTTCTGGGTGGTCGGTGTCCCTGTCTGTCTCACCCCAGCCCTCCCACCAGCCTCTCTCTGCCCACTGCCCCTCCCCCAGGAGCCCTGTTTGTGGTCCTGGGAAGGTGCAGGAGAGGAAGACTGCATCTGGATTCTCACTGAGGGGGCCACTGCTGGGGGCTGTGTGACACACGGGTGGCCAGCCCTGAGAAGAGTGGATGATGCCTGGGAAACTGCGTCCTGAGAGGGTGTGGCCATCTGGTTTTGCCCTGTGTTTGCAGAGCTGCATCCCCTCTTTCAGTCCATCATCTCTCTGGGGGGTGGGTGCTGGTATCTCCCACTGTGCAGCCCAAAGGGCCCTGACTGAGCGCAGCATCTCTTTCCAAGCAGGGTTTCCCTTCAGCAGACCTTTCTGGGCCTCTCAAGTGCAGGGCAAGGGCGAGGCCCCGGGCTCCAGCAGGCAGTTGGGACATGAGGAGGAGGAGAAAAGAGGTGCGTGCAGAGGGGACAGGTGGGCGGGGCAGTGGGGTCTTGGCTGTCACTCTCCGATGCCCCAGGTCAGCGCGGGCTGTTTCCTGTGGGGTGCAGACACACAGCCCCTCTTGGGGTGGGGCCACCTGCCTCCCCTCCAGTGTGGAGGTGGCTCTTGCTTCCAGGGTGCCCCGCAGGTGCTTGCCCTCATCTCCATCTCCAGGACTCCCCTGGGGCCCTCATGAAAGCCTCTCTCTTGCTGGAAACCCTGTTTATCCAGGAGCAGTGGAGGCAGACAAGGAGGAGCTGGCTGCGTCCCTGGGAGCCCTTGGCGATGTCAAGTCCTTCAAAAGCAGAGTGGGAAGAGCCCAGGTAGAGGCTCCGCGGTGCGAGCAGCGAGCAGCCAGCGGCCAGAACTCAGGGCCAGCCAAGGATGATGTGCAGCCCCGTCCCGTGGAGGAGGCACAGCCAGAATCAGCCCCGCCTGACACCGACCTCCCGAAAACCCAGGAAGGCCACTTCCCAGAGCAACCCAGAGAGGGGGGCACGGCCGCCCCCGAGAGCGGCGAGGAGGGCCTGGCGCTGGACAGCGAGGCTGGCAAGAAGACCTACAAGTGTGAGCAGTGCGGCAAGGCCTTCAGCTGGCACTCACACCTGGTGACGCATCGACGCACGCACACGGGCGAGAAGCCCTACGCCTGCACGGACTGCGGCAAGCGCTTCGGCCGCAGCTCACATCTCATCCAGCACCAGATCATCCACACGGGCGAGAAGCCCTACACTTGCCCGTCCTGCTGGAAGAGCTTCAGCCACCACTCGACGCTGATCCAGCACCAGCGCATCCACACGGGCGAGAAGCCCTACGTGTGCGACCGCTGCGCCAAGCGCTTCACCCGCCGCTCGGACCTGGTCACCCACCAGGGCACCCACACGGGCGCCAAGCCGCACAAGTGTCCCATCTGCGGCAAGTGCTTCACGCAGAGCTCGGCCCTGGTCACCCACCAGCGCACGCACACCGGGGTCAAGCCCTACCCGTGCCCCGAGTGCGGTAAGTGCTTCAGCCAGCGATCCAACCTCATTGCGCACAACCGCACGCACACCGGCGAGAAGCCCTACCACTGCCTCGACTGCGGCAAGAGCTTCAGCCACAGCTCGCACCTCACCGCCCACCAGCGCACCCACCGCGGCGTCCGGCCCTACTCCTGCCCACTGTGCGGCAAGAGCTTCAGCCGGCGTTCCAACCTGCACCGGCACGAGAAGATCCACACGGCGGGGCCCAAGGCCCTGGCCATGCTGATGCTGGGCGCGGCCGGGACTCTGGCGGCACCCCCGCCTGCCCCTACCTAGGAGGCTGGGAGGGAGGGCCGGGGCATCTGCTGTGGGGGTGTGACCTGGGAGACCCAGGAAGGGAGGCGGGGAGGTGCTGGCATGGGGGTGGCAACACGGGAGGAGCTCGGATGAGGACCAGGCATGCTCGCCGCAAATTAAAGGCCTTGGAATTCAAGCGACAGCCTATAGCTTCCTTTCATGGGGCCCTGGAAGCTGATCCTGGACTCGTGGGGGAAAGTGGAGACTCCCAGGGCAACTATGCATTCTTACTCAGTCCTCTGAGAATGCACCTTCCTCCCCAGCCTTCACCTGGCTTGGGAACCATTCCAGAATCTAGAGTTTTTCAACCTGAAGCCAGCCGGCCACTTCCACTGCTGTTGTCATTAGGTATTCCAACTGAGCCCTGGACCCTCCCATGGCTCTTTTCCTAGGGAGTTGGGAGCAGGGCAGAGTCAGCATGGGAATTCATGCTCAGTGTCTTCTGCCTACCTTGTCTCCTGTCTCAGGCACTGGGGCCTGCATTTTGTGGCTGCACATTTTCACCTGCATGCTGGGGTCCCAGCTTCAATCCAGTGAGGATTTCTCACTTACCAGGGACCCCCTACCTCTCCTGGTCCTTTCTGAGGCTGATGCCATCTCCCTCTCCTACTTCTCACCTCCTTGGCCTCTGCACAGTTCAGTCCAGTCTCTCAATTGTGTCTGACTCTTTACGACCCCATGGACTGCAGCACGCCCGGCTTCCCTGTCTATCACCAACTCTTGGAGTTTACTCAAACTCTGTCCATCAAGTCCGTGATGCCATCCAACCATCTCATCCTCTGTCATCCCCTTCTCCCACCTTCAATCTTTCCCAGCATCAGGGTCTTTTCAGATGAGTTGGTTCTTCACATCAGGTGGCCAAAATATTAGTTTTAGCGTCAGCATCAGTCCTTCCAATGAATACAGGACTGATTTCCTTTAGGATTGACCGGTTTAATCTCCTTGCAGTCCAAGGGACTCTCAAAAGTCTTCTCCAACACCACAGTTCAAAAGCATCAATTCTTTGGCACTCAGCTTTCATTATAGTACATGTCCTTTGTAATTTGTCCTGCCTGAGTCTGCCTGACTGTTTTACCCTTCAGTTCAGTTCAGTTGCTCAGTTGTGTCCGACTCTTTGCCCTTGGCCTTGATAAAATGACAGAGTGCCTGATGAACTATGGACGGAGATTCGTGACATTGTACAGGAGACAGGGATCAAGACCATCCCCAAGAAAAATGCAAAAAAGCAAAATGGCAGTCTGAGGAGGCTTTACAAATAGCTGTGAAAAAAAGGGAAGTGAAAGGCAAAGAAAAAAGGAAAGATATACCCATTTGAATGCAGAGTTCCAAAGAATAGCAAGGAGAGATAAGAAAGCCTTCTTCAGTGACCAGTGCAAAGAAATAGAGGAAAACAATAGAATGGGAAAGACTAGAGATCTCTTCAAGAAAATTAGAGATACCAAGGGAACATTTCATGCAAAGATGGGCACAATAAAGGACAGAAACTGTATGGACCTAACAGAGCAGAAGATATTAAGAAGAGGTGGCCAGAATACACAGAAGAACTGTACAAAAAAGATCTTCATACCCAGATAATCACAATGGTGTGATCACTCACCTAGAGCCAGTCATCCTGGAATGTGAAGTCAAGTGGGCCTTAGGAAGCATCACTACAAACAAAGCTAGTGGAGGTGATGGAATTCCAGTTGAGCTATTTCAAATCCTGGAAGATGATGCTGTGAAGGTGCTGCACTCAATATGCCAGCAAATATGGAAAACTCAGCAGTGGCCACAGGACTGGAAAAGGTCAGTTTTCATTCCAATCCCTAAGAAAGGCAATCCGAAAGAATGCTCAAACTACTGCACAATTGCACTCATCTCACGCTAGTAAAGTAATGCTCAAAATTCTCCAAGCCAGGCTTCAGCAACATGTGAACCGTGAACTTCTGGATGTTCAAACTGGTTTTAGAAAAGGCAGAGGAACCAGAGATCAAATTGCCAACATCTGCTGGATCATTGAAAAAGCAAGAGAGTTCCAGAAAAACATCTATTTCTGCTTTATTGACTATGCCAAAGCCTTTAACTGTGTGGATCACAATAAACTGTGGAAAATTCTGAAAGAGATGGGAATAGCAGACCACCTGACCTGCCTCTTGAGAAACCTATATGCAGGTCAGGAAGTGACAGTTAGAACTGGACATGGAACAACAGACTGGTTCCAAATAGGAAAAGGAGTACATCAAGTCCGTATGTTGTCACCTGCTTATTTAACTTATTTAACTTATATGCATCATGAGAAACGCTGGGCTGGATGAAGCACAGGCTGGAATCAAGATTGCCGGGAGAAATATCAATAACCTCAGATATGCAGATGACACCACCCTTATGGCAGAAAGTGAAACTCAACTAAAGAGCCTCTTGATGAAAGTCAAAGAGGAGAGTGAAAAAGTTGGCTTAAAGCTCAACATTCAGAAACCAAAGATCATGGCATCCGGTCCCATCACTTCATGGCAAGTAGATGGGGAAACAGTGGAAACAGTAGCTGACTTTATTTTTCTGGGCTCCAAAATCACTGCAGATGGTGATTGCAGCCATGAAATTAAGACACTTACTCCTTGGAAGGAAAGTTATGACCAACCTAGACAGCATAGTAAAAAGCAGAGACATTACTTTGCCAACAAAGGTCCGTCTGGTCAAGGCTGTGGTTTTTCCAGTGGTCATGTATGGATGTGAGAGTTGAACTGTGAAGAAAGCTGAGCGCCAAAGAATTGATGCTTTTGAACTGTGGTGTTGAAGACTCTTGAGAGTCCCTTGGACTGCAAGGAAATCCAACCAGTCCATCTTAAAGGAGATCAGTCCTGGGTATTCATTGGTAGGACTGATTTTGAAGCTGAGACTCCAATACTTTGGCCACCTGATGCGAAGAGCTGACTGACTTATTGGAAAAAACCCTGATGCTGGGAAAGATTGAGGGCAGGAGGAGAAGGGGACGACAGAGGATGAGATGGTTGGATGGCATCACCGACTCAATGGACATGGGTTTGGGTGGACTCCAGGAGTTGGTGATGGACAGGGAGGCCTGGCGTGCTGCAGTTCATGGGGTCGCAAAGTGTCAGACACAACTGAGCGACTGAACTGAGCTTGATGAAATTATATGAAAACTTCAATCCCTAACCACTGGACCGCCAGGGAATTCCCTGGCCCAAGTCCTTGCTAAAGGCATAATGCCTTCCCCGGGCCGGGCCGAGGACTTCGGCTGATTCAGCACTGCGATAGCCTGAGAATCTCCTCCGAAACTCGTGTGACCTCGCGGAGTCCGCGGTCTGGAGGTCGCCTCATATCCAGGAGGACCGGTTCCGTAAGGTCCCGCCCTTCCCACGTTGGCCTTTGCCAATCAGGTGTTGAGGCGGGGCTAAGGGGTGGGCTCCAGCAAAAGTGACCAATCACGACCGAGGTTTGTTCTCTAGGCACTCCCTCCCCTTCACGCCCCCAAGCCGCACGGTTGCCTGGCAACTGGTCGACGCTTTGGGCTTTGGAACTTTGCCTTTTCCGCTCCGCACAGGCTCCAGGCTACCACCGAGACCCGAAACCTCCTTCCGTCCTAGAGAGGGGGCGGATAGAAGGCGAGGCCCGGGCCACAGCCGCTTCCAGCTTAGCTTCTCGCGCAGAGCTGAGACTTGCTGCTGCCCAGAGACCACATGAGGCCCTGGTAACAGCTGGCCTGTGCACGGTACCCGGCGAGTCGTGGCCCCGGCACAGAAGCTCACTTAGAGCCCAGACGCCTCCAGCCGGCATTCTAACACCTTCTGAGCCTTAGAGCAGGGCCTAACTGGGCTGCCTGAAGAGTCGGGCGTGGAAACGGTCTGAAGGAGACCTTGATTATTTTGCTGGGAGCCGGGAAAAGTGAGGCAGTCCATGCTGGAGGGGGGACGTGGTGATGAGTGGCGCGCAGGGGTGGATGGTAAAGGGCGAGGAAACGTTAAATAGGGGCTTTGCTGCATTCACTCCTTCATTTTTCAAATACGAAATGAAAACGTGCCTTCCAGGTCCTATGCTAAATATCGAAGAATAAGCGATGAAAAAGCCAGACAAGATCCGTGCCCTCAAGGGGTTCCACTCTAGTAAGGGGGACTAGCAAGCAGTGTAAACGTATAAATGACATATGCATTACTTGCAAGTAGTGACAGATGCCAGAAAGAAAGGAACCGGGTGAAGTAAGGGAGGATGTTAGGTACTGGTTGTCGGAGACGGCCTCTCCCAGGAGGGAACGTTCAGGCTTTGGGGTTAGAACCTTCCAAGCTAGGGGAACAGAATGAATAAAAGCCCTGCCCTGAGGAAAAGATTGATGTTCCAGGAGTTGAAATGACACCAGTGGTGGAAGGGAGGGGTGGGGGTTGGTTAGAAAGGTGAGACTTGCGTGAAGCTGTGGCCTGAGATTTCTCCCTGGTGTCTTGTGTGAAGGGTGGAGGACCGGCAGTTATGAAGATGGTCCGAACGTCCGCATTCTTATGCTTCTCGGCCATCCTGAGATGTGTGATCAGGCGGCAGGTTTCCTGCCTGGGTTGCAGAGGCAGGATTCTGTGGCTTGTGCCTGTCACCGCCTGGAGCTAATGCCAGTTTTTCTGTTCTCAACTAACAAAGCTCCAGGTGAGCCATAATGATTAAGCTCCAACAGGCCACTGACCAGAACAAGCTGGGCTCAAATCTTCCAGGGAAAGTGGAAAAGTTGCCTGGGAGGTCCTTAACTCCTGCTGTCTCTCAGGCATGAGTCCTCTTTCCTGTGGCATGACCGTTTGACAGGCTCTTAGTGATGCATAATTCCCTGAGAATAACCATTCTTTATTGAATGTTTCCTTGTGTTATAAGTTAGTATTGGACTAAGTGGTCTATGTGTATTCTCTCATTTATTTAATCTTTATAACAACCCTATGAGGTAATGAATCAGGATTCAGTTCAACTGCAAATAATAGAGACCCAAAATAAAGATGATCTTAAAAAAGACCGAAGTGAATTTCTTTTTCTTTTTTTTTCGAAGTGAATTCCTTAAGACAACACCTGGAGGTGGGCTGGAGATAGCTTATGGCAGGACTGGCATGGCAACCCTAATCCACAAAGTCAGTAGAGACCTAGACTCCTCCAAGCCTGCTGCCCCACCACCATTAAAGTCTCACCTCACCGACCCCAAACAAGCAGTGGGACTTAACCATATGTGCCAATTTTAAAAATTTTAACCAAATGGGAATATTATGTACAACTTCATGTTAATAAATCTGAAATTGTTGATGAAAGAGATGACTTTCTAGAAAAATCATAATAACAAGATTTTGTCAAGATCACATAGAAATTCTGAATATCCAGTATCCCATAGAGAAATTATAAAAGTAAAAAATATGTATTTTTACCATTTTTTTTTTAAGACTGAAAGAAAATCTGATTTTAGCTTGGGTTTAGATTTGACAGGAAAGGCACTAGGACCATTGTCAATTTTCCAGTACGCTGGGTGAGAAGACAGACTCAGGTCAAAGGATTTGAACATTATTTGCTTGAGATGGGGAAATTAGCTACCCCTGCATAAAGTGCACACTATGTGTGCATGCATGTACTTAGTTGTGTCCGACTCTTTGAGACCCCATAGACAGTAGCCTGCCAGGCTCCTCTGTGCATGCAATCTCCCAGGCAAGAATAAACTCTTAGCAGGCAGTAATGCTAGTTAGGGTTTACATTCTGGTTAAAATAGAGATCCAAAATAAGAGTGGCTTAATCTCAGTATCTATTTCTCTCTTACACCATCATCTAGGCCTAAATCCACCCACAATAATCAGGAATCCAGGCACTTCCATCTTCTTGCTTTGACACCTCTAGCATCAGTGTCATCTGCATGGGTCCATGCCCCCATGTCCAATTCCTGCTAGCAGTTGGGAAAAAGAGAGTAGGAAGACAGAACCCCTTTCTAGTAAGATACATACAGCACATCTGCTCATGTATCATTGTCTTCAATGTAACTACATGGTCATACTTCAATGCAGGAGACTGGGAAATATATATTCAATATTCTTAAGGGCCATATGCCCACTTAAAACTTACTTTTGAAAGGGAAAACTGATACTGAGGAACCAGTAGAGGTCTTTCTTCTTCAAATGAGAATAGATGCTCCATAATACAAGCATGGAAATATATATCAGAGACAAACAAAAAGTATTTTCATTACCCAAGCCAATGATGCCTGTTGTGCTGAATTTTTTCAATACTTATTTCTTTTTATTCATTCATTTATTATTTTTAGCTGCACCAGGATCTTAGTTGTGGCACGTGGGATCTAGTTCCCTGACCAGGGATCGAACATGGGCTCACTGCACTGGAAGTCCAGAGTCTTAGCCATTGGACCAGAGGGAAGTCTCTGTCCTGATTTTTATCACTTTGGGAGTTCTGGACAATGCTCTAAGACAAAGAAAAATAATGAGTATAGATTTTAGAAATGAATATAACTTTTGTGCAAAGAAAAATTTTACTCTTTACATTATATATTTTCTAACTAGAAAAATAAACTAAAACTATCAGAAGGAAAAGAAAATGCAATAAGATGGGTCAGCTTCAATATATATATATATACGAATAATTTACAACTACAAGCAATGCCGAATAGAGTATTTGGTAGGTGTGCCGGCTATTAATTTATTGTCTCTCAGACCCCCCAGTAAACCCTTTTGGTCCTGCTTTGTGATAACGGAGCCGGATTCTTAGACGTTTCTTCTTTGCCAGCCAACTAGATGTTAGTCTTTGTCAGTAGAGGGCGTTGAAAGAACACTAAGGCCACAATGGAAAAAAATGTCCTGTGCCGTTTTCCACTGGGACCAGTAGGGGGCGGCGAGGGAGCCCAATGACATCCACGTCATCAGTCTTAATAGAACAGCCTGGGCTCGTGCCGTCCAGAAAGTTGCTCAAACAAATACAGAAAGATGTATGCAGTAAAGATCTACAAATACAGAAAAATGGACACAACCTAAGTGTCCACGAGTAAGAGACTTTAACTGGAATATGGAAATTTCATGCTTTGGAATACTGTGCAGCTTGCAAGATACGTTTTATTCATAAATGCTGATTTGGAAACATACCTTCGATAGACTTTTGAGCCAACGAAACATTACTTAAATAGAACGGTTCCAGATTTATATTAGAAATATTCATAGAAGTAGAACACTGAAATATTAATAGTGCTTATTTCTGAATGACCTTACTAGAGATCCTTTCAATTATTTTTATCTTCAGTTATTCAACAAATATTGTGCCGGGCACAATATTTTAGGTGATGGAAGTAAAGCAGTGAAAAGTCTGATCTCATGAAAATTATAGTCGAGTAGTGGATTCAAATACTATACAAATACATCAGGTAATGATAAAAGTTAGGAAGAAAAATAAGGCAGGTCAGAGGCATAGCAGCGAGGGGAGGTAGGGGGCAGGAGCTGTTTACATAGGGTTAGGAAAAACCACTTTGATGGAGTGCCACGTGAGCTAAGTAAGGAAGCTAGCTTTGTGGATATGGACACCTTGACAAGTTTATTTTCTTGCCTACACTAAGGATGCAATTCATGCATAATCAAACAACAACCAGACAAGAAAGGATTTTCCACTTCAGAAAAATATTTTGGAGCCTCAAGCCGAGTAAGAGGGTGGGAGCACGGACAGATGTACAGTTTTTCCGATGCGGTCCCCCTGCTTCAGATTCTCCCCAGCGCGGAGAGCCCCGCTGTCCTTCAGTCAAATCTATCGGTGGCCGAAGGCGGGGCTCGTTCGGGGTGATCGTCGCCGACGGCCGCGTCCGGCTGAGAGACCCTGGCCGACTCTCAGGAACAAAGAATCGCTGCCGGAGGTCCCCCGCCCCTCACTGAACTGCTTCCCCAGCAAGCTCCACGCTCCACTAAGAGCGGATGAAGACTTGGGCGGGACCCTAAAAGCTATAAAGGAGTTTCCGAGAGCCGAGCTTCAGCTCCTGGACCACCGTCCCCTCAGTCCTCGACCCACTCCGGAGCGGGAAATGCCGAGGACGGAAGGAAGAGTCCGCTTCGGAGTATCCCTTCCGGCGGAGCTGGCGTCCCACTTGTAGCTGGGATAAGCCGTGTATCTGCCCGCCAGGCCAGTCTTGGCTTCCCCTTTACGCCCTTCTCGGGCCAGAGGAGCACAGAAAAACTGAAAAACTGAAACGGAAGACAGTGCGAGTCTCCTCAGCCTGGGGGAATGGGTGTGGCTGCGTTGGGTCACTGCCTTCTGATTGGCTATCCTTGGGAATTCTGCCCATTCATTGGCCACCCGTCAGAAAGAAGGCGGGTAGAGTGGGAGAACGGCCTCCTGGGGAGTGTAGTGCTTAGTGCGTGCCTCGACGCGTGCGCTATGTCGCTTCCCGGCGGGCCCCGCACGAACTTCCGGCGCCCGAAGCAGGCGGCGGAAACTGGGATCGCCTGGGCGGCTGTGGGCGGTGTGTGTCTAGAGAGGGGCGGGACCGGCGACGCGGCCCGCCGGGCTCCTTAGGTTTAGTACGGGTCTCTGGGCGGCCCGGCCCGGCCCCCATAGGAGGTATAGGCCGAAGGGGTCGGTGGAGGGGCCGCTTGGAGGTGCGGAGGGGAAAGCCTGGGGCGTCGCTTCTGCCGCCCGCCCCTCCGCCTCTCATCTCCGGGCAGGCAAGGCTCCTGGGACCCTGGCGGGGCTCCGGCCGGGTCCGCGCTCCCGACTGCCGAGTCCTGCTCAGCGACTCTGGTGAGTCCCTGGCTCTCTCCGAGCGGAGCCTCCTCCTCGGTCACCGGAGGATGAGCGTGGAGAGCGTACCTTTCAGGGGTGTTGTAAGCAGTAGGAGAATAAAGTAAAGGACGTGCTTCGCGTGTAGTAGAAAAGAATTGGAAACGATCTGAGTGCCTCGCTCAGCTGGGGTGGGTACTCATTGAGAAACAAGTATATCCGTACTGCAGGATCTCCTGGAGTGGCTGATGAAGAAGCATTGTTAGGTAGAAAGGCAGATTACTAAATCGTGTTGCAGTAAGAACTGATTTCTGTAAAAACACGCACAAAGCACTCCCCTCCCCCCCCCCCCCCCCCCCATTTCTGTGGATACATTTCCAGTAATTGCCCCGGGAAATATTTGGGAGGTCAGCTCTCAAGACTGTTAATGGGGGAGCAGCTGCACGTGGAAGGGAAGAATTTCTCTTTGATGTATTACTGTATTGTTTAAACCCCCCCTTTTATTATAATGGTTCATAATCACTTTTTTTCTTGAAACGAAAAGCAATTAAAGGGCTTCCCTGGTGGCTCAGTGGCGAAGAGTCTGCCTGCCAGTACAGGAGACGGGTTGGATCCCGGATCCAGGAAGACCCCACAGGCCCCAGAGCAATTAAGCCTGTGCGCCACAACTCCTGAGCCCACATGCCACGACACATATAGCCCCTGTGCCCTAGAGCCTGTGCTGGGCAACAAGAGAAGCTAGTTCAATGAGAAGCCTGCTTAGGGCAACTAGAGAGTAGCCCCACCAATCTCCACAACTAGAGAAAAGCCGGCGCAGCCAAAAGTAAAATAAATAATTAAAAATACTTTTTTAAAAAGCAATTGTAAAAACCCAAAATACACACGTTTCAGGACTGTCGTGTAGAGTTGCAATAAGGTGTAAGTATGTGTCATGTTCATGTGTATCTATGGATAATGGATGGCTCCAGGTGGTGTCTGTCTTATGGAATTAAGTTTTCAGATTGAGAAAGATAATACAGCACATATATTGTATAACAATAACACTACCAGGAGAATCTGGGACAACACTCAGTAATCAAAACATTAGTTTAAAAAAAAATTTTTTTTTTTGGGAAGCACCACCAAGTTTGCAGAATCTTAGTTCCTCAACCAGCGATTGAACTCAAGTCCCTGGCAGTGAAAGCATCAAGTCTTAACCACTGAACCACCACAGAATTCCCAGTTAAAAGAATTTTTTTTTAATTAAAGAATAATATACAGAAAATACATCAGAAGTTCAGCTTGAGAGAAGGAAATGGCAACCCACTCCAATATTCTTGCCTGGAAAGGTCCATGGACAGAGGAGCCTGGCGGGCTGCAGGCCATGAGGTTGCATGACTGAGCATGTGTGCATGAGGGTGGAGGGAGAGGGGTTGGTAGCAATAAAGTGGTAGAACGGAAAAAAAAAAGTTCAGCTTGATGAATTTTTATGAACTGAACAAATACATTAATATTTCTGCCATACAACATATGAACATTTACATTACCTGGGATAAAAGGAGATTATAAATATGCTCGTCTCACGTCAGTAGACCAGGTGGTGAAAACCTGGGAGTTTGGGATTTTGGAACTGAGGATAAGGGGCCATGGGCCTGCATAGGTAGAAGAGAGAGAGAAGTGTGAGCTAAAATCAGAGTGCCTAGAAAAGGCTTCAGGGTCAGGTGGAGTTGGAGCTAGAGCCCCTGGACGTCCTTCCAGGCTGGTGCTTGCTCATATTCCACCCCACCCCCACTTTCTTGCTCTTTCCCCAGGAGTGCCCGTCCAGATGCCAGCCCCACTGGGGAACCCTCTGGGAGACTGAAGACCCAGGCTGAGGCTGACTGGCCCTGAGCCCTAGGCCAGGGCGATGGCAGCCCCCCCAGAGCCTCAGGACCAAGCCCCTGAGGAGGGAGAAGGGCTTCTGATCGTGAAGGTAGAAGATTCCTCTTGGGAGCAGGACCCTGCCCGGCCAGAGGACTGCGGGGACCCAGAGGTGTGCCGCCGGCGCTTTCGGCAGTTCTGCTACGGGGATGTGGGCGGGCCCCACGAGGCCTTCAGCCAGCTCTGGGAGCTCTGCTGCCGCTGGCTGCGGCCCGAGCTGCGCACCAAGGAGCAGATCCTGGAGCTGCTGGTGCTGGAGCAGTTCCTGAATGTGCTGCCCATGGGCGTCCAGGACTGGGTGTGCCAGCGGTGCCCGGGCAGTGGCGAGGAAGCTGTCGCCTTGGTGGAGGACCTGCAGAAGCAGCCAGTGAAAGCTTGGTCACAGGTGAGAGGCCCCGTCCCACATCCTGGGCGCACCTGGATGGCACGTAAACTGAGGAGAGCTAGCTGTCTCCCTAGAGATGAGTCCTCGACGGGTCAGAGGCGGGGGTGGGGGAGGACACGGAGAGCCGAGGGAGTGTCCATGGGAACTTGTCATAATGTGTGGCCTTTCTGAAAGACACCGTCCAAGTGAATCTGGTTTCTTTTTGGTGACTTTGGAGGGTAGCAGCAGGACCAGAGGGGGCATGTTCCAAGAAAGCAGCTTTTAGCTGCACAGGATCTGCAGACGTTTATTTGTGTTCTTGGGAAGCATCTGGGGAGATGCTGATGTGTTGCCGGGGAGTGGGGTCCTGCCCTTGACAGGAAGGTCTCCCACCACGGCCCCTTGCTAAGTGGCTCTCTGACTCTGGCCTTTGGAGGCTGGTCCTTGCCTCGTGCTTGGTCAGGGACATAGCACTGCCTGGTCTGTCTTCTGGTCTTCCCGGGGGGCCCCGTGCTGACCACCTTGCCCACCCCCAGCCTCCTGAGGAATGTGTCCTATGTCTCCTTCCCAGGGATTAAACTCTGTCTCCCCGGTCTGGTCTCGATGCTGATGAGCGTGTTGTGGTTCCTGCACAGGATATGCCCTCAGAGGGGGTGGAACCCGAGGCTGCAGTCCAGGGGTCCCAGGCCCAGGGGCCTCCCCGGAGGGCGGGGACACGAAGCCGGCCACCTGTACCCTGGGAGCCGCACAGCCGTGGTGGTGAGTAAGCTTGAAGGTGGCAGAATGGCTGGTCAGGGGCCTGAGTCCTTCCCAGGCGTTGCCCTAAGGGGAGCAGGTAGGGTGTTTCTGTTCCAGGAAGGCAAGGGGTGTGTGTGTGTGTGTGTGTGTGTGTGTGTGTGTGGTGTATGTGTGTGCAAGGCGTGTGTGTGCATGCAAGGATTTGTGTATGGGGTGTGTGTGTGCAAGGTGTGTGTGTGGTGTGTGTGTCTGTGTGTGGCGTGTGTGTGTAAGCCATGTGTGGTGTGTGTGTGTGTGTGGCATGTGTCTTGTGTGTGTGTGTGTGACGTGTGTGTGTAAGCCATGTGTGGTGTGTGTGTGTGTGTGGTGTGTGCATAGCAGGTATGTGTGTGTGGCATGGGTGTCTGTGTGGTATGTGTCTGTGTGGCATGTGTGGTGTGTGTGTGTGTGGTGTGTGCATGGCGTATGTGTGTAGCGTGGGTGTCTCTGTGTGTGTGACATGGGTGTCTGTGTGTGTGGCATGGGTGTGTGTGTGGTATGTGTCTGTGGAGTGTGTGTGGCGTGTGTGGTGTATGTGTGTATCTGTGTGTGGCGTGGGTGTGTGTGGCATGGGTGTCTGTGTGTGTGTGGTGTGGGTGTCTGTGTGTGTGTGTGAGAAGGACAGCATGTGAGAGCCCTTGCTGCCGGCCTGGGCTGGGCTCTCTGAGGCTCCCTTCTTCCCCTCAGCCCAGCTTCCAGCTCTTAAACAGGGGAGCACCAGAGAGACGACAGATACCTGCTTTGCCTCTGGGGTGAGTTACCCGTCCCTTTGTCCCTCTGACGCTGATGAGTCCCTGAAATGGGTCTCTCCTTCTCACCAAGGCCTCCTCCATCCATCCTTTTCCTGCCAGGACCCATCCTGTTCCCATCCCAGCGCCCTTCCTATCTCCACCCATACCTGCCTGGGGAGTCCTGAGCAAGGCAACTCTGAGCTGGGCTTCCTCACCTCATTCTAGGGACCTGTGACATTTGGAGACATTCCCTTTTATTTCTCCCGGGAAGAATGGGGGTCCCTGGACCCTGCCCAGAGGGATCTCTTCTGGGACATAAAAAGGGAGAACTCTCGGAACGTTGCCCTGGGTAAGCATTGGGCACAGCAGGGGCCGGGTGGGATCCCAGGCATAGATTGTTTAGGCCTGTAGTTTGTAAGTGGAAGGTGAGGTAGATCGGTCAGGTCTGTAGTTAGTAAATACCTCTGCTGCGGAAGCCTGGCAAACCCCTTGGGTGCTCCAAACGGCTTCTCTGCCGTCATTTTCTCATGTCCCGGTTGCACAGAGGCTGGCCTGCTGGAGCGCAGGGCTGTCAGCCTGAGCGCCCAGGCGCTAGCCCGGAGCCCCGTTCCCACTCCGCTGTGGCCCCGGAACCGCGTGGCATTTAAGAGGCTGCCTACTACCCGCTTGCAGGTTTGGGGCACAGGAGCCACAGTGAGAGGTCCCAGCTGGAGAAGGTGGTGACGGCGCTCCCGGACCAGGCTGCTGGCGACGAGACCACATCTTGGAGGCCAGAGGAGGCCGAGGCCTGGGAGGGCGGAGCCCGGCCGGGGGCGCCCCGGGGGCGGGGGGCAGGGGCGCGGCGGGGCCGGCCGCCCACACGCCGGCGGCAGCTCCGGGACCTGGAGGCCGAGAAGCCGCACAGCTGCGGCCAGTGCGGCAAGCGCTTCCGCTGGGGCTCCGACCTGGCGCGCCATCAGCGCACGCACACGGGCGAGAAGCCGCACAAGTGCCAGGAGTGCGACAAGAGTTTCCGCAGCTCCTCGGACCTGGCGCGCCACCAGGGAGTGCACACCGGCCAGAAGCCCTTCTCCTGCGCCCAGTGCGGCAAGAGCTTCAGCCGCAGCGCCTACCTGGCTGACCACCAGCGCATCCACACGGGCGAGAAGCCCTTCGGCTGCAGTGACTGCGGCAAGAGCTTTTCGCTGCGCTCCTACCTGCTGGACCACCGGCGCGTGCACACGGGCGAGCGGCCCTTCGGCTGCGGCGAGTGCGACAAGAGCTTCAAGCAGCGCGCCCACCTCATCGCCCACCAGAGCCTGCACGCCAAGATGGCCCAGCCTGTGGGCTGAGGGCGGGAGCGGCACCCCCCTATCCGAATTCACCGTCTCAGCGGCGGGCTCCCCACTCACAGAACCCACCGGCCCTGCCCTCCTGGGACCCTGGCTGACGCCCAGGGCATGCAGTCCCCTGTGACCTCGCTGCCAGACTTCTAATGCTCTGAGGTTTTTCTTGCCCCTGGTTTTCTGGAGCCCCAGCACATTGCAGGCGGGTGGGCTGAGAACAGGGGAGAGGGAAGTCTGAGGACTCAGGCAGGGCCTGGAGCCCCATTGCAGAGCCCCCCTCAGCCCTGCTTGGCCCCGTGGCTCTTTGTTCCCAGCCTCTGGGCTGGGTCCATGGGCCAGGCCTTCGGTCCTGCCATCCTGTGCCTTCCGGTGGGAGGGAGGCTAAGCCTCAGGGTGCTGCCGGGGTCGGGCGAGGGATCAGCCCACACCTGTGATGTGGATCCTGGGCTCCACCCCTTTCCATCGCCAGGCTCTGGCCTGTCCCAGCAGCCCAGAAGCTGCCCGCCTCTGCTCTCAGCCAACCTGCCTCCGGCTGAGTTCCCGAGAGTCACCCTCCACCAGCTGGGGAGGGCGGTGTGGGCTGTAGGGACAGAGGCCCACTGTGCAGACTAAGAACAGGGCTGGCCGAGGCCCACTGCCCCCCACTCCCCTGGGGTCTCGAGGTTTACGGTACTTCACGCTGCTGCTCTGTCCACACGTTGTTGTTGACGCCTGAGGCGCTGCAGTCCCTGCAGAAGGGCATTCACAGGGACTGACCACAGGCCCTCCCAAGGAGCTGGCCCAGCTGGCCTTAGAAGGGCAGCAGAAAGGTGAGAATAAACATGAAAACTTCCTCCGAGCTGCTCTTGTTCTTTAGGTGGCCGCTGGGCCGGGGGGGCGGGGGGGCCTGGGCCTCCTGACCTGGTGGTCCTGGTAGCCTGTGGTGCTGGACAGTCATCGGGTGGGGCCACCGTCTCAGCTTCCGGGCGGCCTGGGCCCCAGGGGCATCCCCGTGTCAGCCAGTGCCTGCCCCGTCTGAGGACAGCTCGGTGGGACAGCTGGCACACCCCTCCTTACCCACAGGAGAGTGGGCGGCTAACTGGGAGCTAGGGTTTTCACCGGGGCCCTCCCTCTGTCCCTTGATGAAATCAGACAGCTCGGACCCCGTGACTAGTCAGGGCAGGGGCTTGTGCTGCCCACGGGGGCCCCGGAGCTCTCAGCTGGACCCTGTGCTCAGACCCCTAGGGAGGGAGTGCTGCTGAGATGGAGCGGGCCCCGTGCATCCTTTCACATCTGACCCTCCCCTGCCTGGCCCGGGCCCGGGCCCCTGTGGAGCTGGTGGGTGTGTGCTGAGATCACCTTCTACCCCGCCAAGGCCTTTGCAATTCAGCAGGTGGTGGCCTCGGGGCCACCTGCGAGACTGGGGGTGAGCCGAGGAGGCAAGATGTGTTGTCCCCCAGTCTGTGCGCCTGCCTCTCTGGCCGCCATGTAACCCAGGCTTCAACCCGAGGTCGCTGGATGGACCCCATTTCCCTGATGAAGCCACGGGGCTCTCCCTGGAGAGCAGGGTTCAGCCAGGGGTTCCTGTCTCTGGGGCGGTGCCCTTCACTGCTCCCCATGCCCCCAGGCTGGCAGTTGCTGTGTGGGCAGGCTCCCATACGTGCCCTGAATGAGTGAGTAGGGGTGGGGGGTGGCGGGGGCAGGGAATGAATATTTTCGGTGCTGGAGGCGGCTCAGAAGGGAGACACCAGAGTGTAACGAGATCAGATAGCAGGTGGGCCAGAAGCTAAGAATAGACTGGGCACAGGCTCCTGGCGCAGGTGGGGGTGTGTTAGTGCCAGGCAGGAAGTAGCCCATGGGAGCCAGGGAACAGCAGGGCCTGGGGGTGTCCAGGACCCAGGGTTCCAGGGCAGGGGTCAGAGTCCAGCTCCGCTCATAAACAGAGCTGATGGGATAAGACTCGGAGAGAGGCCGGGCCTTGGGATCCAGAGCATTGGCACTGGAGCTGTTTGAAGGAAGCCCCCACGTCACCCCCATGGCTTTCTTGGTGGCTGGGATGCTGCAGGTGGCCTCGCAGGTGGCTGATGCTCGGGAGAGCCTGGGAAGAAAGGTAGGTGCTGGCTGGCCTAGCCCATCGCTGGCTCCCAGTTGAACCCTACCCCGGCCCAATTCTGGCCTTGCCTTCCCAGGGTAAGTACAGCGTGAAGGGCCCAAGGGTGGCCCTGGCCCTCTGCAGCCCTGAGGTGTCAGCCTCTACGGTCGCTCTCCTGGAGGGCGTGTTCCAGACCCTGGGCTTTGAGAGCTGCCAGAGGCAGGAGTCCTCCATCCAGGTGAGCCCTCCCCTGCCCCCCGCCCCCGACCTCTGCCCTCAGCCCCACCGGGGGCCTCCCTGCACTCAGGCTGGCACTCACTTCTGCCCCAGGGCTTCCGTTGGGAGCTGACGAGGTTCCGGGAGCGGCTGGATGCCCATGGGGGCCCGGTGGGCTGTGCTTTTGTGGCCTTGGTGGCCCCCCGCCGGCAGCTGAGGCAGTCGCAGCAGTTGTTCCGGGAGCTGAGCCGCTGCAAGGCCCTGTGGGGCCGCCCCAAGGTCTTCCTGCTGCTCTCCAGTGCTCCCGGGGGTGAGCGGGCCGGCCGGGGCTCCTGGTGGGGGCCGGACAGAGTGGGGGTGGGGGTGGGCAAGAGGGCCGAGACCTTCCCTCCAGGCCCGTGTACTGCTGCTTCTCCACCCAGCTGTCCCTGAGCCTGGGGCCTTCCTCGCCAGCCTGGGCGAGCTCTGCGGCCGCCATCCTCACTGGTCACTGTTGCAGCTGCTAACAGAGGTGAAGGCCCAGGAGGGGCTTCCTGGAAGGGGGGACGACGGCGCCGATGTGTTCTCTAGGGGGCCAGAGAAACCACCCAGAGGGAGGGCCGCCAGGAACTGGGGAGGCCGTGACCCTGGCCCAGGTCTGGTCTCATCCCCACCTGAACCCATTACCCCCCATTCATGCCACAATAAGGCTTGTTGTCTACACACAGCCTCTAAGCCTCGCCTCCCACCTCCTCCCATGCCTGTCCTAACCCACTAAGGGCACCCCAGGTTTTCCAGCATCTGCTCTGCTCCGTGCCTGTGCCCAGGCTGCTCCCTCTGCTTGGAGTCCCGCCCCCACCCACCCCCGGTCATCCCAGCCTGGCACAGACCCTCCATGCGTCGGCTGTGCCCCTCATCACCCAAGGGCGGATGCTTGAATTCCCATCCACCCCTGTTCATGCTCACCTGGCTGTGACGGTCCCATCAGACCTGTGGGTCCCTGGGGATCAGGTCTGGTCTTGAGGCCCTAAGTTCTCACTGGGCAGTAGGTGGTCATTGGCTGACCCCAGAGGTGAGGGTGGGCCCCAGCTCTGCTCCACAGTTCTCCCTAGGTGGTGCCCACCCCATGGGCCTTCCCGGATGGGCCCTGACCCGCTCTGGGAGCACTCTGCCTCTGTGCTGGGCCAGGGGGCAGAGTGGCTAATGGCTCAGCCACTGTCTCCCTGCGGCCACCAACGTTCTGGAATTCTGTGACCC
The DNA here is from genome assembly GCF_910594005.1 of Cervus elaphus. Taxonomy (NCBI): domain Eukaryota; kingdom Metazoa; phylum Chordata; class Mammalia; order Artiodactyla; family Cervidae; genus Cervus; species Cervus elaphus. Next base: position 17,401,282 of record NC_057824.1, read on the forward strand.
TGAGCTTGACTAGGACCTCCCTCGAGCCTTCCCTTTCTTTCATGTCTCCTCCTCCCTCCATTCTGGCAGGGAATCCCAAAGAGCCTGGCCAAGCTGTGCCCTGGAGCCAGGGCGCCCCCATAGCCCACCCCCACAGAGCGGCCGCCTGAAGAGTCCTCTGCCCCTAGGTCTTCTCCAGGACAGCTCAAGAGTCGGCAGGGGCTGCCTACTGCCCGGTGCTTCGGAGCTCCTTGCGGGGGGCACTGTGCCTAGGGAATGAGGAGCCCTGGGGGCCTGAGGTGAGGGGGCAGGGCGGGGGTCCAACCACATGGCAGCAGTTTTGAGTGCGATGGAGGCGTGGGGAGACCTGGGCGGGGACAAGGAGCCGGGAGGTCCTCCAACTGCGTTGAACCCACTTAGTCCTGTTTGCAGCCAGAGCCCGGCCCCAGCGCTCAGTATGACCTGTCCGGGGCCAGGGCCGCCCTCCTGCTGGCTGTGACCCAGGGCCGGCTGGGGGCCCAGCATGATGTGGAGGCACTGGGGGGCCTGTGCCAGGCCCTGGGCTTCGAGACTGCCCTGCGGACAGACCCTGCAGCCCAGGTGAGGGGAGCCCAGACCCACTGGAGGAAGGGTGCCCCCACGGGGCCCTGGGGACTCTCTCCTGGGCCTCGTACCAACCATGGGCAGGAAACGCACCCCCATCCTCCCTCTTGTATGCACGCATCTTTGCGAACCCCCTTCCCTAGCCCCTGGAAGTCCAGTCTCTTCGGCCCCTGCCGCCTCCCACGCTGGCCCCTGCTCAAGGCTCTAGCTGGACCCTCAGGCTTTTCCTGGGAGGGTCTCTGGTTCCTTCCCAGACAGCTGTCAGCTCACTGCTCTCCCCTCATGGCTCTTAACTTTTTGGTGCAACTTCTCCGTGGCGATCCGAGAACCAGCTGCAAGAAGCTGGACCCACATCTCCTCCAATGAGTCCGTGATAGGCTTTGCAGCAAGGGGGGTTGGTTAGAAAAAGGTCTTGCTCCCCCCCGGCCTGAGGCTGGCAGGAGGTGGGAGGTAGTGTGGGCTGAGGACTACAGAAACCACCCAGAGGCGGGGAGCCAGGTACTAGGGAGGCCGTGACACTGGCTCAGGCCCAATCTCATCCCGTCCCCAGGCTTTCCAGGAGGAGATGGCCCAGTTCCGGAAGTGGCTGGACGCCCACAGGGGCCCCGTGAGCTGTGCCCTTGTGGCCCTCATGGCCCACGGGGGCCCTCAGGGGCAGCTTCTGGGGGCTGACGGGCAAGAGGGGCATCTGGAGGCGCTTGTGCAGGAGCTGAGCTGCTGTGGGGCACTGCAGGGCCGCCCCAAGATCTTCCTGCTTCAGGCTTGCCGTGGGGGTGAGCAGGCCCCCGGCCCACCCTGGAGGCCCGCCTCCTACTGCCCTACCTCTCCTCATCCTGCGCTCAGCCTCCCAGGACTTGCTGTTCACCTCCTCCAGAAAGCCTGAGCACTGCCCTTCTCCTGCCCGCCTCCCAGCCTCTCCTAGAGGTCATGTCCGTGAGCCTGAGCCTTCACCCTCAACACGTGTCAGTCAGTGCTCTGAGTATTTCCAGCCTGGCAGGCCGGCCCAGAAGCTCTGGGGGGTGGGGGCTGGGGCCCTGGAAGCACCCCGGGGTGTCTTCGGAGTGAAAGGACCCAACTGTCCCCTCCGTCCCCAGGGCACAGGGATGCGGGAGTGGGACCTGCAGCTCTCCCCTGGTTCAGACGCTGGCTGCGGGCACCTCCAGCCACCCCCTCCCAGGCCGATGTCCTCCATGTCTGTGCTGATGAGCAAGGTGGGTCTGCCTACCTGAGGGCTTGGATAGGGCTGGTGGGGAAGCTGCCAGGAGGGCATTTCTGGGGCTCTGAGCTGGGATCCTGCTGCCACCTCCCTCCTCTCTTTGCCAAGAGGACAGAAAGGGAAACCTTCCTAAAGGGTAAGGACCTTTGAAAATTGAGAGTTTTTTCCCCTACTTGAGCCCGAAACAGCCCTGGAGACAGGAAGGGAAAATAGCTCTTCTCAGGTCACATAGCTGGTAAGTGGCAGGGCTGAGATTTGAAATCAGATCTGTCTTTTCTGCCCTGCCCTCTTTCTACTGCCTTGTATGCCCTTGAGCCAGACTTGAGGGGGCCCTCGGGGCAGATGGAGTCCCAGGATGCTGGGTAAAAGGCGTTGCTCCCTCTTGCAGGCAACTCCTCCAGGGGCCCCACTCCAGGGAGCCCTAACCAAGCAGATGTGCTGATGGTCTATGCAGCCGCTGAAGGTAAGGTCATCATGAAACCCAGTTACACAGAGCCCAACCTCCTGGCCAGAGATCTGAAGTGGCGTTAGGGACATCTGGGGCTTGGCTGTTGGGGTGCAGCCACATTGCAGTTAAGCCATCTTCCTTCCATATTTATTATTTGTGACAATAGTAACATGGAGCGCACAAACCGAGGGCTGGCTCTGCTAAGCACTCGACTTGACTCCTCTCCTCTAGGTTGTAAGGTCCATGCGGGCAGGACAGTTCTGTCTTCCTCAGGGCCTGGCACGTAGTGGGTTCACAGTGAATGTTTGTTCCACATTGAATCCATGGTATATCCACTCCACAAACATTAAGCAACAACTTGATCCAGAAGCAAGAAGGTGCTGCTCCATACCCCAAGCCCTGGGGTCTTGTGTACTTGCCCCCACTTCCACTGACAATAGGCCCCTGGGGACTGGAAGGCAACTGGGAGGGGACCAGTTGTGACCTTCTGGCCCTGGTCCCCTGACCTAGGCTGTGTAGCCTATCGGGATGAGAAGGGCTCAGACTTTATCCAGACGCTGGTGGAGGTCCTCAGAGCCGACCCCAAGGCAGACCTCCTGGAGCTGATGACTGAGGTGAGTTGCAGGGTAGGGAGGGTAGCTTGGGGAGAGGGGCTGGATTCAATCTTCTTCTCAACTCCGGTGTTCTGATCACCTCCTATCATCCTTTTGCTGAGGGAGGAATTCCTTTGCCCTCAGAAACATGAGATGTTGAACACAGAACACCTGACACCAGACAGAGACACGGCCAGCAGTTATTAGCCACATATGCTCACAGCTGGGGGCTAGGACACCTCAGGCCATGCAGGCCACTCAGGGTTGCCTTGGGGAGCAGAGAGAAGCAACAGGGGCTATAGACTCAGGCCTTGTAGACACAGGACATGGGGTACTTGTTGCAATAATTTCACATGTTGGCAGGGAACTGAAGCCCTTCAGGACGATAGCGGGGGTGGAGTGTATCTGGTCTGGTTGGTGGGGGAACTAGCCGCAAGGGGGGCCTTCCCTGATGGGTGGGAGGCACATCTGACAAGAGCAGGGGAAACCGCAGGGGCCTGTGAGCCCCAAAGATGTCAAGGCAGCACTTGAAACTTCAGGCCTCGCAATACACTGGGTGCCAGGCTGGGCGCGGGCGTGGGCAACCTGGCCGTCCCAGGCACAGGCTGAGTGTGATCCACACAGGTCAATCGGCAGGTGTGTGAGCTGGACGTGCTGGGTCCCGACTGTGATGAGCGCCGCAAGGCCTGTCTGGAGATCCGCAGCTCCCTGAGGCGCCGGCTCTGCCTGCAGGTCTGACCACCCCCGCGGCCACCCAGGGGTGCTGACAGTGGGGGGCCGCACACCAGCACCACCAGTAACCCCGTCCATCGCTCGGTTTCCTCTCCCAAAAACGGCGCGATAGCACAGGAAGCTCGGCTGGCATGGAATAAACGTGGTGATCGCTGGACACGTGAAGAGCGCTCGCATGCAGGGAACTAGGACAATAAGCGAGATGATGTATGGAGCGCCGGGCACTTCGGAGGCCGGGCCCATCGAGGGAAGAAGGGGAGGACTAAGAAACCCCCACGTGGGCTAGGCGGCGCTGGATGACCTGGGAAGGGACAGCCCAGGGTCCACAGCACTCTCCCAGCACCCCCACCCCACCCGCACCACACGCTGGGGCCGCGGACGGGGTCGGATGGCAGGTTTAGTGGTGCTGCGATAGGGGAAGCAAAGGGGCTGCGGGAGCAGCGGGCAGCCCCGCCCCAGCGTGGGCCTGGGGCTCGTGGGAGAAGAGATCAGGAATTCTCGGGACAGGAGGGGCTTGGGCAGCTTCACGCGGCCTCGAACTCTGAGTTGCATGGCCACCTCAGCGGCGCTCAGTTGCGCTGCTCAGCTGCGGGCTCAGAGCCCGGCTCACCAGGAGTCCCGGGGGGCAGGGCGCCAGACCAGTGTGCGCATGCTCATTCGGGGGCGGCACTGCGCAGGCGCTTGCAAAAAGGTTTATGAGAAAAGCTGAGAGACTGTTCTGCGCAAGGCCGCGTGGCCTAATGGATAAGGCGTCTGATTCCGGATCAGAAGATTGAGGGTTCGAGTCCCTTCGTGGTCGTTGCAGGGTTCAGTTTTCTTCCTTAGATTTAAAATTTTCCGTGTCTCCCAACTGCTCCTTACGCAAGCCTAGGACCCTCTGGCTGTCAGCCACACTCCCTCCTGCCCCTCAGATGCATCCCTGATGCTAAGGGGCTCGGGACCCAGGGTGAACCCTTGGGCACTGTGGGGAGACCTACGCTGATCAAACCCGGGCGGACTGCTGACCCTGGAACCCCGGCCAGGAGTCCCAGGAGCCCAGGGGCGACTGGCTGCATGAATATAGTTCAGATGACTAGAACTGCGACAGATGAGGGGTTGGACTTCTGCGGGGTGGCCCACCCTCAACGGGTCAGGGGCATTTAAAAATATAAAAGAAAGAAAGAAAAATACAAAAGAGTATTGTGATGAAAAAGTTTTGGAAATAGTAATGATGATGGTTGCGCAATACTGTAAATGTAACTGATGCCACTAAAATGTACACTAAAAATGGTCAAAATGGCAAATTTAATGTTATGCATATATCTAAACACTAAAAAATGTTTTAAAATTAAATAGATTATTTCGATTTCTTGCAGTGAATATACCCTTAAATGATTAGTGTGAATGTATATTTAAAATTTAAATGTAAAGAATATGCCCAGGATTGAGCCAACATTTTACCCAGAAAAAATGACTGTCCCTGCAGAACCAAGTTCTCGCCAAGGAATTTCTGGCTAAGTGGAATGACCAAGGCGATGGGACCTTCTCCCCCCAGGGAAGACGCTGGGGGAATGGCAGATGAGCCTGTACCCAGTGGAGGGTGCAGGTAATCTTGAGGTCATGGGGAGTGTCACTGTCTCCTTTTTCAGTTTCGTGATGTTTCAGTGGTTTGCTAAGGACTCATAAACAAAAGAGAAGTTTCACTAAGATAAACATTTTAATTATTTCCCGCACTTTTACTGAGATGTAATTGACATACAGCCCTGTATAAGTTTAAGGTGTACAACATAATGATTCAATTTACATACATCACAATCATTATCACAATCATGGTTTAGTGACCATTCATCATCCTTGTGATGAGAATTCGGGATTTACTCTCTTAACTCTAAAGATGAGCTGTTCTAACACAGCAGTGTTAATTGTCTTTAGTATGTTGTATACTGCGTCTCTGGTACTTCTTTTTGCTGGAAGTTTGTACCTTTTGACTACCTTCATCTAATTCAGCTCGCGCCTCCCCCGACCCCACTTCTGGTAACCACAATGTCAAATATCTTCGAGAGGGGAAAGAATGCCCATCTTCTGATAGGAGAGTAAACGCCGGGCTCTCTGATATTACAGTTCCACACTCTACACACTGAGCTAGCTGGCCATAACAGAGCCATCACGGAGGGTCCTTAGGACCAAGACCTAAGGCCACTGGGCTCTGCTAAAAACCGCCTAGACTTGGGACTATGAAACACTCTCGGTCTAAGAGGCAAGGTGGGGAGAAGGATGAAGGTCATGACCGACGCTTTTCCCAAGCTCCCGGCTGTTCCCTCTCTCCCCTTCAAGCCCACATTTTGCCTTAGCGAACTCCTTCTTGATGCTAGTTCTCACGGGACGTAGATTCTCCTAAAAGAAGGGGGAAAGAGCTCGTCCGGGATTTGATGCCCAGACTTTCTGCACCCTAAGCGAGGATAGTATCCCAGTCAAGACAGCGGAGCTAACTGCTACCCTAGGTCTTTGAGCAGCTTCCTTCGCGCATGCGCGGTCTCCCCGGGGTCCCGCGATGCTCGGGGGCGCGCAGGATCTGAGCGGATGTACCAGTAGCATACGGTTGTTAGGAGGACCAAAATCAGGCCAAACTGGAGCGGGGACGCTGTACGGAACCGCTGGGAGGTACTAGAGAGACTGGTCTAAGACTGTCGAACAAAGCCTTTCGTCAGCCCCGGTGGCCTAATGGATAAGGCATTGGCCTCCTAAGCCAGGGATTGTGGGTTCGAGTCCCACCCGGGGTAGAAAGGGTTGTATTTTAAACCTTCTAGAGGAGGGGGGAAAAGTTAAAAGAAGTCGGCTGTCTACTTACCCGAATCGGAAATTAAGCGCCCCCCGGGGGGCTACTCAACCAGCCGTCACCCTGAACTGAAGTCTAGCAAGCTTTAATTTTCCCATAAAGACATGCACGTTTTCAGATGTCAAAGGAGGGCTTGCATTCTTTACGTTGTTTTAACAACCATCCATTCTACTTGATATAGAAATATTCATTTTTCTAGATGTATTAATTGCATTATGGTTACTTATATTTTTTTAAAGTCTTTATTTTTTATAAACCTAGTCAGTTATTTAGAGATTAAATTATGTGACAGCCAATGTGCTTTAAAATAGTGGGCTGGGAAGTGACTACAATTAATAGTATTGTACTGTATACATGACATTTGCTAAGAGAGATCTTAAGCATTTTTATCACACACATCAGGTAATATGTGAGGTGATGGATGTGTTGAGTAACTTCACTGTGGTAAATATTTTACAATGTAAATGTATATATCAAACCGTCATTATATACCTTCAATATACATCATTTTTATTTGTCAGTTGTATCTCAGTAAAGGTGGAAAAAAAGATAATGGACTGGATCGAGGTATACACAAAACAAGTTTTTCTATGAGGTGATGTCTTAACTGAACACATTATATTATTTTTCTCTGCTTTAGTTCTTGCTTGAAATAGTCCATAATGAAGTTTTCTCTTTTTTTAATCCATGCAATCTATGCGTTCATCCTCAAGGTAGTAATCTCCCAAACTTCAGGGCATGGTGGAGAGTAAAATTAGAAACCTCTTCTACTACATACCCACAGAGGAAATGATCGCTGAGGCTTTGTCATATGTGTATATGCAGAGATATTACTTTGCCGTCAAAGGTCCATCTAGTCAAAGCTATGGTTTTTCCAGTAGTCATTTATGGATGTGAGAGTTGGACCATAAAGAAAGCTGAGCACTGAAGAACTGATGCTTTTGAACTGTGGTGTTGGAGAAGACTCTTGAGAGTCCCTTGGACTGCAAGGAGATCAAACCAGTCCATCCTAAAGGAAATCAATCCTGAATATTCATTGGAAGGACTGATGCTGAAGCTGAAGCTCCAATACTTTGGCCACCTGATACAAAGAACTAACTCATTGGAAAAGACCCTGATGCTGGGTAAGACTGAAGACAGGAGGAGAAGGGGATGACAGAGGATGAGATCGTTGGATGGCATCACCAACTTGATGGACATGAGTTTGAGCAAGCTCCAGGAGATGATGATGGATAAGGAAGCCTAGTGTGCTGCAGTCCATGGGGTCGCAAAGTGTTGGACACGACTGAGCGGCTGAACTGAATTGATATATCTCATGGGCTTCCCCAGCGACTCAGTAGTAAAGAATCTGCCTGCAATGCAGAAGCTACAGGAAATACAGATTCGATCCCTAGGTTGGGAAGATCCCCTGGAGACAGGAATGGCAACCCACTCCAGTATTCTTGCCTGGAGAATCCCATGGAGGTCCATAGCATCACATAACTGAAGCAACTATATATATAGTATATATGCACATAGTTCTCTTTTCCTTTTAAAAACCCTGAATGAGACTCTTCTGATCCTCCAGCTCTGGGCTTACTTCTCCTACTTTCCCAGGCACCTGGGGTCCCGTCATCCCTTCTCCAATCAGGAATTTCATCTCAGTGCAGCATCTCCCACCATCATATGTGGCCCGCAGAGAACAGTGACCACAGAGCAATCCAGCTGCCAGTGTTTCCCTCACTGACGTCTCTCCCTGCCTTATGAAAGGGAGTGTCCTCGGGGCACTCTCAGTGGGGTGGTGGGTGTGCTCATCAAATATGACAGACTCACTGCAGCATTTCTATCTTGCAGAGTCTGAGTTCATTTCTTTACATGATGCCAGGGACATGCTTGAATCTTAATCCCCTTAAACATAGGCCACCACTGAGTTCAGTGCTTAGCCAGCCAACCAAGAAACATTCAGCTGCATGAATAGCATTTAAACACAGGTTTTAGCCACTCCTTTGCAGTCAGCCTGCTCCCACGTTTCAGGAGTGTATTATCCTCTGCCATTTAATAAAAGATCTGTCTGCTAAATAAAATTAAGAAATAAACACAGGCTTGCTGGGAAGTGTGACCAGAGTAATAACTTCACTAGATCCAAAAATCCCATCCCATCCTCTTAATTCTAACATCCTCAGATCCATTCCCACACACATTCCCTAGTTTTCTGCTGGCATAATTCTTTTGGCATATGAATGAGTTCCTCCCAGGCCAGCCTTTGTACTTGCTCCTTCAGTGTGCTGATCTAACTGTAGTTATGGGACAACCAGTGTTAGAGGGTAGCAAGGCTGGCTGGTGTGGGCTTTGAGGAGAACTCTCCTCCCCTTGCAAGACAACCGCTCCAGGTGCAATTATTATGGGATATTCAAACACAGGAAGGCTACTCTCCCCAGATATCAGAGAACAGTCTGCTTTCACTGGCAAGGGAGACTCCAAGTGACTCAGGGGTTCAAGATCTCAACTTGGTCCAAGACGACCTAAACTTCCCCAGGCTTTGGCTCCACTCCTTCATAATCAATGCCATGTCTTTCACAGAAAAGATCTCTCGAGGCTGTGAACTCAACTTACAGTGTCATCCCACAATATACATCATTCAGTTATGTGTTTGATTTTCAGCATTGTCAGCTTTGCAGCTATATGATTATTTTATGGCAGACAGAAAATATCCCTGGATCTCTGGGCATGACTTAGGCTGAAAGTTTAAAGGCCTGATCTTGTCATTTTCTTTCTTCAAACAAACAGGCGCACCCAGGGGAGTCCTTCTCATGTCACAGTCCTTGTGGTCACCTCTACTGCTGCAACAGTCAAGTGCAGCAACCACGGGGTCCCCCAGGGCACCCGCTTCTGTCGGCACTTCATCGTAATCAACCAAGTGATAGGCGGCTTGCTCAGGTGCTGCTCCATGTCAGGAGTTACCAGTATACCATTTCCCACTGGCAAGGAGCTCAAGTCCAAATTCATTACTGAACCAGAGCCCAGGAAGCAGTCAATAAACCCATTTGTTGGTGGGGGGAGGGTGGGAGTAATGGGAAGAGGTCGTTAAAAGGATACAAAGTTTTAATTATAAGATGAATAAGTTGGGGAGATCTAATGTACGGCATGGCAACTGTAGTTAATAATACCCTATTGTATACCTGAAATTGTTAAATGTAGAACTTAAGTGTTCTCAACACATACACACATACACAAAAGGTAATTTTGTGAAGTGATGGGTGTCCGGCTCGGCGTGTGGGATCTTAGTTCCCCACAATGTTCATGAACTGAACACACACCCCACAACTCCCATCCCTCACCTTGTCTTTAAAACCTTTCCCTGAAAGCCATCTCTGGAGTTTGAACCTTCTGAGCACTAGCTGCCTGGACTTCTTGCTCAGAGTCTGTAATAAACTCCTTCACCATGACTCAGCATCAGTAGATTGGATTCACTGCACGAGGCTGAGCCGACACAAGTTTGGTTCCGTAACAATCTCATTCTTAGAGTGTTTCCAACCATTTTAGGACATATTTCCTAGAAAAGCTGAGACAGGGATTTTTGTGTAATCAGTTCGAGAAGGCAACACTCTGAGGAGGCATCTATAAGGGAGAGGAGGACGCAGGATAGACAAATGGGCTAGTTCTTAAATTTATCTCTCTGGCTTCATTGTGGGAGCCAGTTCTTTACAATCAATCATAATCTGTCCCTAACTTCCCCCAGAAAGACAGACTATAACAGAACTCTGATAAGTATAGTCGGGTCCCTCTCTTTTGGATGAATAGGGTACCCCAATCCAGCCACCAAGAAAGACATGACCTGGCAGGCACCTCCCCAAGCCCTCTCCTGCCCCCCTCTTACCCCCACATTGGAACCTGGATCCCCAGATGACCCAACATCCTGAGAGCCTCAGGAGTGGCATTGCTAAACTTTCCAGCTGTCCTGTCTCACTCTCAGAAAGGAACTCACATTTCCCTCACTGCTGCTTCTTGGGAAGTGGGGGACCTCACCTCTATCTGAGGTATCCCACGACTGCCAGCTTGCTTTCTACTTTAGAAAGGGGAGAGGGGCTGGGACAGGAATGGATGACCAGATGAGGGTCTCCCTTCCCTGCTCATCTCTGCCAGGAGGGAGGAAAGCCGCAGGGGATGCAAGTGGGGACACACGGGGCGGGGGGTGGGGCTCCTGGCTGGGGCTCACCCCTGGATACAGACGGAGCACCACATAGGTCCCCACGCAGGGCCAGAGTTAGCTGAAAATCCATCTCCAAGTCTCCTCTTGTTGCTGTCGTTCAGTATGTAGAACTGAGACTGATCTCATAAGAAAGTGGGTTCAAGTCCTAGTTTGGGGGACAATTCTTGGCCTTGCCAGGATCTCAGGAATTTGAAAAAAATTCCTAGAGGAAGATCCCACGTGCGGTAACTAAGACCTACTGCAGCCAAATAATTTTTTTTTAAGTTCCTAGAAAAGGATCACTGTGTATCAAACTTTTAAATTCCAAAACACAAATAATGAAACAAGATGCTATGCTGAGACTCAGCGTGCCAGTCTCCCTGGTCTGGCAACTTCGAACTCAGGAAGTAGGCCCCGTGGAAAGAGGATTAGTTTATACGGACCTTCCTGCTCTCTAAAATCACCTTTGTTTAGCTGTAATACCCTAGGGGCAAAAGCTGCGCCCAACGTGGGGCTCGAACCCACGACCCTGAGATTAAGAGTCTCATGCTCTACCGACTGAGCTAGCCGGGCTGATGCAAAGAGGAAGCTACAATTCTCCTGAACTTCGCTGAACCTAAAACTGGTAGGCACACGCTCTGAATCCCGCGCACACCGTCTCCCTCGGTTAGGGTGTGGGAGGTGCCGGGTTCCAATCACAGACGATTTCTCATTTTCAAACTCTCAACCCCTTTCAGGAGAGGTAGCATTAAGCCGATCAGGAAGGCTTGATGGCCTCGCCGCCGGGACAAGCCGGGAGACCTTCCCTCCCTGGAGGGTGGGGGTGGGGTGGGGGGATGTGGACCCCTTGCTTGTGCAAAAATTTGGAGCAGCTGCCCTTCCGGGAGAAGTGAGCACCACCCCCCAGTTCGGACCCCTACATCAGGTTACAGATTCGTGAGGGTTTCCTGCAGCCGAGCCCAGACCAGGAAGGACCCGGAGAAGCTCGAGGGTCACCCGGGACCGGCCGGCTGGGAGGTGACCGAGTCTCATTCTCCTTGTGTCGCATGTTGGGTGAAATTTCTGCCCTGGGGTCCACCATGAGAGACCACATTCGCCCGGCCGCACGGTCTCTGCCCCCTGCTCCTTGTCACCTGCCCCCTCCTCTAGCTGCTGCGGACTGGGTGGCCTTCCTGCAAGCCAGCGAGGAGGGGCGGAGTTCTGGCTCCGCAGCCCGGGGGCCCAAGCGCGCGGGAGCCCCCTCACCCGGAGGTTCGGCCGCGCTGCGCCGCCTCCTCTCCTTCTCCAATCGAAACCGAAACCATCCCCAGGATCTGGCTGCGATTCTCAGCCTGGGATCCGAAGGCGGAGCCGCGGTCTCAGGCCTCCAAGGACAGACACCAGAAGTCGCTACAGCACCGGCTCGTTGGTCTAGGGGTATGATTCTCGCTTTGGGTGCGAGAGGTCCCGGGTTCAAATCCCGGACGAGCCCAGTTTTGTTTTTTTTTTTGTTTTTTTTTTCCCGCCCCCTCAGACATCGGCTAGTTTTCGGTTTGAAGACTCCGGATCTCTGCGGAGTCCTGAGCAACGGAATCGTTCCCGCCGGCCGCGATCCGATCGTCCGCGCTCGGTTCTGTTCTGCCAAGCGGCCGTCACTGCGCTGGGTCGCAGCAGGGGCGGCGGCCTCCTCGAGCCTTGGGCCTGGCCCTGGGGGAGGAGACCGAGGTGGCTCAGTCTCGGCTCTCGGGAGGCCAGACGGCCACTGGGCTGGGTGATGATCGGCCTGGGCGATGATGTGACTTGCTGCGTGTGTTTATACTCTGGGTAATAAACTCAAATTTTATGACCCAAGTAAAGGACAAGCCCACGTTTCAATGTCTTTCCTATTTGAGGGGCTGCCCAAAGGGTCTTCCACGACCCAGGGAAGGAAGGAAAGGCAGAGGAGACTGCGCGTGGGGCCGCAGACCACTAGTCTCCACGGGGTCCAGGGGGCCGTGCTCCAGACACGGGGTCTCCTCTCCCCCTAGAAGAACCGCGGTGTTTTCATAGGTTTTATTATTATTTTCTGAGGCCAACTGGTCCAGCCACTGAGAAGAGGGCTTATTACAGTTTCCAAGAGGAGGTGGCACGGCTCCGTGTGGGGAGGAGGGACGGGACGCACCAGCGTCGGAAGGGAGAAGAAAATGAAGGCAAGAGACTTTCTCGTGGTTTCAGGGAAGGTGAAACAGGGAAGGCAGGGAAGACAGGCTGAAATGGCTGGCTGAAATAAGTTCAGTGGGCTCGGGGGTACAGGTGCTGTCCCTGGTTGTCTGTCTCCTGGCCTTGAGGTGATTCTGCAGGGGGATTGTGGCCCAGAGGGTGAGAGTTTGATAAAAACAGGTGATCGTCGGCTGTGGACCCTGGATTGGTTGGTTTATCTTTGAAAAATGCCTGCTGACACAGAAATTGCTTGCTATCTCGAACAATTGACCAGATCCATGGGTCTGGAAGACCCCCTGGAGTAGGAAATGGGAACCCACTCCAATATTCTTGCCTGGAAAATTTCCATGGGCAGAGGAGCCTGGCGAACTACAGTCCATGCAGTCGCAAAGTGTCTGACAGGACTGCAAAACCGAGCACCATTGACCAGGAGGAAGGTTCAAGAGGGAGGGGACATATTCACTTACGGCCGATTCACGTTGATGAATGGCAGAAACCAACACAATACTGTAAATCAATTATCCTCTAATTAAAAATTCAAAAATAAAATTTTAAAATGTTAAAAAAAAAAATGAATTGACCAACCTTGGGAGAGGCGTCTGCTGCAGAGTCAGCAAGGCTCCAGATAGCTAAACAACAGAATACAGAAAAGACATGGCTGATACAGGAAGGGACTGAGACTTTGGTTGGAATCTGAGGGCCCCCAGTCTGGGAGGCTTTCTGATCCCAGGCCCAGAGTCAGACCTCCCCAGGGTATTAAGGCACAGAGCCCCTGCCAGGCAAGCTGCCACAGGACCAGAGCTGACCAGCACATGCAGAGGGGGCAGGGGGCTGGTGAACCCCTTCTCTGATTTAATTGCCCTGGTTTCTCTGGTTAAGCCTGGAGTCTTGCATGCTCGGTGCCCCTTTCATGCCTCCTGACTCTCAAGTCCCCTAGTGAGTGCGTTTCCTGAACAGAACTCCAGTTCAAAGGCCTCTCTGGCCTTTGATGCCTAGTGGGCATCAACCAGGGTAACCAGGCTCCCTAACCAGCACTTTCTTCCCCTACAGACAGAACCTTTCAAGACTCCCATTCCTTGATGGGAAACCACTACTGCCTCCACCAGCAGGTCCGCTCCTCTTTGTATCAGGGTGCCCCTCCCTCCGACCTGCCTCAACCCCCTCCCCACTTGGGCATCCTAGGTCTGCTGTCCTCTACAGCGAGCCCCAAGTCTAGGTCCTGCCTGCAGCTGGGATCTGACTGTCATCTGTCCAGGGAACGGGAAGTGGGCACTGCAGAGGAAGCTCCCTATGGAGCTTTTTGGCATCAAATTTGGCATCAAATCCCCAAGGAGCCTCGTTTGCTTTTTCTGACCACTTTAGGGCTGAAACAGAACCCCTGGCAGTGCGGGTGTGGGTCCTGGGCCTGTGAGAATGGATCATGGGGCAGGTGCAGTGGGTGGTGGACCCAGACCCGCTGGATGTGAGTGGCCAGAACAGGCTTGGACCCTGAGGTCAGGGGTCTTGTGTGTGTTCAGTGGACAGGGAGGCACCATGACCCAGGTCACACCAGTGGCAACAGCATCTTGGTGCATCTTTTCTGAGCAACTTCCTCCCTTATCCTTTTACTCCCTACTTAAACCACCACCTTTCGCCGGGGCCTCTTCCTGGCTGCGGTCTGCACTGGGATTTGAGTCTGGGACTCCAGAGGTGGTTCTCCGGGCCGGACCAGCTGTGAGATTGGCAACCCCTCGGCAGGTGTTTCCAGTGGGTGCTGGGGGAGCCAGGTGGTCCCGGAAGCGTCTAGGAGCCGGCGATGTCGAGGACGGGATCCAAACTCTGCTCCCAGCTTCGCTTTGCAGCCCAGGCCTCAGCCCGGTGACAGAAGGCGACCTGGGGGCGTTCTGCTGAGCTGATCGCCTCAGTTTTCCTTGTACAGAGAACGAGAGGGGAGGAGCCAAACCCTCCAAAACCTGCATTGGGACGCGCCAACTTGGAGCCTCAGCATGGGGCAACGCGGGACGTCCCATGTCCCACCCACCCCCACCCTACCCCTGTCCACGGAATCAAATCCTTCTACTCATGACACTCATGGGGAAAAGGGAACCATCCATGGACGAGGCAACAGGGACAGTCCCGGACCAGGGAGGACAGAGCCACGTTGAGCTCAGCAGGAGGGGATAAGGTTCTTGTCGTGTGGCTCGTTGGTCTAGGGGTATGATTCTCGCTTAGGGTGCGAGAGGTCCCGGGTTCAAATCCCGGACGAGCCCTGCTTTTAATAAACGGCTGTATCCCAGGGACACACTGTTGTCACATTCACCGGATATGGATAGTCCCACATCAGCTGTCATCCTCATCCTTCCAAACAGTGGTCTGGGTTGCTCAGAACTACAGGGCCACTCCTGGTAGAGAGAACATGGAACTCGGTTCTCCCCTGACTCCCAAAGGAGCATCCTAGTGTAACTTGAGCTTTTTATGACCGTGGACATGTTGTCCTGCAGATGCAGAGATGATAGTAGCTGGCTCGCTTGCTCCCCTAAATAAACCAAAGGAAAAAGTGTGGTGGGTGGGTTTGGTCTAGAAGCCAGGTTCAAATCTTTAATGGACTTATTTCTAGGGTTCCTTTGGTTAAAGAAGTCAAGGAATCTGGTGAGTTAGCAGATCCACTGTAAGGAGTGGACACTTTGGGCTTATGAGAGCTTGGGCAGGTGACACGGTGCAAAGTCACAGGCTGTGTGACTTCACCTTTGGTGCATTTTGTTCCTAAACAGAATGGCAGGAATTGCTTAGAGATCCTGTCAAAAAGACGCCCAACGTGGGGCTCGAACCCACGACCCTGAGATTAAGAGTCTCATGCTCTACCGACTGAGCTAGCCGGGCACATGTGATTGGGAGACTACAGCCAAGCTTCAGAACCTGACTGGCTGTGGATCACCCCAAATGACTGGGTAGGGTACGTGTGTGGGTCAGCAGGGATGTGGGGTCCTCTCAGGGCCTTCTGTGTGTTTAGACTGTCCAGAATTCTCCACATCCCCAGCAGGAGAGCAGCCTTGCAGGGGCATGGGAGTGGGGGGAAGTGGGAGGGGTGGGGGAGATGGGGGAAACAGGGGGAGTCAGGGAAAGTAGGGGGAGTTGAGGGGAGTAGGGGGACTGGGATAGAGTGGGGGACATGTGGGGTGAGATGCCACTCTGACAGAGGGACGGACACGCAGCTGCTCAGCAGCTGCCAGGAGCCCTGCAACTGGGACAGAACCGAGGGTGGACTTGCCCAAGCTGATCCCAGCACTCCTGGACGAGGGGACGGACCGAAATCAGGCAATGACAAGGGACCCACCACTGTATTTGCACAAGCAAACCCGTGAACTGAAAAAAATTGTTAGACCTGCTGGGTTCTACTGGGTTCTATGTTCATATAACACCATCCATGCTTCCTGCGCGTTATCTAAAATAAACTTTTTTTTATTTAAAGTTTTATTTTGCCCCAACCCTTCTCAGTCTGTCCTTTTGGTGATCTTGAATTGTTGGAACCAGGGACCTAGTGATGGATTGCTGGAAGGGGTTGGAGACCCCAGGGTGCCGGGACACCTACCCTGTTCACTCCTGTTTCGGCCAATCTCCCAGGATTCAGAATCAGAAGTGAGGTGGCCCTGGAGGAAGAAAGCGGATCCTTGCCCCGCAGTCCTGAGACCTGGGTAGGTTGAGGATGAGGCCACCCTGCCACATCTCCCTCCCAGTTTGCCCCTCTAGAGCAGAAAGCAACTTCAGATACACAGTGGACTGGGATGAGGGCAGAGGTCATCTGCTCCTTCCCTGCCCCAAATTCTGGAGACAGGGTGCCTCAGAGAATCTTCTAAGGATCCCCTGAGATTTCAGACTCCACCAGTCCCCATGTGCAGAGCTGCCCTGCATCCTGAAATGCAAAGGGAGATTAGGAGGCAGCAGGAGCCTGCAGGCACGGAGCACCATAGAATACTGTGGGGCCATCCTTAATGTTGTTGGATGTGCACATGGCATTAGATTATTTTAAAAGAGAGGACTTTATTTGTAGAGTTAAGGCCAAAAACTTTTATGGGTGAAACAATGTCGTACACAGGTTTCAAATATACACAGAAATAGGGGAGGGTCCGGTGTGGGGGGGGGGCAGTGAGGGGTTATGTGATTCTGCTCCATTTTTTCCCCAAAACTTTAAAAGTAAGGTTTATTTTGAAAACTTTATTCTTTGATCAAAGAATGGAGAGGTGCAAGTACATCCTCTTCTAAACTTTATTATTATTATTTTTAATCCACCAGAAACTTTCAGCAATTTCTTTTCTCTTTTTCTTTTTTCAGTTACTATTTCTTCTAACACTATTTAGCCCCATCTTTCTCCTCTCTTAGGTCTTCAAGACTCCAATATTATATATTTTGTTAAAGCCCCACAAAGTCTTGAGGTTCTGTTACTTGGTTTATTTTTTTTTGTTTTTTGTTTTTTTTCTTCTTCTTATTATTTTTTTTTGGTTTATTTTTTTAAGTTTATATTCTCTGTTCTTCACATTGGGTAACATCTATTGTTCTATCTTCAACTGATTCTTCTGTCCTGTTGATCCTGCCATTGCCTGTCAATTAAGTTTTTTGATTATTGTATGTTTCAGTTCTAAGGTTCTCAGTTGGTTATTCTTTATCTATTTTATTTATTTGAGACTTTCACTTTTTAAATTTCTTTTAAGTGGCTTGTAATTGCTCTCTGAAGCATTTTTACGCGACTATTTAACCACTTTTACCCTCCTTGGCCGATGGTTTCAACATCTGAGTCAGCTTCTCTTGATTGCCATTTCTCCTTCAAGTTGACATTTTCCTGGTTCTCAGTTTGATCAGTGATTTTCAACTGTATCTTGGATAGTTTCGGTATTACGTTATGAGACTCTGCTGCTGCTACTGCTGCTAAGTCACTTCAGTCGTGTCCGACTCTGTGTGACCCCACAGACGGCAGCCCACCAGGCTCCTCCGTCCCTGGGATTCTCCAGGCAAGAACACTGAAGTGGGTTGCCATTTCCTCCTCCGGTGCATGAAAGTGAAAAGTGAAAGTGAAGTCGCTCAGTCGTGTCCGACACTGTGACCCCATGGACCGCAGCCTACCAGGCTCTTCCATCCATGGGATTTTCCAGGCAAGAGTACTGGAGTGGGGTGCCATTGCCTTCTCTATGAGATTCTAGATCTCATTTAAATCTTCTGGGTTAGCAGCCTTCTTTGACAAGGCGCCCCCCGGTAGGGAAAGAGGGGGCCACCCTATTGCTGTCCGGTGAGGGCAATTCCCACAGGATGGGACCTGCTGGGTCCCACACTGCTGGGCTGGAGTGAGGGTTCATACTATCCACCAGGCTTCCGCCGATGGCCCCTGGCAGGAGGCAGGAGGGGCGCCTCCTATTGCTCCCTGCGTGGACAAAGAGAAGGTTGGGGGGAACGTTCATGTCCGTCATTAGAAGCTGGATTAAAGCGGGGCGGGGGAGCGGGGGACCCTGCTACTAGGTGCTGGGCCGACGGCCCTGACGTCTCAGGTCCCAGGAGGGGAAAGAGGGAGGTGAGGAGACACTTCGGCCGAAGTTAAGGGGTCCATTTCCTCAGGTGGATGCTCAGGGCAGTCCTGCCCAGCCTCCCTACTATCTCCTTTCACCCCGTGGGAAGGGGGGGGCGGTCCAGGGGGGGGCTCCCCGACCCCGCACCGGTCATTAACAACAGCAGCAGCACAGCTGGGAGGCCAGAGGTTCTCCCGGCCAGAACGCACCCGGGAGCCTGCCCAGACCCGGGCCGGGAGGAAGCGCCGCTCTTCACCCGCGGCAGCGTTGGCGCCGCGCGCCCCCTGGCGGCAAGGCGGGGAAAAGCACCTGCCAGTGCCGGGCCATAGGGCCGCGCGCGAGGCTCGGCGTCCCAGGCGGGAGCTGTGGCCGCCGGCTGTGCCTAGGGATCTCTCTTCATAATTCCCACCCGCTAGGCTATTTAACGTGGAGCCCAAGTTCAGGACTCAGATTCTGGACCTCTAGCCCTTCCGCTCAGGCTAGCGGGCTGAGTGGATGGGACGGGCGGGTGATGGTACATCAGACCACACTTGGTGTCCACAGGAGGCCCTGGAATAGGTACACTGGGAGTTCTGGGGATAAAAAGATGGGCTCGTCCGGGATTTGAACTCGGGACCTCTCGCACCCTAAGCGAGAATCATACCCCTAGACCAACGAGCCACGGTGACCCTCTTCTTGCTCATTCCATGTTATCGTCACATCACTTCCCTGTCCAGCCTCAGGGCCACGGCTCCCCGCTTCCAAGCCGCTTCACAAAGGGCTCCGGTGAGTTCAGTTCTCTGCCGTCTAGAAGAGGAGAGCGCAGTCCCGCTGCCCCTGTGCGCACCAGGCGCCGGAGCCTGACCCTCTGTGCATCCGGGACTCCGTTCTGCCTCCCCGAGTCCTGGCTCGACTGGCGACGCCGGCCACCATCACTGAGGCCTCCACCGCAGAGGAACTTGAGGGTCCTTTCCTCTCTCTATAACCAAAGGCTGGGGACTGGGGACAGAGCTGGAGCCGCGGTGCCCGGATTCCTCTGGTCCCCACGAGGCCTCGAACGACACAACTGTCACTCTCCTCCATGGATGAGAATTTAGATTCAGGGAAATGTGGGTCTTGTGAGGCTTAGGGGCCAGGCACACCGGTCACCCCAGAGGAGCAACTAATGTGGCCTGGGCCTTTCCCAGGGCCCTCCTGCGGGAGCCTCCACCCCTGAGCGGGTGGCCTTGTCCACTGGATACCCGCCACCACCACCATCCCTGGCCCCCTGCCGCGGAGGCTCTGCCCTCGTCAGAGCTCAGCAGAGGGCCCACTCTTCCCTGTACACCCAAGCCCAGGCCCTAAAACGTTCAGAAGAGCTCACGGCTAGATTCTGCTGGGACTTGTCCGACCTGAGACACCACCCTCACGTGTCCCTGTTGACCCTGCAACCTCAGTGACCCTCCTCCCCACTGTGCATTCTGACTCATCCCACACACTCCATGCACCAGGCCCTGTGCTGAGAACTCTGCAGGGACCAGCTCTGAGGGCACCAGCCCCAGTGGGAGAGGCCATGACCTTTGAGCAGAGAGACACACACCTGGAAAGGCAGGGAGGCTGGTTCAAGTGCTGACCCGAGGGGCGGAGAGAGGAGGGGGAGACTTGGGACAGAGCAGAGGGGGTGGGGTTGGCTGGAGTGGGTGCTGGAAGAGGGGCTGATGCAAGGTCCAAGGGTGGAAGGAGGGCAAGACCCCTTCCCTTGTTGTGGGGGAAGGCCCAGGGCCTGCTGGGTCTCGCTGGCCTTTTAAGGCAGGGATCGTGGGCCCAGGCTCCACTGGGAGCGGGGACAGTGTGTTGGGTCTTGCAGAAGGTTTCTATTGCCCGGGTTTGGGGCAAATGGAGCTTCAGCTTTGGGCGTTAGCATTTCTGACCTCCTCCAACGGACCTTCAAAGCTAGAGCTGTCTCTTGGTACTGTGGGGTGGGGGGAGGGAGGCAGAGAAGGGGTCCCTGGAATGTCCCAGGCTTCCTATTCAGTCTAGTCCTTCTGACTTTTCAGTGGCAGCAGCTTTTCTAGATTCTGGGACTTTGGAGGGAAGAAGAGAGAGGTCAGGAACAGAATCCCACCCAGGATGGGTTTTCCAAGCTGAGCAGGAATGGTAAACAATGTGCCCCCCCGTCCCAGAGACTTTCTGGACAGACAAACCATCATGGGAGGGACCCAGGATCGGTTTCCGATTCTTCCAAGATATTCCCAAGACACCGGTGGTCGTGGGCAGAGCAGTGGCTCCCTGGAGTCACAGATTCGAGGACCCTACACAGGGACAAACAGAAGCAGCCCACGAGCCCTCCCCTCTGCCGGGAGCCAGCACACAAGATCCCACCCACGACAAGGTCACGAGGAGAAAACCTGACAAGCAAGGCGGATCAGGATTCCAGGGATTTCGAAAAGCTGCCCCCGGTGCTCACCTTAAAGATGGTATCTGTCTTTCTGATGCTTGCTTTAATAGACTACTCCCTAATTTCTGTGGCACAGGCAGAAGGCCTTCCCCGATCTCTTTTCAAATAAGAATCAACTTAGAACTTTAATCAATATGTCTCCCGGGTGGTGGTATCTTATGAGATTATCCAGGATGAAAGGAGTGTTTCAATTTAAACTCCTTTGCTGGCATTTTAGTTTGTTTGGCAAATGCATTTATGTCCTTGGTACTAATATGCATGACTGCTCATAATACCCTAATCATAAAACAGCATAAAGAACGTGATCACACAAAGGCCCTAATAGGCATAGAGCCCTTCGGGGGGTGAGGAAACCCTATTAGAAAACACAAGAAAAATTATTCTAAAAGTGGTTATTGCGTCAACGTTTGCTTGCTGTATTTTTGCTCTTAATGTGCTAAGGTTATGCAGTGGAAACCATTGTTAATATAGTTAAAGATTTAGAAAAATAAGAGCTTAGCCCTAGTGTGGTAACAATGAGATGGTTGTTAATTATTAGCCAGGAGTGCTAGGCAGGGGCTGCCTCACCGAAGCCAGCCACAGAGTCTGTGTGGGGTAAACCTCTTAGATAAATTCAACTGACAGCTTCTGCAGAAGAATTGACCTTTGTGTTGACAAGGTTATATTTCTACTATGTTGTGACATGCTGTATTGTTGCCCTATGAGACTGCAACTTTTCTGTTAAGATCACCACAGAAACGGAAAATAGGTTTACAGTCACCTGACTTGCATAAAATGTCAATAGGCCCCAAGGCCAGAAGATAATGTGCAAAGATCTACTATAGAAATGGAATGCAGAAAACATCCTGTTCTTCCTAAAGGACAAACTGATGTAATGTTAAACTAACCCTGTGTAAGCATGAGTAATCATCTGGTACCTTGGATACATTCTGAGTGAGGGTATATAAACTGTTGTCAAAAAGTAAAAGATAGACTTGGCTTCACAGAGGCTGGTCTCACGCGTCTTCTCTCGCCGACGCCTTTCATCCTGAGGGTACCCCTGGATCCTACCGAGGCTGGACCCCGGCAAGTGGTGCCACGAACAGGGACCCGAAGGTAAGACCCCAATTGTTCAGTCTCGGAACGGCTAGGACCCCACTAGGATGTCGCGGGTCCCCCTGCATAAGAAAGGTAGGGTTAGGAAGGTGGGTAGGGTTAAGATTTCTTTTCAGAAAAAGCTAAGATGGGCAACAATGAATCAAAGGAAAGGCAACTTTTTATTGGGGTGATATTACAACTATTAAACAAGAGAGGTATTAAAGTAAAAAAGGCCAGCATTCAATCTTTTTTCACATTCGTTCAGGAGCAATGCCCTTGGTTCTCAGAAGAGGGCACTGTTAACTTAGATACATGGGAAAAGGTGGGAAAATGGTTAAGAGATTATTATACTTTACATGGACCGGAGAAGGTGCCCATAGATACCTTCTGCCTGTGGAGTATGATTAGAGATACCTTAGATCCGACTCACGAATTTGAAAGAGTAAAAGTTAAGGGAAATGAAGACGATGATGAGTCCAAACCGAGCTATCAACAGTTAAGAGAAATGTTAGCTGCTATGAACACCAATAGTCATCCAGAATGTGGGGACGAAAAGGAGAAACAACTTTCACCCCAAGATGAGGAAGATTTAGAGGAAGCAGCAGCTCGCTATCATTCTGATGAGGATTGGTCCTTTTTTGCCAAAGACGCTGCTAAAATTTTAAGAGATACATCTCCAATTAGGCCTTCTGTAAAATTCAATCCTAAAATCACTAAAGTATCCTTAAAACAGGGAAAAAGAAGCATGAGGCCATCTCAACCCCCCATGCCTCCTCCTCCATATAGAAGTAAAAGTCCTCCCTTAGGCTTTTCACAAAGAAGGGTGCTTTCAAGGCCTGAGGATGATTTTGACCCCTATCTTGAGGCTTGCATTCCTGTATTACTTGATTCAGAGGATGAAGAAAGCCCCTCTTGGGAACCCCTTCCAATAAAACTGATTAAGGAACTCAAACAGGCTTGTACCTCATATGGAGCTACAGCCCCATATACTTTGAGATTATTGAATGCTTTAGCAGCTAGATGGATGACCCCATATGATTGGGAGACAGTTGCCAAGGCTTGTTTATCTGGAGGACAATACCTACTTTGGAGAACTGAATATGAGGACTTAGCCCGTAAGCAAGCTAGGGACAACCGCAAGCATGGTCCAAAACATATTGTGCAAGAAATGCTGGCAGGAACTGATGAATTTGAATCAGTCAGGGACCAAATGAATTTAGATAAAAAAGCCTTAGAGCAGGTGACAGCTTGTGCTCTCAGGGCCTGGCGTTCCTTGCCTCAAGGAAAAGAATTAACCTCTTCCCTATCTAACATAAAACAAAAACCAGAAGAGCCATATGAAGATTTTATATCTAGACTTATTGAAGGAATCCACAGGGTTATTCCTAGCGAACAAGCAGCTGAGATCTTGATAAAACAGCTAGCGTTTGAAAATGCCAATTCTACCTGCCAGGCTATACTTAGTCCTATAAAAAAGTCTGGAGATATAGGGGATTATATTAAGCACTGTTCAGATGTAGGACCAGCAATGATGCAGGGCATCGCCATAGCTGCAGCTATAAAGGGTAGCTTTTATCAACAAGCAATACAGTCCTTTTTTACCGGCAAAGGCAGTCCTCAAAAGGGCCACTCAAATAGTCAGGGACAAAATACTAATTTGGCTAAAGCCTGTTTTTCTTGTGGTCAGATGGGACATTTCAGCCGTGCCTGCCCTCGAAAGGCCACCAATACTCCTTTGCTAAATTCTACCTCCACGGTTATGGCCCCCAATCTTCCTAAGACTCCCTGCCCTCGCTGTCAGAAGGGATACCACTGGGCCAAGGACTGTAAATCCAAGTTCCATAAAAATGGAACCTTGTTAGTTTCTGGCCAACAGCTGGGAAACGGATTGAGGCGCCAGCCTCAGGTCCCGACAACGACTGGGGCAACGACATTAAACCCATTTATACCCTCCGTCCCGCCACAGAACTCATCAGAGCAACCCCAGGCAGTGTAGGACTGGATCTCTCTTCCACCACCACAACAAAAAGGGAGACATAAAAGCATTAAAATGTTTGGGAAAGAACCATCTAAAATCATAGTGCCTTATAATAAAGAGCAATTAAATGCCCTTCTATTACTAAATGAAGATTGGCAGATTGCCATTGTTACTTACCCAGGACAAATTTTACACCATTTACCTGCTAGTCCCTTATTAAGTTTCCTCTCGAGACATCCAGTAATATTCCAAGAAAGGTGTCAAGTTTCCCCTATTGAGGGGGCAATGTTGGTGTTCACGGATGGGTCTTCTAACGGAAAAGCTGCTATTGTCACCCAGACTTCAAAAAGGGTCTTGAATACTGGGGAAACATCAGCTCAAAAAGCAGAATTAACAGCTGTGATAGAGGCGTTCAAAGAGTTCTCAGACCATGTTTTCAATTTATTCTCTGACTCACAGTATGTAGTTAGGTTTTTTCCTCAAATTGAAATGGCTGTTTTGCCGGAAAATAAAACCACAATCTTTAGATTATTATCTACCCTTCAACAGCAAATTTGGAAAAGGTCAAAACAATTTTATGTTGGACATATAAGAGCTCATTCTAATTTATCTGGACCCCTCCATACGTTTAACCAAGAGGCAGACTTGCTAACCCGGACCATAGTGGCCAGTGCTTTCGAGGATGCTAAAGCCTCACATGCTATGCATCATCAAAATGCAACTGCCCTTCAGTATCAGTTCCACATTCCTAGGGAATCTGCACGCAAGATTGTTAGGACATGTCAACTTTGCCCTACTTCAGTTCCCGCTTTGCCTTTTGGGGTAAATCCCCGTGGCTTACTACCTAATGTGCTTTGGCAGATGGATGTAACACATGTTCCTTCCTTTGGAAAACTATCCTTTGTGCATGTTACTGTAGATACCTTCTCCCATGTCATTGTGGCTACTGCCAGACGGGAGAAGCCTACAAAGATGTAGTTGAACATCTTTTTGCCTGTTTTTCTTACTTAGGGATGCCTAAATCAGTTAAGACAGACAATGCACCAGCTTATACATCTAAGCCCTTTAAAAAATTCTGTGCCCAATTTGGTATATCCCACTCTACAGGAATTCCTTACAGTCCCCAGGGACAAGCAATTGTAGAAAGGGCACATCAGACACTTAAGACACAAATTTCTAAATTACAGGAAGGGCAATTCAAATACAGTTCTCCACACCACATTTTGCATCATGCCCTCTTTGTGCTCAATAACCTTAATGCTGATCAAGCCAGTTTAACAGCTGTGTTTCGTCACTGGAACCCGGAACAGAAAGATATAAAACCTTTAGTAAAATGGAAAGACCTCCTTTCTGGACAATGGAAGGGACCTGATCCCTTGCTAACCAGTGGACGAGGGTATGCTTGTATTTTTCCACAGGGTGCTGACTCGCCAATTTGGATTCCGGACAGATAGATTCGCCATGTTGCAATCCCCCAGACATCCGGTTCCCCCATTGCTTTGACCACAAAAGACGAAGGGCACTCCTCTGCCCCTGCCTCCGCCACCCACCTGGGAAGTCCAGCAGACTCTGAAACAACCGGCAGCGGAGATCCTGAAAGAACAAATGGTAGATCCACCCACTAAACAGATGTCACGGCTTTGCATAAAAGACCGTGATCCTCCTACTCCTTTACGTAGTAGAAAACCACCAAGACGTCCTGCGCGGACAACTCAACAAGCCTACATACCCACATGGGGGCAAATTAAGTCGCTTTGCCATCAAGCACAGGGAATAGCTTCTCTACAGGGATCTTCAGCCTGTCCCGAAAGAGTTTTTATTGCTATGCTTTCTTTACCTTCTTGCCAGTTAAGTGGTACCTCTTCCACATCAGAAAAATACTGAGAATATTTCTCTGATCCCCCGACCTTCCAAGTAGTTACTTGGAACAATGACCCTATATGGGTCAACACAAACCAGCCTCATCTCTTGGGAGGATCCTATGCTTCCTATGATAAAGATCACCATCCCATTAATTTTAACTATACTTTTAGGGGATTAACGGATGACTTTCCCATTTGCTTTAACTTCCCCCATAGTTATACAAGAGATCTTATCACCCCCTCTAAAGAGGGGTGTGTCGGAGCCTCCAAAAAAGCAATTCTGACAGATTCTCCAGCATCAAAATTTTCAGATAAAACAGGAGATCGGCTGGTTTGGATATTACAGGCCCATAGGCCTGGGGTCCTTGACCCCTATAAATCCTTGTTCCTCAACGTTCCACCAAAATATCCAAATTGTATTGATGTTGCTCCTTCAGACGTCATATGGAAAACTATAGACAACCTCCTGGGATATCTGGTATGGAAATCTTGTACTTATAATTCGAAAATAGATTATAGAATACCGGGAGGCGGAAACTATTCGGTACAAGACTGGAGCAATCCAGACCCAAGTCAGGATCCAGGATCTGTTCCTGACTATGCCAATAGGTTTAGCAATTGGAAAGATGATTCCATCCTTTGGCTGTTGGCGGCCAGCAAATGGCATTATGATCAATTTGTTCCCCCCATGTTGTCCTATACAACTAAGGGCAAAACTTTTTGGCAACCAGAAATTTGGAGAGCCCTTGCTGCCACCTCCATTGTTACTCTATCCGGCCAGAAAACGATTCCACCTATTCTGTGCTGGCTTGTTTACCCTCCCCTTACGTTTTTTTGTTCACTGATGACTCTAAAAGGCTTCATATACAGATGAACTATTCAGGTGGACCAAATATAGCCTACTGTGAACAATGCATGCTCTCGTCCTGCCTAACCTCTCAATATAATATTTGTTCCTTTGTGGTGCTGCAACGCCCACCTTACCTTATGGTGCCCGTCACAGTGAGTACCTATTGGTATGACAATTATGGTCTAGCTGTTCTGCAACAACTGCAAGATTTAATGTGATCCCGATGGTTTGTAGGACTGCTTATCTTAGGGATTTCAGCTTTGATAACAGCAATTACCTCTGTCACTGTGGCGGCGATATCATTGACTCAACAGGTACATACTGCTCGATATGTCAGTGATATGTCAAAAAAATGTTTCTTTAGCTTTAGCTATGCAAGAGATTATAGATAGGAAATTAGAAGTAAAAATAGACTCCCTAGAAGAAGTGGTCATACATATTGGAACTGAGTTGCAGGCTTTAAGGGTAAAGTTAGCATTAGCCTGTCACCCTGACTATCGGTGGATCTGTGTAACACCCCTAAAAGTAAATGATACCGATTACAATTGGGAAAAGATTAAAAATCATATTTCGGGTGTATGGAATAGCTCCAGCATTAGTTTAGATCTTGGAAAGCTTCACGGTCAGATAAAAATCTTAGAACATCCCCGTCTGGACTTTACTGCTGCAGGGGCTGCTAATGATTTTTTTTGAACTTTTTCTAACTTTATTACTGGAAAAAATATCCTATCAACTATCTTCAGTTATGCTGCTGTAGCAGCCCTAGTCCTACTTCTCATTATAATCCTTCCTTGTATTGTCAGAACTCCCCGGCAAAACACTCAAAAGCTCGCGACTGAGATCCATCTGGCTGTCTTAAAGAATAAAAAAAGGGGAGATGCTGAGAGCCAGCACACGAGATCCCACCCATAACAAGGTCATGAGGAGAAAACCTGACAAGCAAGGCGGATCAGGATTCCAGGGATTTCGAAAAGCTGCCCCCGGTGCTCACCTTAAAGATGGTATCTGTCTTTCTGATGCTTGCTTTAATAGACTACTCCCTAATTTCTGTGGCACAGGCAGAAGGCCTTCCCCGATCTCTTTTCAAATAAGAATCAACTTAGAACTTTAATCAATATGTCTCCCGGGTGGTGGTATCTTATGAGATTATCCAGGATGAAAGGAGTGTTTCAATTTAAACTCCTTTGCTGGCATTTTAGTTTGTTTGGCAAATGCGTTTATGCCCTTAGTACTAATATACATAACTGCTCATAATACCCTAATCATAAAACAGCATAAAGAACGTGATCACACAAAGGCCCTAATAGGCATAGAGCCCTTCGGGGGGTGAGGAAACCCTATTAGAAAACACAAGAAAAATTATTCTAAAAGTGGTTATTGCGTCAACGTTTGCTTGCTGTATTTTTGCTCTTAATGTGCTAAGGTTATGCAGTGGAAACCATTGTTAATATAGTTAAAGATTTAGAAAAATAAGAGCTTAGCCCAAGTGTGGTAACAATGAGACGGTTGTTAATTATTAGCCAGGAGTGCTAGGCAGGGGCTGCCTCACCGAAGCCAGCCACAGAATCTGTGTGGGGTAAACCTCTTAGATAAATTCAACTGACAGCTTCTGCAGAAGAATTGACCTTTGTGTTGACAAGGTTATATTTCTACTATGTTGTGACATGCTGTACTGTTGCCCTATGAGACTGCAACTGCAGGGAGCCGGACGAGATCCCACCCATGACAAGGTCATGAGGGAGAAAACCTGACGGGCAAGGCGGATCAGGTTTTCAGGGATTCCGAAAAACTGCCCCGCGCGCTCACCTTAAAGATGATATCTGTCTTTTTGATGCTTGCTTCAATAGACTACTCCCTAATTTCTGTGTCACAGGCAGAAGGCCTTCCCCGATCTCTTTTCAAATAAGAATCAATTTAGAACTTTAATCAGTAAGTTTCCCGGGTGGTGGTATTTTATGAAATTATCCAGGGTGAAAGGAGTGTTTTAATTTAAACTCCTTTGCTGGTAGTTTGTTAGCCAAATGCATTTATGCCCTTGGTACTAATATGCATGATTGCTTATAATATCCTAATCATAAAATAGCATAAAGAACCTGATTATATAAAAGCCCTAATAGACATAGAGCATTTTTGAGGGGTGAAGGAGTCCTATTAGAAAACATTAAAAAAATTATTTTAAAGGTGGTTATTGGGTTGACGTTTGTTTGCTGTGTTTTACTTGCTGTGTTTTTGCTTTTAATGTGCTAAGGTTGTGTTATAGAAACCATTGTTAATATAGTTAAAGATCTAAAGAAATAAGAACTTAGCCCTAGTGTGGTAACAATGAAATGGTTGTTAATTGTCAGCCAGGAGTGCTAGGTAGAAGCTGCCTCACCAATGTCGCAGAGTCAGTGTGGGGTAAACTTAGATAAACGCAACTGACAACTTCTGCAGAAGGATTAATTTTTGTATTAACAAGGTTATACTTCTACTCTGTACTGTTGCCCTATGAGACTGCTACCTTTCAGTTAAAGTCACCTTAGAAACAGAAAATAGGTTTACATTCACCTGACTTGCATAAAATGTTAATAGGCCCCAAGGCCAGAAGATAATGTACAAGACCCTCATAAACAAAGAAGCGTGCAGAAAACACCCTGGTTTCACGAAGAACAAGCTGATGTAATGTTAAACTATCTTCCCCTTAGAAATGTACTAACTTAGGGTATAAAAGCTATGGTAAAAAATAAAGGATTGCCAGACTCTTCCAGACTCTGCCAGACCCTGCAAACACCCCCGTCTGGTCATTCTCTCTCTCTCTCTCTCTCTTTCTCTCTCTCTTCCTCGCGGACTTGGCCCTACCAAGGCTGGTCTCACGTGTCTTCTCTCTCTCTCTCACCGACGCCGTTCATCCTGAGGGTATCCCCTGGATCCTGCCGAGGCTGGACCCCGGCATGCAACTTTTCTGTTAAGATCACCACAGAAACGAAAAATAGGTTTACATTCACCTGACTTGCATAAAATGTCAATAGGCACCAAGGCCAGAAGATAATGTGCAAAGATCTACTATAGAAATAGAATGCAGAAAACATCCTGTTTTTCCTAAAGGACAAACTGATGTAATGTTAAACTAACCCTATGTAAGCATGAGTAATCATCTCGTACCTTGGATACATTCTGAGTGAGGGTATATAAACTGTTGTCAAAAAGTAAAAGATAGACTTGGCTTCACAAAGGCTGGTCTCACGCGTCTTCTCTCGCCGACGCCGTTCATCCTGAGGGTACCCCTGGATCCTGCCGAGGCTGAACCCCGGCACCCCTCTGTGGGTCTCTCTGTGGTCCTGCCCATAGATCAGAAGAGAAGCGCAAGAAGCTGATTCTTTTTTTTTTTTTCCCCATTTATTTTTATTCGTTGGAGGCTAATTACTTTACAATATTGTAGTGGTTTTTGCCATACATTGACATGAATCAGCCATGGATTTACACGTAGAAGCTGATTCTTAAGGTCATTTTAAACAACTGAAGCCATAAATAGGTGGGAGCTCAGTCATGAGTTAGATTCTGGATTATATAGGCAGAGGGAGCAACGACCCAGGCTTCTCTGAGCCATACTGGGACCCAGGCAAGGGGCTGTTCCTCGCCCCCACCCTCAACCCCCCAGGACTACCCTGAGAGACCCTGACCCAGGGCTGTGGCTAATGGCCCCAGGCCAAAAATTTCACTTTAACAGTAAGGAAGAATCTCTGTCTGCAGACAACTGCATGAGAATGGGGATGAGGGGAGGCGGAGGGCGCGGGGAGGGGGGCGGGGGGATGATGTCCAGCTGGACGTCCAGGGGCTGTGCCAACCGCCTGAATGCCCAGAGGGTGGGCTCCAGGACGCCCGCACCTGTGCCAATTTTTTTTTTTTTCCTTCTTTTTATGTAGGACCCGCCTTTGAGACTCAGCTGCAGGGAGTCTAAGACGGCCCTCATCTAAGCCCGGCTAGCTCAGTCGGTAGAGCATGAGACTCTTAATCTCAGGGTCGTGGGTTCGAGCCCCACGCTGGGCGTGTGCTTTTGGATGATGAAGAGGCCACACGGGCGGCACACCACCAGAAATAAAATATTAAGAATTAATCATTTCCAGAGGTTTTTAGCGATACAGGCAGCCAGGGGACCTATGCTGCCAGCAGCAACCTGATCGGTTCCCTGGGTCGTCACACATTTCAGTCGCAGACTTCCCTCTCCGCCTTGAGCAAGCGGTTCAGACCTTTGGCCCGCCAGCCAGCTTTTGAATACCTGGCCTGAGAAGACGCCCAGCCCCTGGATTTTAGATTTAGTAAACCCCGAGCGACCGGCGCCGCTGCGCTTGGCTAGGGGCTCATAGAATCCCGGACTCCGCGAACCCCAGGGCGCCCGCCGCCGGCAGTGTGGGTGCCGGCGGCGAGGGTGGGGAGGGCGGGGATGGAGGGCGACTCTCCGGCCCGGAGCGCCCCTGCCAGTTCCAGGCACCGAGGTTTGGGGAGCCCCATCAGGAAGACTCCTCCAAAGCAGGGCTCCCCGCGTGCCTGAGGAGGGGCTGCTCAGAACTCCCCGCCCCCCGCCCCCAACCCCGGCCCCGGCAATCGATGGTCTCTTATTTGGTGGGGGGGGGGGGCTCTCAACTTTGCTCCACTCTCCCCCAGTAAAAAGGACATGGACACGGGGCGTTTCGCTTCCCGATTTGGGGGAAAGCGAGGAGGACGCGACACAGTTTCCATCAGCGGATTTTCTTGTTTTCTCTCAAGGATCCAGCCTTCTAAAAGGCCCGGCTGGGTGTTTGACGGGAGCAGGTTTGCTTTCTTTTTTGGTGGGAACCCAGGCTTCTCTTGGAGTGACATCAGCGAGGCTGCCCCTGCCTCTCCCCCGGACCCTTGGAACTCCAGGTCCCAGGATCCAGACTGCTACTCCGGCCAGAAGCTGCCCTCCCTTCAAGGCACACTTAATCTCAGGAATTTCTCCTGGTGTCCTTAGGGGAGAAGAAAGAACGGTCTGGGGTACAGAATAGTTAGGTCCATACACCTTAGTAGCTTTATGCGCGCCGGGGCGGGGGAAGTCTTACCTTCAGCTGTGGCTGCCCGAACAAATAACCACAACCTGGGAAACCTGTGTGTGCGTGCTAAATCGTCTCAGTTGTATCTGACTCTGCAACCCTATGGGATGTAGCCCGCCAGGCTCCTTTGTCCATGGGATTCTCCCGGCAGAGGATCTTCCTGACACAAGGATCGAGACTGCGTCTCTACGTCTCCTGCATTGGCAGGCGGACTCTTTACCAGTAGCCCCCTCTGTAGATGGGTGTGGCTAGGATTCTGTGAATGCTTGCTCCACAGGGAAGAATCTGAACTCCCTTACCAGCTTAACAAAAGCTGCGCCCAGCGTGGGGCTCGAACCCACGACCCTGAGATTAAGAGTCTCATGCTCTACCGACTGAGCTAGCCGGGCTGCTTGCTTAACCTGTCTCTCCTTTGACAGATCGACCCCTGTCCATAGGTCCCTGCTGTTCACAGCTTGGCTTCTCCCAGTTTTCTCGAAAAACTGCCAGGGAGCCTCAGGTTTGAAGGCTGCGAGGGGGCGGGACAGCCTTGACCGAAATACAGAGACTTGCTTAGGGGGGCGGGGTGGGGGGCGGAGGCTGACCCAGACGGACAGGCTTATGGAGGCCCCGTAGCGCGCCGCGGTGAACCTGTGCCTGGGCCCCTGAATCCCATGCACGTCCCGGGACCCCGCACGCAGGAGGCGGCCCCACGAAACTATCTTCTTGCTTCCCAGATATGGGATCAGAACCCAAGCTTCCCCCAACCGTCCCTCCCTCCCGTGGGGGCGGGGGGGAGGGGGAATCAGGACCCTCTTGCAGACTGGGGGGCAAGGTCGCTAAGATAGGTGGCACAGGCTTTCTTCTCTACAGTGGTCTTGGGGGTGAGTCCTCAGGGCCTTCGAGAGCTCCTAGGGCCAAACCATAGCCCCCCTGACCCCTGCTCCGAATACTCACCACTCACCTTGCCCCACCCCCATCCCAGCCCTACCCCTTCCCGCTTTAGGCGGGCCACCTGTGTTATCCAGAAGGACCCAGGGGACCCGCTGCAAGCCTGGGAGAGAGAACCCGGTACCCAGGGGGTGTGACACAGTGTCTAGCCAGGGCCACCTTCCTCCTTCCCAGTCAGTTTCTGGAATAAGGAAGGAAAGGCACCTAGAGCCACACGGGGGCTTTGGGAGCCCAGTCCAGGAGTCCCTGGGTCTGCCCCGGACCCTAGTCCCCTTCCTGTAGGGTGAGACTTGGCTTTGATCCAAGGTCAGTGGCTGGGGCTGGTCAGTTGGTCTCGAGTTGGGTCTCACAGGGAACCTCCATGCAGTCCCTGAGCCTGGGCCTGGGCCAGAGGGAGGGTCCAACGGCAGTGGATCGGTGGAGAGGCGACCACCCCCACACCCGCACCCCCCGCCACAGCCGGCCTCTGGGACTCACAGTGTCGGTCTCATTTCTCTCTGGAGAGTAAGGCAGATCCTCCAGCCACAAGCCCCCCTTCCCTTGGGGAAGGGAGGATCTAGGGGACCACCTAAACTGAGTGAGGGAGAGGAGAGATGAGGAAGTGGATGACACCAAGGACAGGCAGTATGGTTATAGTGGCTTGTTGGTCTAGGGGTATGATTCTTGCTTTGGGTGCAAGAGGTCCCAGGTTCAAGTCCTGGACAAGCCCACTTGTTTAAAGCAGTTTGGTTTCAAGTTTTGTGATGCTCTATATATTTGATTCTGGAGATATATATATAGCATCTAATAAATATACTACTGTGTTTTTTAAATATATATATATATATACACTACTGTGTAGGCACCCTACCTTCTGAGATTCTGAATGGCCATGAGTGTTAGGAGGACACCATTCAACCCAGCACAGTGCATTTTTGAGAAGAATACTATTAATACTATTTTTATATTCCTTTAAAATGGAGTATGTGCTCTTGATGGGCCCTGTACAGCTTCTCCAACTTTGGAATCAGACTGAACACTGCTACTCTCAGTTCCTACTCCACCTTGATTTTCCAGCAGTGCTTGCTTTTTTTCACAGAAACCACGGGAAAACTAACTTTGCAACAACAACAACAAAATATATATATATACACACACACACACACACATATATATATATATACTATCATAAAACTTGAAACTGAACTGCCTCGAACCAGTGGTTCACATAGAATGGTGTTCGATGGATGTTGACTATTGCTGTTTCCGTCAAAACTTTAAAACATCCCTGGAAAATTAAAAATGCCATAAAGGTGCCTCCACACACAGTTTGGGGACGGCAGAAGAGTTGCCCTGAGTACAGGAGTCACCTGGTTTAGGCACAGAAGTGGCCAACATCAGAAGGAGCTCCTGCAGGTGGCCCCTTGGGCTGGGTTTGGGGTGATCGCTATGGAAGGGGCTGCCCTTTGAGCCCAGTCCCTCCCCCGCCCCAGGGGGCACTGTCTGCCTCAGCGTCACCCTGGGCCAGCAGCCCCAGGCTCCCAGCCACCTCCAACGCCCACCTGCCCGGCGGCCCTCCCTCTTGGTGCACAGACAGCCAGGCCCCGCCTGCTGGGTTCTGAAGAGAACCCTTGGGGTTGGATTCAGGAGCTCTCACATCTAAAGCAAGAAAAGCACCCTCAGGACAGAAAAGTCCCTCTGGCTGGTGGTCCTTGGTGGCTGCTGTCCCTCACAGTCTGCCATGTACCCTCATCTCTGTGGTCTGGAATGCGTCTGTGGTGCTGAAAGACCATTCATAGACCATTGACACATTTTCCTAAAAACAAAATAAACAAACAAAAAAACCCAAAACCGAAAAAAAAAAAAAAAAAAACAACCCCCAAACCAAGCTAACCATAGGGGTTCTTTTGGGATTTGAACCCAGGACCTCCCACGCCCAAAGCAAAAGTCACACCCCTAGACCAACAAGCCACCATAACCTTACTAACTGTCCTTGGTGTCAACCACTTCCTCCTCTCTCCTCTCCCTCACGCAATTCGGGTGGTCCCCCCAGATCCTCCCTCCCCTGAGGGAAGGGGACCTTGTGGCTGGAGGATCTGCCTTACTCTCCAGAGAGGAATGAGATCGACATTGTGGGTTTCAGAAGCTGGGGGGGTCACCTCTCCACCAACCCACTGCCTCTGGGCCCTCACTCTGGCCCAGCCCAGTTACAGGGACCGCATGGGGGTTCCCTGTGAGACCCAAACTCGAGACCAACTGGCCAAGTCTCACCCTACAGGAAGGGGGACTAGGGTCCAGGGCAGACCCTGGGGCTCCTGGACTGGGCTCCCAAAGCCCCCGTGTGGCTCTAGGTGCCTTTCCTTCCTTATTCCAGAAACTGGCTGGGAAGGAAGAAGGTGGCCCTGGCTGGACACTGTGTCACACCACCTGGGTACCAGGTTTCCCCTCCAGGCTTGCAGCAGGTCTCCTGGGTCATTCTGGTTCAGGCCACATGGTCTGCCCTAAAGCAGGGTGTAGGATGGGGTGGGGTGGGTGGTGTGTATCAGGGGCAGGGGTCACGGGGCCAAGATTCATCCTCAAGAGCTCTCACAGGCCCTGGGGACTCACCCCAAGACCACTGTAGATAAGAATGCCTTGTGCCACCCATCTCTAGTGAGCGTGATCCTCAGGACACTGTCCTCAGTCTGCAGGAGGGTCCCGATCTTCCTGCCCCACAGGAGGAGGGACGGTTGGGAGAAACTTGGGTTCTGATCCCATATCTGGGAAGCAAGAAGGCAATTTCATGGGGCCGCCTCCTGTGTGCGGGGTCCCAGGATCATGCATGGGGCTTCAGGAGCCCACGCACTGACCTCCCAGTGCTGCACGCGCCCACCTTGCCTCCGTCTGTCCGTCTGGGTCAGCCTCCCCTTTCCCCCGTTCCCTCGCCACCCTAGGCAAGTCTCTGCATTTCAGTCAAGGCCGTCCTGCCTTCTCACAGCCTTCAAACCTGAGGCTCCTTGGCAGTTTCTCAAGTAAACTGGAAGGGGCCAAGCTGTGCACAGCGGGGACCTATACAGGGGTGGTTCCTTCAAAGATAAAAGATGAAAGAGCCGCCCGGCTAGCTCAGTCGGTAGAGCATGAGACTCTTAATCTCAGGGTCGTGGGTTCGAGCCCCACGTTGGGCGTAGCTTTTGTTAAGCTGTGGTGAGGGAGTTCAGAGTCTTCTGTGGCAAGCAAGCATTCACAAAATCCTAGCCACACCAATCACAAGACCCTGGGACCAAATTTCAAGACCTCAACCTAGGAAAAGGAAAGGGCAACTCACTCCAGTATTCTTGCGTAGGAAACCCACGGCCCAAGGCGCCTGGCCGGCTACAGTCCAGAGTCAGAAAGAGTCCCACACGACTGAGCAGCTAAGCAACAATGACGACCTAGGGTCAGGGAGAAAGCATGGAACTTTCATAAAGAAGGAGACGGGAAAGATCTTCATTTTATGATGGTTTGATCTTTTGGAGGTACCTGCTGGCTGGGGACAGACTCCCAACCCCAGGGCCAGCTCATTCCTAGAGGGAATAAACAGTTTGCAAACCAACAAATTTCTAGTCCACACACTGAGTCATCTCTTTATATAACTTTCACACACCAGGCCAATATTTCCCCTGGCCCGAATCACCCAGGGCTTGATCACCCAGCCTCCACACCCTAAAACCCACTGAACTGTTCAAATGAGCCAGCCACTGTTGACCCCATCCTGCCTTACTTTTCCCATGGAAGGGATTTGCCCAGAACCGCAGGAGGCTCCCAAGGTGGTCGTCTCCCACCCTGCGGGGCTTTGGGGATCAGTAGCGGGGTCCGCCACCCTTCTCCCGTGCACAGGCTGGCAGCCCTGGGGCCAGGCGCATAAGGCCCAACTGTCCCCTCCTTCTGCTGATCCTCCTCCTCTGGAGGTTCTAGGGCACAGGCCCCACCTTAGCGGATCAGCGCCTGCTTGATGCCAGTCCCCTGTGCCTGCCTGCTTCTTAGCCACAGTCCATAGCCCCACGCTGTCAGCCTGAGGCTCGGGGTCCCCTGGACAGCGGGTGCTCGTCCTGTAAGATGCCCTCCCGCTCATCCAAGCCTCTGGTCCCCGCCCCCCACGCCCCCGTGTTTCTGCTGCTCTCTCTTCTAGGGCGGGGATCAATCCCCCTGTGGTCCAGGAATCAATCCTTCCTGATCCTGGCTTAGCGGACCTCTCTTTCTACCTCTGCTGGCCTGGGTTTCCTGGGTCTCCCGGCCGCAATTCCAGTGCCCCTCTGCCAGTCTACTTTGAAATAAACCCGACTCGAGCAAGGATGGGAATAGTTGTGAAGGAAGTGTTGAGAGCGACCTCTCAGGGGTGGCTCGTTGGTCTAGGGGTATGATTCTCGCTTCGGGTGCGAGAGGTCCCGGGTTCAAATCCCGGACGAGCCCATTTCCAGTTTACCCATTGTTTTAGATCAGAGAGTCCGGGAGATCTTTCCCAACTGGACATGGGTTTCTTCCGGCTGGGAAGACTCGATCCAAACAAAATAAGAGGTCTGATAACTTGTTGAAATGATACTTTAGATATATTGGTTTAGTTAAAATATACTATACTTAATTTTACCTTTTTATTACTATTTTTAAAATCTGTGGGAATTCCCTGGTGGTCCAGTGGTTAATCAAGATTCGCCGTTTTCACTGCTGGAGTCTCGGGTTGATCCCCAATAGAGTAGCTAAGATCCGACATGTTAAATAGAAATTTGATAGAAGACATTCTTCTTTTGATCCAGAATTCAAAATTCTTCCACTGCATACGTTGGCCATTGGAAGGGAGGTGTGTGTGTGTGTTTTAGTTGCTTGGTCGTGTCCAACTCTTTGCAACCCCATGGACCATAGCCTACTAGGTTTCTCCATCCATGGAATTTTCCAGGCAAGAGTACTGGAGTGGGTTGCCATTTCCTTCATATATATATATATATATCAAGGATTTACATTGTTGTAGGGCAGAAACCAACACAACATTGTTAAGCAGATATCCTCCAATCAAAAAATATATTTGCCAACTTTTGGTTTAGCTGATTGAATTTCTTACCTGGCAACTTGGAACCCCACGTATGTGTTCTACTGGACAAGATGGAAGCTGCAGCCGTTTATAATCCAACCTTGAAGGTTCTACAGTGTCACTTAGGCCCTACATTATTATATGAAGAAGTCACAGTCACAGTTCACTGAGGTTCAAGTGGGGTCAGTCCAAAGACCCCCACTCCTCATTGCAAAGTGTCGAATAATTTGTGGTCATTAAAAAAGAAAAAGAAAAAAGCTTTATTCAGACTCACAGATACTTAGAGAAAAAGCCAGTGGCTGCCAGTGGGGAGACAGAACTGGGTAAGGGGCATATGGTGTAAGGGATTAATAGGTAGAAACCATTATGTACAAAATAAGCTACAATGACATACTGTACCACACGAGGAATAAAGCCAATTTTTCTAGTAACTATGAATGAAGTATAATCTTTAAAATTGTGAATATTGTACACCTGTAACATATAGTATTGTACATCAATTATACTTCAATTTTTAAGTTTTGATATAATAGAGTGTAACACATTTAAAGTACACAATTTCATACATTTTGACCTTTGTGTACTCCCAAACCATCACCAGAGTCAAAATAATGAACAAATTCATCATCCTCAACATTTTTCTCATGGCTTTGTTATCTCTTCCTTCTACCCCTCAAACACCAGTTTGCTGAGAGTTTTTAAAATCAGGAATGGAGGTTGGACTTATCAAGTGCCTTTACTGCATGTATTGAGATGATCATATGGTCTTTTTCAGTCTATAAAGAGTACATTGAGTTTTAAATGTAAACATTCTAGATAGTTTGAAGACATATCAGAGCATTAAAGATCTTGCTCCTCTGTAACATGCCCCTTACCCCCTAGCCAGCTCCCTTCCTTCCTCACTTTTACAGGTGTAAAGAAATACCGTCCTCCAACTTTGGGGGTCCTAGAAGGTGCAGCTTTCAGGGATGTGGTCGATAACGGTTTTTGCTGACAGAAGCCACCCCAGCATACAGATGCCAAAATATAACCGATTACCCCGGGTGGGACTCGAACCCACAATCCCTGGCTTAGGAGGCCAGTGCCTTCTCCATTAGGCCACCGGGGCGTGCTCCCTAGGCGCTCACTTCCTGTCCAGGACACGCCCCTTCTACATTTCCTGCGCGAGACTTCTGTTCCAGCATTTTGCTGCGCTGGTTCCTTTGTTTAGGGCCAAGCACAGGCTTAGGATACAGGCATCCTTGGGCCGGGTCCCCTAGGGTCCCAGGGCCGCCCAAGTACCCTCGTGCCTGGTGAGGATGGAGGAGGGAGTCGGGGTGGAGGTGGGGGTAGGGGTGGAAGCCGCCCTGCGCCTGTATCGCCGAACCCCGGACCCTAGAACACCAAGCCTAACCCCACCCTCCCCTTCGGGGTATTGGCACCGAAACTTCCCCCAGGTCCCCTCTCTCCGAGCAGAGAATTCCGCCTCTGCCCTAGATTGGGGCGGGGGGGGTGCGGAGGAGGGGAGAGGGGGCGGTGTCAGGGCGACTGAGGACCAGAATGCGTCATCTTCCTTCTGGCTCTTTGGTTTAAGGGTACGGTGCTGGCCTTGGGGGCGACCGGCCCTTCACGCCAGCCTTGGGCAGGAGGGGTAAGCCAGGAAAGCTCCAGGAGGAGGGGATCCATCGCCTCTCCCCCTTTTTAGTGCCCGGCACAGGGAAGGCGGTGGCTACAGACTTTTCCTGCCAGAAGAAGTGTCCCTCACCCTCTGCTCCTCTCACCTGGAGGCTTAGGGGGACCGCGGGACCCGGATGGGACCTGTGGACTAGGACCGAGTTGGGGAAGGAGATGAGGGAGTCCAGAACCTCCGCACTCGTCCTCTGAGCCGCGCGCGGCACCTTATCCCACAACGACGCCCTTGGGGCTTGGACCCGGGACCCGATCTGGGATGATGCTAAGGAAGAAAGGAGGTCGCAGCTTCTCGCACTTCGGGCGTCCAGGCTGCGGGCTCTGCGACCCCAGACCACAAATCGCCCCCACCGGAGCAAAGGGGACCAGGTTTGTCTGCTGTCTGCTGTGGACTGGGGACCCGACTTTCCTTTGCGGACCTAGAACTTGTGCCACGAGTGGGAGACAGCAGTCCGCGATTCAGGGCCTGTAACCTTGGCGGGAGGTAGAAGATGGGGAAAAAAGGTGGGTAGGAGCAGCTGGCCAGTCACCTGGGCTCCGCCCATCCTCGCAACGCCCGGCTAGCTCAGTCGGTAGAGCATGAGACTCTTAATCTCAGGGTCGTGGGTTCGAGCCCCACGTTGGGCGGGTTTCCTATTTTGGGGGCCCCTGTCGCTTGCATAGGCTTTTCAATAACTCCGAATCCGGTTTGGAGAGATCTTCCTGAGAAAGGGCTTCCCTGGTGGCTCAGCTGGTAAAGAATCCACCTGTAATGTGGGTAGACCTGAGTTCTATTCCTGGGTTGGGAAGATCCCCTGGAGAAGGGGACAGTTTATGGCTCCAGTATTCTTGCTGGAGAATTCCAAGGACTGTATAGTCCATGGAGGGTCCCAAAGAGTCAGACAGGACTAAGCAACTTTCACTTTTCTGAGAAAACAAACACAAAGTCCTAGTCACCTTATCCTATGAGGAGGAAGAGAGAACCCTGATTTGGGGTGTGATTTTCCCCTCAGGAGACATCCTTGGCGGAGGGAGCAGGGAGGGTGTGTCTTAAACAAGAAAAGACAGAGCCAGGCCTGGAGGGGTCCCCACCCTATGGCTGGGGTGTACGTTCTGCTCCCCTGCTGACTGGGGGGTCTCCGTGCCTCAGTTATACTCTTTGTTGGCTTTGGGTGGGTCCTTAGGGCCCCTGGCCGCCTCACACCAAGTGAGACTCACATCCTACCCCTCTCTACAGGGCAGATTCAAATCCTGGACCAGCCCTTCCCTTGCCCTCAGGACACTTTTGCGGTGTGCCTGGAATGATAGACTGTGATTCCAGGTGCTTTTACTTTATGATGGAGAGCAAAGGGGTTGAGACAGGAGGGGGTAAGTAGTGACAGGGAGTCCTGGGGTTTGAGCCCTGCCCTCCTGCCTTGTCCTGGGTATCACTTTGGGACACTGGACTGATCCATATCCGTTACACACACACACATCCATACTTCCCTGCACAGACTCTGTCCCTGAACCTCAGTTTCAGGAGAACTCTAATAACCTTGTAGAGATCTAGGAAATCTCCACAGCCAAGTGGCTGGTGCTCTGGGGTTTTGAGCCTCCCTCTAGGTGTGAGTGGTCCAGGATACAAATCCCAGGCATTTCTTCTAGGGTTGGGGAAGGGCTATAGGACCAGGCTCTTCTATTCCCCATCTGGACTTCACAGATCTGGACCCACCAAGCCAGGGCTCTCAAGGGCCTCTCAAGGGCCCCATCTGTAGAGTGGGGATAATAGCAGCTCATGCCTCAAAGATTTGTTTGGGATATTAAGTTACATAATTTTTTGGTTAAACATTTAGAACAGTGTCTGAAGACTGCAGAACTAACTCTTGCCTGAGCTTCCATCCTGTCTGCCCACCCCAGGCCACCTCCCTGAGCCAGGCAACTCTGGGCTGCTGGAAGCACTGGTTTTCTCCCTGAGGCCCCTCAGAGCTCCCTGGGCCCCCTCTTGCCCCTGTACCTCACACTCTTCCACCCCACTTTGGGCAGAAACCTGGAGTCTTGTCCCAGATGGCAGCCTCTAGCTATGGTTCCTGAGAGTTCCTATCAGTGATCCGACTGGACTCAGAGTCGGTCAGGGCCCAGCAAAATATTTTGGCAAAGGAACCCATGGGTCAGGCCTACTTTCCATCGCCTTGAGGCAGGAGCTGTGTCCTCATATTCCTGGCACCACTTCAAGCTGATGCACCCACGTCCTCTGGCCTCATGGTGGGGACCGGAGTCAACACCTATGCCTCAGGCTGTGTCAAGGCCCAGAGAAAGACTGGATTCAACTCAGCACCAGGCAACATCCGGGATCTCAGGCAGCATCTGGGATCTCAGGCAACATCCGGGATCTCAGGCTGCGTCTGACTTTGGGGGTTCCGGTTGAGGGCTATGTGTGCAACTGAAAATACCCATGATCTGAAGCAGACCCTGGCATCATCCTGAGCCCAGACGTGGCTTTAACAGATAGTTGGTAACAGCGACTGGGGGGGGCCCATCCTCATTTGGGGCCGAGTGTCCGTCTACACATTGGGAGATCATCATCCCCCGCGGGTCTGCCCTGAGTTCTGTCCGTGCGGCAGGGCTTCTGGGGATCACTGAACCACCAGCCAACCAACCATCCATCTGTCAGTGCCGAGCCTCACCCCAACCCCGCACAGCTCCTCCCCTGCCTGAGAACACCACAGATTCTAGGCAGTCTAGACACTCAGAATGCCCGGAGAGGACTCCATGTCCCCGCTGACCCCGAGCCTGCCCCCTCCTCTCATTTGGAGTGGTCCATAGACAGTCACGTTCAGAAATTTGGTGGCAGGTAGCAAAGTGCAGCTGCCCGGCTAGCTTAATCTCAGGGTTGTCATGGGTTTGAGTCCCACGTTGGGCGATTTTTTCGTTGCCTTTTTTTTTTTTTTTTTTTGCTGTCTATTGTGGATTCCTGTCCCACGTGAGCTAGTTTTCTACTCCCAGCTGTCCACTCCCGACTAAAAAGTGCCCTGTTAGAGGCTCAGTGAGCGGAAACACATAAATTCCTGATCACCATAGGCAGCTATGCTGGGTCCTGCCCTCAATGTCATCCTCTCCTTTGAGCGTTTGGGCCTCTCCTAGGGGCTTGTAGACTCCCATTTGTGGAAGGCGAGGGGAGTAGGAAGCTCAGGACAAAGCCAGAACCAATGCCTGTTAAGGGTGACAAGCCCCCAAAATTAAAAAGTGTGAAGACCTAGGCTGCTCCGGGATTTTGACCTTTTTCTCCTAATGGAGACTCCTAGTGGCTCAGCTGGTAAAGAATCCGCCTGCTATGCAGGAGACCTTGGTTCGTCTCCCTGGGTTGGGAAGATCCCTTGGAGAAGGGAATGGCTTATGGATCCAGTATTCTGGCCTGGAGAATTCCACGGATTGTATAGTCCATGGGGGTCACAAAGAGTCGGACACATCTGAGAGACTTTCACTCACCCCTGGGCCAGTGAACCTTCCCAGGGAACCTCCTCCTCCTCCTCCTCTTGCTCAGAGATAGTGCTCTGTTTGGGGGAGAATTTGGTTCAGGTGTCATCAAATAGAGGGATAAAGGGTTGTTCCGGTAGTTTCAGAGTCTGCTTTGCCTCAGGCCCAGGCACCCCCAATAGGTCCTGGAGAGAGCCGCCTGTGGGCGAGGTGTAGGGCTGGAGTCAACGGCAGCCACTTGAGGCCAGGTGGGTGGGTGGCTTCAGGGACCTCCCAAGAATGGAGAGCTACAGCTTCCCAGTCTCCCTCCATCTCCCACAGCAGGAGGAGCCAATGAACTAACCCTCCGTCTGAGGCCGGAGTTCGGCTGCGAACCCGCGACCTCGCGAACCCACAGAGCCGGTTTCGCAGGTGCGGACGCTGACAACTGAGCTACAGCGGCGAGCTTCCCGGGAGTCACCTGCAGAGGGACGGGGGGAGGGGTAGGAGGTGTGTGTCGGCTCGTTGGTCTAGGGGTATGATTCTCGCTTTGGGTGCGAGAGGTCCCGGGTTCAAATCCCGGACGAGCCCGTTCTTTTTCTTTAAGAGGAGGACTGAAGACCGACCTGGTGGAAGTGTCGGGGAGACGCAAGTCGCGCCTAGGGCATCTGAGGTCAGGACTGCTGCTGTCCGGCCGGATCAGCCAGTAAAACAAAGCGACTCTCACAGTCAGCCTCGGGGGTTGGGGGCTACACGTCCGAAACGCACTATCTTGATTTTGATCTGCGGGGGCGGGAGCGGGGAGCCGAGCCAGGAGAAGCGAGAGCAGCGCCGGAGGCCGAGGCGGAGGCGGTGTCCCCTCCGTGCACTCCGCCGGCCACGGGGCCACGTCTTGGGGGTTTGGTCGCCCCCAAAGCGAGCGTCCCAGAGATCGCGGCTCCGGGACCCTCCGCGCCCCCGCCCTCTCTCGAGCGCTCCCCACCTGCCCGCTCGCCCCGGAGTCCCTCGCCGGCTTCGTCCGGCGGGTCCCCTGCGCTCGCGGCTGCGAGGAGGTCTGCGAAGTGACCGATGAGCGGCGCGGGGACAGAGGCCGGCCGCCCTTCCTGGTCTGGGGCTCTCTGTCGTCCGAGGGCGGAGGGGAGGCGGCGCGGACCCCGGACTGTCGGAGCACAGGGGCTTCTGTCCGTTTTGCTGCCCGGGAGCGCTGGGTTTTCTCCGCGCGCATCATTCCTGGAACCCCGCACTTCTCCGTAGGTCTGAAATTGGGGTCTCCCTTCTGCACCACCTCACTGGCGTCGCCGGTCCAGCTCCAAGACACCGCGGCATCAGAGAGGAGAGCCAAAAACCCTAGTGTGTGCGGCTCGTTGGTCTAGGGGTATGATTCTCGCTTAGGGTGCGAGAGGTCCCGGGTTCAAATCCCGGACGAGCCCTGTTTTTCTTCCCCACTTGCGAGTCTAAGGGCCCACTCTGTGCCTCCCCTTGTCGTCCTTTAAAAATTTTCATTGTGGCCCAGTAGCCAAATTGTCTCCACGAGAACCCTAACGAGCTACATTTTCAGTCGGAGTTGCAGGCACGGAAGACTGCGAGGTGTTCCCTTCCTCTGAATGGACAGCCGGTTGCATTGTTCGCCGGTTGCAGGTCTCTGAACCGTCAAGCCTGGGCCCCACAGTCCCAGGTCAGGAGGCCAGGATATCCGCGTGCGGAAAGGTGATGGCGCTGCTGGCGTTTGCGTCCGGAGTCCAGCCCCGCCTCAAATCCCCATGTCCCCGTTGACCCCGGGACTTGCTCCATCCTGTCATTTGGGGCTGTCCACAGCCGTCAAGTTCCGACACCTGTCCGCAAACACCTCCGTGCAGCCGCCCGGCTAGCTCAGTCGGTAGAGCATGAGACTCTTAATCTCAGGGTCGTGGGTTCGAGCCCCACGTTGGGCGTGGTTTTTGCTGCCTATTGTGGATTCTTGCCTCACGTGGGTTGGTCTTCTGCTCCCAGCTGTCCATTCCCGATTAAAAAGTGCCCTGTTGGAGGCACAGGGTGCAGACACACACAGATTCCTGCTCACCGTAGGAAGCCAGACTGGGTCCTACCCTCGGAGTTGTCTGGTCTTTGTAGCAGATGGGCCTCTATTCGGGATAGCTAGACTCCCATTTCTGGAAGGTCAAGGGAGTAAGCAGGTCAGGACAAAGCAAGAACCAACGCCCTTTTAAGGGTCACAAGGGTTTTCCTCCTCAGGGAACACTGGTCCTAATCAAAATACAAGAAAGTGTAAAAACCTGAGCCCCTGCTCCTTCTCCTGGACCAGGGAGCCATGGCTGGAAACCGCCTCCCCCTCCTCCTCTCGCTCAGACACGCTGCTCCGTTGGGACAGAATTGGATTCAGAAATCTAGGGTTCTTCC
Source organism: Cervus elaphus (assembly GCF_910594005.1). Taxonomy (NCBI): domain Eukaryota; kingdom Metazoa; phylum Chordata; class Mammalia; order Artiodactyla; family Cervidae; genus Cervus; species Cervus elaphus. The sequence continues at coordinate 17,446,199 of NC_057824.1, forward strand.
AGAATCTGTTTTCCTCACTTCCTCAGGAGGCCCAGGCACCCCCGTATCCCCGCCCCCCACCCCATCGGTCCCCGTGTGAGGCCGACTGCAGGAGAGGTGTTCTGGGCGGCGACTCTCCTGCCTTCATTTGAGGCCAAAACTGAGCAGAGCTGCAGCTGCGGGGTCTCCCTCCAGCTCCGGCCGCAAGAGGAGCGGATAATCCAATCGTCTGTCTGCAACCGGAATTCGGCTGCGAACCCTCGACCTCGCGAACGCCCAAGAGCCTGTTGCGCAGGTGCGCACGCTGACAACTGAGCTACAGCGGCAAGCTTCCCAGGAGTCACCTGCAGAGGGACGGGGGGAGGGGTAGGAGGTGTGTGTCGGCTCGTTGGTCTAGGGGTATGATTCTCGCTTTGGGTGCGAGAGGTCCCGGGTTCAAATCCCGGACGAGCCCGTTCTTTTTCTTTAAGAGGAGGACTGAAGACCGACCTGGTGGAAGCGTCAAGGAGACGCAAGGCTCGCCTTAGGCCATCTGAGGCCAGGACCGCTGCTGTCCGGCCGGATCAGTCGGTAGAAAAAAACGACTCTCACAGTCAGCCTCGGGGGTTGGGGGCCCCACGTCCGAAACGCGCCTTCTAGGTTTTGATATGCGATCTGCGAGGGCGGGAGCGGGGAGCCGAGCCGGGAGAAGCGCGAGCAGCGCCGGAGGCCGAGGCGGAGGCGGTGTCCCCTCCGTGCACTCCGCCGGCCACGGGGCCACGTCTTGGGGGTCTGTCGCCCCCAAAGCGAGCGTCCCAGAGATCGCGGCTCCGGGACCCTCCGCGCCCCCGCCCGCTCTCGAGCGCTCCCCACCTGCCCGCGCACCCCGGAGTCCCTCGCCGGCTTTGTCCAGCGGGTCTCCTGCGCTCGCGGCTGCGAGGAGGTCTGCGAAGTGACGGATGAGCGGCGCGGGGACAGAGGCCGGCCGCCCTTCCTGGTCTGGGGCTCTCTGTCGTCCGAGGGCGGAGGGGAGGCGACGCGGACCCCGGACTGTCGGAGCACAGGGGCTTCTGTACGTTTTGCTGCCCGGGAGCGCTGGGTTTTCTCCGCGCGCATCATTCCTGGAACCCCGCAGTTCCCCGTAGGTCTGAAATTGGGGTCTCCCTTCTGCACCACCTCACTGGCGTCGCCGGTCCAGCTCCAAGACACCGCGGCATCAGAGAGGAGAGCCAAAAACCCTAGTGTGTGCGGCTCGTTGGTCTAGGGGTATGATTCTCGCTTAGGGTGCGAGAGGTCCCGGGTTCAAATCCCGGACGAGCCCTGTTTTTCTTCCCCACTTGCGAGTCTAAGGGCCCACTCTGTGCCTCCCCTTGTCGTCCTTTAAAAATTTTCATTGTGGCCCAGTAGCCAAATTGTCTCCACGAGAACCCTAACGAGCTACATTTTCAGTCGGAGTTGCAGGCACGGAAGACTGCGAGGTGTTCCCTTCCTCTGAATGGACAGCCGGTTGCATTGTTCGCCGGTTGCAGGTCTCTGAACCGTCAAGCCTGGGCCCCACAGTCCCAGGTCAGGAGGCCAGGATGTCCGCTTGCCTAGAGGTGATGGCGCTGCTGGCGTTTGCGTCCGGAGTCCAGCCCCGCCTCAAATCCAGTCACTCCATGTCCCCGTTGACCCCGGGACTTGCTCCATCCTGTCATTTGGGGCGGTCCACAGCTGTCAAATTCCAATACCTGTCCGCAGATCGCTCCATGCAGCCGCCCGGCTAGCTCAGTCGGTAGAGCATGAGACTCTTAATCTCAGGGTCGTGGGTTCGAGCCCCACGTTGGGCGGTGCTTTTGCAGCCTATTGTGGATTCCAATCCACTTGGGTTTGTCTTCTGCTCCCAGCTGTCCATTCCCAGCTAAAAAGTCCCCTGTTGGAGACACAAATTCCGGCTCACTATTGATGTTTTCAAAATATGTTGTTGGAGAAGACTCTTGAGAGTCCCTTGCACAACGAGTTCAAACCAGTCCATCCTAAAGGAAATCAAACCTGAATATTCATTGAAAGGACTGATGCTGAAGCTCTAATACTTTGGCCACCTGATGCCAAGAGGCAACTCATTGGAAAAGACTCTGATGTTGGGAAAGATTGAGGGCAGGAGGAGAAGGGGGTGGCAGAGGATGATGGTTAGATGGCATCCTTGACTCCATTACCATGAGTTTGAGCAAACTCTGGGAGTTGGTGATGGACAGGGAGGCCTGGTGTGCTGAAGTCTATGGGGTCGCAATGAGTCAGACACGACTGATTGAACAACAGTGGAAACCACGCTGGGTCCTGCCCTCCTCGTTGTCCACTTGTCTGCTTCTTGTAGCGGTTGGGTCTCTCACCGGGGCTTGTAGACTCCTGTTCCTGGAAGGTCAAGGAAGTAAGTAGGTCAGGACAAGTAAAGAATCAACGTCCTTTAAGGGTCACAAGGGTTTTCCTCCTCAGGGCACACTGGTCCCAATTAAAATACAAGAAAGTGTAAAAACCTGAGCATGTCCTCCTTCTCCAGGCATCAAATGGAGACTCCTTCCCCTGGACCAGGGAGCCATCGTCGGAAACCGCCCCCTCCTCCTCACGCTCAGACACGGTGCTCTGTTGGGGCAGATTTGGATTCAGGTGTCGATCAAGTAGAGGAATATACGGTTCTTCCACAATCTGTTTTGCCTGTTTCCCTCACTCAGGCCCAGGTACCCCCGGGTCGGTTACTAGGTGAGGCCTCTTGCCGGCGAGGTGTTCTGGGCGCGGAGTCTCCTGCCTCCATTTGAGGCCAGAACTGAGCAGAGCTGCAGTTGCGGGGTCTCCTCCAGTTCCCGCCCCACGAGGAGCAGATAATCCAACCGTCCCTCTGAAACTGGACTGCAGCTACGAACCTGTGACCTGGGGTTTGCAAGTGAGGACATGGACAACTGAACTTTGGCAGCGAGCTTCACCGGAATCACCTGCGGAAGAACCGGGGGAGGAGAGGAAAAGAGTTACGCGTGGCTCGTTGGTCTAGGGGTATGATTCTCGCTTTGGGTGCGAGAGGTCCCGGGTTCAAATCCCGGACGAGCCCTGCTTTTCTTCCCCAGTTGGGGGTCTCAGGGCCCACTCTGCGTCTCCCACTGTCGTTTTAAAATTTTCATTGAGACCCAGTAGCCAAAGTGTCTCCCTGAGTCTCCTAACAAGCTACTTTGTCAATCTGTGCTGGAGGAACGAAAACGCAAGACAGAGATGTTCCCTTCCTCCGCAACTGGAGGAGCCTGTTCTTCGCCGGTGGCAGGTCTCGGAACCGTCAAGCCTGGATCCGACGGTCCTCGGTCAGGAGGCCAAAGCATCGGCGTGGGAAGAGGCGACGCGCTGCTGGCGTTTGCAGCCTGAGCCCACCCCCACCTCAAATCCAGGCACTCCACTTACCCACTGACCCTGGTACCTGCTCCATCCTGTCGTTTGGGGCGGTCCACAGCCCGTCAACTTCGGAAACCTGGCCACAGTCGTCTGCTCCCAGCCGCCCGGCTAGCTCAGTCGGTAGAGCATGAGACTCTTAATCTCAGGGTCGTGGGTTCGAGCCCCACGCTGGGCGTGGTTTTTTTGCTGCCTGTTGTGGATTCCAGTGCCACGTGTGTTGGTTTTCTGCTCCCAGCTGTCCATTCCCGACTAAAAAGTGCCCTGTTGGAGGCACAGGGTGCAGACACACACAGATTCCTGCTCACCGTGGGAAAACACGCTGAGCCCTGCCCTCGCGCTGTCTGCTCCTTGTAAGGGTTGGGCCTCTCATGGGGACTTCTAGACTCCCGTTTCTGGAAGGCCAGGAGAGTAAGTTCAGGACAAGTCAAGAACCAGCACCCTTAAAGGTAAGACTGACAAGTCCCCAAAGGTGTGAAGACCTAGGCTGCTCTGGGAATTTGACCCTCTTGCACCTAATGAAGACTCCTACCCCTGGACGGAGCAGTCCTGCAGAACCTCCTCCTCTTGCCTCAGAGACTGCTCTGTTGGGAGAGAAATTTGGTTCAGGTGTCGATTAAGTAGAGGGATATAGGGTTGGTTGGTAGTTCCAGAGCCTGTTTTGCCTCAGGCCGAGGCACACCTGAGCAAAGCTGCAGCTGGGGGAGGGGGGGTTGTCTCCCTCCAGTTCCCTCCGCACGAGGAGCAGATAATCGAAAGGTCCCTCTGAAACCGGACTGCGGCCGCGAACCCGGGACCTGGCGATCCCACAGAACCCACGCTGACAACTGAGCTATAACAGCGAACTTCACTGGAGTCACCTGCAGAAGGACTGGAGACCAGGGAAGGAGTGATGTAGTGGCTCGTTGGTCTAGGGGTATGATTCTCGCTTTGGGTGCGAGAGGTCCCGGGTTCAAATCCCGGACGAGCCCGTCCCTTTTCTTTAAGCGGAGGACTGAGGTTTGGTCTGGTGGAAGCGTCGGGGAGACACAGACTAGACAGCGTCCTCAGAGAGCGGGACCCGCGGTAACTGCTCCTGCAAGCAGAGTAAAGGAAAGTGGCTCGAAGGATGCCCTAGGGCTCCAGGTGTCTGACGATTCGGGAGGATCACTGCTCCAGCCCCCGATTAGCCCTACTGTAACTTAAACTTGCATTTTAGTGGCGGGGAGGCGGGTAGAGAGAAAGAGACTCCTGGGCTTCCCTGGGCACAACTTCACTCTTGGGTCGGGGGGTCTCATCCCCGGGACTTTCCCTGATGAGAGAGCGAAGAAATGGGGCCAAGTATCCGGAGCGGTTGGGGAGTGGCTGGACGTCGAAGGACGACATACCGACTGCAGACTCTGCCCCGACCTGACCCCCGACTCCTGGACGTGGGCTCCCACTGCTCCGAGGGCGGCCTCCTCCTACTCCCAAGCCCGACCGCAGGGCCCGCCTCCTCCCCCGGCTGGACTGGGAGGGGCATCGTGACCCGCCCTGGTGCACGGTCTGGTTGGTGGGCTAACCCGCCCCCTCTAGGGACCACCCCCAGGTCAGGCCATCCTAGGGCATCTGAGGCCGGGACCTTTGCTGGATCAGTCGGTAGAACAAAGCGACTCTCACAGTCAACCTCGTGGGTTGGGGGCCCCGCGTGGGAAACGCGCTGTCTCGGTTTTGACCTGCGGGGGCGGGAGCGGGGAGCTGAGCCGGAGAAGCGCGAGCAGCGCGGGAGGCCGAGGCGGAGGCGGTGTCCCCTCCGTGCACTCCGCCGGCGTTTGCTGAGCGACCACCGGGGTCCACGTCTTGGGGGTTCGGTCGCCCCCAAAGCGAGCGTCCCAGAGATCGCAGCTCCGGGACCCTCCGCGCCCCCGCCCGCTCTCGAGCGCTCCCGCGCGCCCCGGAGCTCCTCCCCGGCTTTGTCCGGCGGGTCCCCTGCGCTCGCGGCTGCGAGGAGGCCTGCGAAGTGACCGATGAGCTGCGCGGGGACAGAGGCCGGCCGCCCTTCCTGGTCCGGGGCTCTCTGTCATCCGAGGGCGGAGGGGAGGCGACGCGGGGACCCGAATTGGGGGAGCGCTCAGTTGTCTCCGCGACCGTCAGTCCTGGGTCCCTACACTTCCCAGTGGGCTTGAAATTGGAGTCTCCATTCCTCGTCAGTTCCCTGGCATGGCTGGTCCAGCCGCGATCCCACCGGTGGAAGAGGAGATCCAAAACCCGGAAGCAACGTGGCTCGTTGGTCTAGGGGTATGATTCTCGCTTAGGGTGCGAGAGGTCCCGGGTTCAAATCCCGGACGAGCCCTGTTTTTCCTCCCCAGTTGCGGGTCTCAGGATCCACTCTGTGCTTCCCCTTGTCATTTTAAAACTTTTTTTGAGGCCCGGTAGCCAAAGTGTCTCCACGAGTCTGGCAACAAGCTACTTTGTTAGTTCAAGCTCCGGGCAGGGAAGACCGGAGAGGTGTTTCCTTCCTCTGTGCATCAGGAGCCAGTTCTTCCTCGGTTGGAGGCCTCTGAACCGTCAAGCCTGGGCCCCACAGTCCCTGGTCAGGAGGGCAGGGCATCCACTTGGGGAGAGGCAATGGGCTGTAGGCATTCGCATCACTCCAAATGCAGTCACTCTACCTGGTGTGAACTCATGCGTCTTCCCTCCTTCCCCGCCGGAAGTCAGCAGGAGTCCCGGGATCTCGGGCACCGCTGGGTACCCAAGGTCCTGGGGCCCAGCGCCTGACAGGAGCCAAATCCCCTCTGCCCTGTTCTGCGGAGGCCGCCTTTGAGGCGCAAGAGGTGGGCACCAGGACCCCCACCCCGCTGTGGGGTCTCAGGTGCTTGCCAGGATGTCTTCAGCATGTGCTGGAAAGAGTGCCATGGGATGCCACAATGAAAAATAACAAGGAAACTGGGCATCATGAGCAACAACCAGTGAACAATAGATATGAAAATAAAGTTGGAAAGATACTAAGATTATCAGATACGGATTATAACACAACTATCCTTACTATGTACAAAGACATGAATGACAAAAATGAAAATATATTTGAGAACAGAAGCTATGTAAAATGCTCTAGAAGAATGAAACAGGACTATATTTGTCTAAAAATACACAAAAAGTGAAACAAATCTCAATAGATGTATGCAATGGTTTAGAAAGATGAAAGAAATGGTAAACTAAAAATACGTCAAAACAAATAATATAAAATAAAAAAACCTAAAATATCCTAATATGATTACAAATTAAACAATACACTTCTAGAAGTTATATGAGTTAAGGAAGAAATTACAGTGGGATTTAAAATACTTTGAAATAAATGATGATGAAAAATACTACATACCAAAATCTTTAAGACACAGCTAAAGCAATAGTTAGAGGAAAATTGATAGCCTTAGATGTGTATAAAAAAGAAGACAAGCTGAAAGCTAATGACAAGAAGTTAGAAAAAGTACAGCAAAAAAGAAACCCAGATAAATTCAAACAAGGGGAGAAATGATTAAGAGCTGAAAATAATGATGTTGATGGAGAAGGAAATGGCAACCCACTCTAGTACTCTTGCCTGGAAAAGTCCATGGACAGAGGAGCCTGGCGGGCTGCAGCCCATGGAGTTACATGACTGAGCATGTGTGCATGAGGATGGAGGGAGACGGTTGGTAGCAATAAACTGGTAGAACTAAAAAAAAAAAAGAAAAGAAAATAATTATGTTAAAAACAAGCATACAATAGAGATTAATGACAAAAAGTTAATGCTATTGATGAACTCTGCAAAAACTGTTTAAGAAATAATGACAGAAGACACACATAACCCTTGTCAGAGAATGACTTTACAGTTATTGGATAAATTAAGAAGATAATAGCCATTAAAAAAAAAGAATTCATTTGAATCAGTTCTAATGAGATGGATGAAACTGGAGCCCATTATACAGAGTGAAGTAAGCCAGAAAGATAAACACCGATACAGTATACTAACGCATATATATGGAATTTAAAAAGATGGTAACACTAACCCTATATGCAAAACAGAAAAAGAGAAACAGATGTACAGAACAGACTTTTGGACTCTGTGGAAGAAGGTGAGGGTGGGATGTTCTGAGAGAATAACATTGAAACAAGTATACTATCAAGGGTGAAACAGATCACCAGCCCAGGTTGGATGCATGAGATAAGTGCTCAGGGCTGGTGCACTGGGAAGACCCAGAGGGATGGGATGGGGAGGGAGGCGGGAGGGGGGATCAGGATGGGGAACACATGTAAATCCATGGCTGATTCATGTCAATGTATGGCAAAAACCACTACAATATTGTAAAGTAATTAGCCTCCAACTAATAAAAATAAATGAAAAAAAGAAGATAATAAAAGTATATCCTAAATAACTTTGTGAAAGCTGTTAGTACCCATAACTTGCCCAAATTATCTACAAAATACCGTAGCAAATTTCAAGTTTGTGGTGAAACCTTGAAAATATTCTATTTGAGGTTAGAAATGCAACAAGGATGCTGACACTCTCTATTTCTGTTGAACATTTTATCAGAGACAGTGAGTCACCCCATACATTGCTGGTGGAAATGTAAAATTGTACACTCATGCTGGAAAACCCTGCGGCATTTTCTTTAAAGACTAAACTTACAGCCACCATATGACCCAGCAATTTGGGTATTTATCTCAGAAAAATGAAGGCTTCTGTTTACACAAAAATCTGTACACAAGTCTATGGTTGTTTTATTTGAAACAGCCAAGAAACTGGAAATAACCCAGATGTCCCCAGGGGTCAATTGTGCATGTTGCCCTAGGTTTGTGCTGCTCTCTCCGCGCGACTTCGCCCAGCTGCTCCTCCCTAAGCCCAGGGTCAGGTGGGCTGGGTGGGCACAGGGGCCAGGCTGGGTTCCCCAGCTACGGGGTGGTGAGGGAAGCCCTGGACTAGAGGAACTGTTGTCCTAGAAGGGGCCGTAGGTGGAGAGTGGAGCTTGCAGCGGGGACTCCCTGTTAGGACCAGGAACCTTTGGCTACTGACCCCCCACCCCACCCCGGTGTCCACATCTAAGTCACTACCTGTCACCTAGGTCCCATCATCTTCATATTACCCCATCAATATAAGCAAGGATAGGGTTCCCTTATGGTTGCCCGGCTAGCTCAGTCGGTAGAGCATGAGACTCTTAATCTCAGGGTCGTGGGTTCGAGCCCCACGTTGGGCGTTACCTTTTCTTGGTTTGGACCTTTTGGAGTCTGGAGAAGCAGACGAGCATCAGTGAGCATCAGATGGATACCAGGAAACTACACCTGCGGGAGCGCTTTTCCCAAGCAAGGCGATCCTGTGACCTGCCATCAAAGGGCACTCAACTGCCCAGCTGGACCCACAGCTCCTTGCTGGCTTTACCCCAGGTCCTCCTCAAGCATGTTCCTGGCTGCACAAAGTGTCAGCAAAGTGACCTAAAGGCCAAGCCGGGATGCTAGGAGAGCCCGCCTTTCCTGGCGTTGGGCTCACTGTAATCTGAGCACAGGGACAGCCAGACTTGGTTGGGAGGGGGGGTGCGGTAGGCTGCAGGGGCTGCTTCCCAACTTGCCAGCACTGGGAGCTCTGGGGTCCTCCCCTTGCCCACTAATCTATGAGCTCAACACTTTCCCATGGCTCTGAAATTGGAGTCTCCTCCCCACGCCACCTCACTGGTCTCCCAAATTCCATATCCGCGATGCCACGGAGTCACAGAAGAGACCCAGAGGGTATAATTTGTGTGGCTCGTTGGTCTAGGGGTATGATTCTCGCTTAGGGTGCGAGAGGTCCCGGGTTCAAATCCCGGACGAGCCCATTTATTTCCCCTTTTACATGACAACAGCTCTTCTCTAGAGATTTGAGAACTACCCCCAAGTCCCCAGATCTTGTACTTCAAAGCTCCACACTTCCAGAGAATTAGAGGAAACATTTAAAAGCTTCAAGCTGTTTCCAGGTACTTTGAAACTTTTAGTAGGAGTCTTGGGGATTCAGGGGTGTGGACATCATAGTGTAGGGCAATGCCTGCAGGGATTTGGTCAGGTTAAGGCCGGCAGGGGAGAAAATCTGGAACAGTCTCCCCAGATCACCTACCTTTTAGGCTTCAAGTCCAGCAATTAATTACCCCATTGAGACTCAAACATCCCTGCCAAGTGTCCCGTACTGTATCGGGCCTGACTCTGGCACCCAAGGCCCTCCTCCTCTTTCTTGATTCCCTTCTCTTCCTCCTTCTCTCCATCTCCTGTCACCCCTCACCTGGGCACTCCCAGGTCTGCCCTGGTTCCGCAGCCCCAGGTCAGGGAACGGTTCCGGGAGCCCGGGTTGGGCACGGGTCCATGCTGTCGGGATGGGGGTCCTGTCCCTGGCTCTTGACCTCAGGCTGTGTTGGGCCCCATTTTTGGTGGCTGGGGGTCCAGGTGGAGTTTGAGTTCGACCCTTAAGGAGTTCCAAATCCAGAGAGCTGCTTTCAGTAAAACACAGAGATTCTCCACCTCCAGGGTCAACCACATGCCAGGATCACCACAGACGGAGACCAGGGCCCCCCCTCAGGCCAAATCTCCTCTTTTTCCAGAGTCCGTTGCAGAACTCCAAGGCTGATTTGACTGTTGGATTTGATTTCCTGGAGGGAGTGGGGGAACCATCTCTCTCCAAATTCGTGAAAAACAAACAAACAAAAACACTTTAACTTATTGGTTTAAAAATGATAAATAGTTTTAAAGAAGTTATAAAGAAAAACACTCTGGCAGAGTCGAGGTTTCTAGTAACACAAATGGGTTTTGGAGACCAACCCTCTTTCTAAAAACAAAGGAAAATGTTGGATATAAAAAACAAACAAACCTCAAAGCAGTGAAGAGGTTGCTTTTGGAAAAGTCAAGAAATTCCGGGCCCAATTTAAACGGATGTGGCAAACCAGAGGGATGATGGAGGCCCGAAGTTGCCGTGGAACCACGGACACCTGCCCATCTCGGCAAACGTGACCGCCTTGGGTTCCGCGAGACCAAGGCAGACCAAGGCAGAGCCCAGGGTTCCCCCTGGAATCTGTGACCCCCAAAGATGAGTATGAACAGGAATACACCCGTCCCGCCCCAACGCCGCCAGCTGCTTCTGCAATGCGTGTTCCCTGGCGTCTCCTCCTCCCGGCCCCTTTTACTGAATAAAATACAATCGCTTTAAAAGGCGAGTCTGTGCGGAGACCGCGCGCATCCGTGGGACGAAGGACACCCGAGGCACAAGGGGCCCACGTCTACAGCGTCCTAATTCTTCTGTGTCCGCCGTGTTGTTCCCATGCTGGTTTCTCCCCAGTCTCCGGCCTGGGGGCTCCAGCGCCCCCCACCCCTAGCCCGCCGCTTCATCCGGGCGGGTGGCCGGACTGCCGGGACCAACAGGACAGAGGAGATTAGAAGCCGCGGCAACTGAATCAAAGTTTGTCCTCTGATTCTGTCCTGGATTTTTGTTTGTTTGTTTGTTTTAGCCATAAAGGACTTATTGGAGGAGATGGAAGGAGATTGGAATCTGGACTGCGCATTAGATAATCCTGTTGCTAGAGTGACAAAGGATGAAATCGGGATGGGGGTGACGAGAGGAGAATCTAAGGTCCCGGGAGCTCTCCTGAGGGGATGCGGTGGGGGTGGGATCTTGAGCGGCTCTGGATTCTGCTGACTTTTTACCCTTCGGATTAATTAGGAACTTCAGTGAAGAAAGAAAGGAGGGTGGCGAGGGAAATTGCAGGGGGTGTGTCCCGATCCCGCGGGTTTCGGCTTTGGGCAGCTCCAAGGGTGTGGTTTGGCCTGGAAAAGCGAGGTCGGGCGGGGAGTATTCTGCGGGCGGGCGGTCTCCCGGACGTTGCCAAGCCCTGGGTGACGATGCCCAACGCAGGGAGCTGTGGGGGACGTTCTGACTGTCGCCTGCGGCTGAGCCTCGGCGGGAGCGGAGGGGTCGCCTCCCCAGCTCGCGGTGTTGGCCCCTCACGCCTTCTTCCAGCCCCGCGCTCCCCCGGGGCTTCTGTCCAGCCGCGTCTCCCGAGGACTGAATGTTTATCACACACGCCGCAGGGTGGTCCTGCCCAACGCGCCGCGGACTGATGCAATCAGGGACCCTCACTGCTTGCTGCATCTGTCATCCGCAGGACAACTCAGGGCGTTCCGGAGCCTGGAACTCCCGCTGGAGGAAGCCGACGAACCGGACTCCGCGGAGCGCGCGGGAGGAGCCGCAGGAATCCAGGGAGAGAAGGGCGCGGCGGGCGGCGAGGGCGAGGCGCGCACGGGAGCTCTGCCGCGCGAGCCGCGGTTGTCTGTTTCGCTCACGACTCTGTTCCTTGGCGACTTGAACAGAGACTGGGACTTTGTAGGGACTCAACCAGGTTTCTAATAAGCACCCAAACCAATTCCTGGATCACTTTCTAACTACTGGCGACGAGTTATTCCTTCTTCTCAAGTTCTTGGGAACAGCCTTAGCAACAGCCCCAGTGGCCTAATGGATAAGGCACTGGCCTCCTAAGCCAGGGATTGTGGGTTCGAGTCCCACCTGGGGTAGTATGAGGGGCGGCCTACCTTTCCTTAGATGGAGAGATGCATTTTGGGTCATTAGATAAATAGATAACAAGATACAGATTCCCCACAATCTTTAACAAGGAAGGACAAAGACGGTGTTCCTGTACATCTAAATGGGAAAAAATGTGTGGTTACACATACATCTTAATGTGGGAATATGTGTGGTTTCATTTGAATTTTGCAAAGCAGTCTATTCTTTTGATCCTCTAATTCCAATTCTTTGACTCTGTCTCAGAGATAAAACTACTGATGTAAGTACAAAGATGTTTATTGCAGCAGAGTTTGGTAAATAATAAATAAAAGGGAGACGGGAGTGGCCATCTGTGGGAGACAGATGGAATACATTTTCCTTCATTAATACTGTTCAACCTCAGAAAAGAATGTTCAGTCATCTATCCCAGTCGACTTGGAAGTTCTTGCTCTGAAAGGCGTTCTCGGTGCATTTCTTACAGAACAAACAGTAACTCCCAAGCCGCAGCTGTCCTTGCATTCTGTATAGAAAAGAATCAGGTGTGGAAGGACCCAGGAGGGAAGCGGAGGAAAAAAGAGACTCTAGCAAAATGCAGAAATACACAGATCAATAAGTAAACAGAAAATGTGGAGAGCAGAACTTGCCCATTTGAAATGTGGGTGTAAGAACTGAAAGGGCGCTTAGGGGAGAACTGGAAGTAGTGGGGTGGGGAGCAATGATAACGTTGACATGATCTGGGTTAGGATTGTGGGTGATTTTCTGCCTGGACTTTTGTTATTTCAGTATAGCTACTTTTGTGACTTTTTATAATCACAGGTCAGGAGAAAGAGCCCCGTGTCCTCAGAAAATCTCTTTTCTTTTCTCTTTCTTTCTTCTTTTAATAACTGAAGAGGGCAGGGCAAGTTTCCGAACAGGGAAGAGAGAATCGCCACTTAAAAGACTCTACCACACTTCCTGCTTGCCTGTTGTGTTAAAAACTGCAGGCGTGGAGCCTGGTGAGGAAGGAAACAAAAATGAACAGCAGCAATTTCCTTTGATCTGGAGTCTGGCCCCCTTTTATCCTCTTTCTTAAAAATCTAATTTGTCAACTGCGGTATCCTCGGCGCTTGGCAAACATTAAGCGTTCAATCAACACTTGAGTGAATGGATGACTCTATTAGGCGAGTGACCGCTGGTATGTTGGGACACGTTTGGGGTCCAGAGCTTATGGGAAGATGCATGCTCCCCGCCAGGCAGCACAGCCCCAGCTCAGCAGGTTTCGCCGACTCCCGGCCCAAGGAGTCCCCGCTCCGACGGAACTCCATCCTCCTGCAGCCGCTGTTGGTAATGCTCCCACTTCATCTTCAGGGTTTTGTCAGGTAGTAGGTGCACACTTTCTCCTGAAGGGACATAAAGTCACTGAGAGCCCGGCTAGCTCAGTCGGTAGAGCATGAGACTCTTAATCTCAGGGTCGTGGGTTCGAGCCCCACGTTGGGCGTACAGTCTTTTTTCTTTCTGTCGGGGAAGGCGCGAAAGCCAGGATTCTCCTTTTTTTTTTTTTTTTTTTTTTTTTAACTTAAAGAAGTCATAAACGACATTTATTACCTTGGTATATCATACTGGTCTTATTGCTGTTCCTTCACGTATCAGTGGTTTTCCGTCTTCCTCCCTCCACCCACAGTCTGGCTACATAGTGCCTTCTTGAACCGCTAGTTCACAGCAGCAATAAGATTTTTTCCACACCTCTAACGCCATTCATTCACGAAGTCATAGTTCTGGTCCACAAACCCTTCCCTGTAGGAGGTTCAATGCCTGCCAAAGAATTTGTACTAAACCAGGCCTCCCAGAATGGCTAGCTCCAGTAAGATGACGATGGAAAGCAGCAGCTTGTTGGTTGTCACTTTTCTGGACATTGAGCGGAGAATCTTCCGACTTTTGCTCAAGTTTTCACTTGTATTTACCAGTCTACTCTTGGTACGTTCCAACTGGTCATGTTGCTCCCCCAGCTCTTCTATGATTTCTGAGCCAATCTGGTGCTCAATACTCTGGGTGGCCCGGTTCAGGCTGTCAGTGCCTTGCAGAAGCAATGTCCTTTGAGACTGTAGCCGATTCATATGCTCATTCTCCACAGTGTATGTACCATATTTCGTGTCTCCTCGGGCCCCAGGAGTGGCTGTCAAAGGCGTACTTCTCACTTCCCGATGGAGTTTAGCAAGGTCCTTTCGGTAGGTTCGAAGCTTAGACATCATAGGGTTACGGAAAGATAGGGGAGCGTAACGTAGTTCCTCTTCCATCTCTGCCAGCGTTTCATTTGCTTCCTGTTGCTTTTCATCGAAATCTCTGATCAACTTCTTCTTCTCTTCTGTCCCTGCGGTCCCCAGGAGCCGCTCCGGCACCCCTCGTAGGTCTTCATGGAGGCCGCGGAAGATCTCGTGCAGTTTCTCGAAATGCTCCGAGGAGGCGGCAGAGGTGGCCATGGCGCAGGCCTCTTTCGAACAGCGGGCGCCGAAATTCTGGGCCGAGGGCCCGTTCCTACTCCGTCGTCAGCCGCCCAGCCCCGCAGGCATCACGGCGACCGCCGCCACAGTCGCCCAAGACGAGGCGCTTCCGGGGCCGCGGCCGCCAGGATTCTCTTAAATACATACCAGAAGTAGTCTTTGAATAAAAGTTTTTAAATTTAGGTAGACTTAGAAAGATGGCATCTATAGTACTATATCAATTTTTAAAAAGGGCAACCAAGAAAACAATTACAAAAAAGAAAACAGAATAAAAAAGTACAGCCTGATATAATGCCTCCTGAGGGAAACCTGGAAGCAGCAAATGTCACATTTGTAATGAACAATTTTCTAGTAGGGGCTTCCCTCATGGTTCAGGGGCTAAGACTCTGTGCTCACAATGCAAGTGGCCAGGTTGTGCACTAGATCCCACATGCCTCAACTAAAGACCCCCGCATGCCTCTACTAGACCTGGTGCCGCCAAATAAATAAAATATTTTAGAAAATTTTTTCTAGTAGACTCATTAAATTCTTAAAAATGAAGTCAATTTTAATAATATATTTTATCTTATCTGTGCTTAGTCACCCAGTCATGTCCAACTATTTGCAACCCCTTGGACTGTAGCCCACCAGGCTCCTCTGTCCATGGGATTTTCCAGGCAAGGATAACTGGAGTGGGCTGCCATCTTCCTCCTCCAGGGAATCTTGCCCACCAAGGGACTGAACCCAGGTCTGCTTGTCTCTTGCACTGCAGGCAGATTCTTTACCTGCTGAGCCATAACCAAGTTATTATAATTTCCCACATAATAATATACAAATTATCAGTGAGATGTATTGTGATCTCAACCTCAGTACTTTTGAAATTTTGAATCAGATGATTCTATGGGGGGTGAGGGGAAGGAGGGTTGCCTGTTCATGGCAGAATGTTTAGTAGCGTCCTTGGCCTCTAGATGTCAGTAGCCTCCTTGTGACAACCGACGATGGCTCCATACACTGTCCAAAGGCCTCTGGGAGGCAAAGTTGTTTCTGGTTGGAGTCATTTGTCTAGAGAATTGAGGGCAAATATATTGGTACGAACAGTTCACGTGTGGAATCTTACAGGAGGGCTAACTGGACAAGGGCCAGATGGCAGGGTCATTTCATCCTGAGACAGCCAACTCAGAAGGCAGCCTGGTAAGGTCAGGAAATAGGCTGTGTACAGGGGACTTTGCTGACAACGGTCTGTCTAGTCAAAGCTATGGTTCTTCCAGTAATCATGTTTGGATGTGACAGTTGGACCATAAAGAAGGCTGAGTGCCAAAGAATTGATGTTTTTGAACTGTGGTGCTGGAGAAGACTCGAGAGTCCCTTTTACTACAAGAAGACCAAAGCAGTCAATCCTAAAGAAAATCAACCTTGAATATTCATTGGAAGGACAGATGCTGAAGCTGAAGCTCCAGTACTTTGGCCACCTGAAGTGGCCACCTGACTCATTGGAAAAGACCTTGATGCTGGGAAAGATTGATGTCAGGAGGAGAAGGGGACAACAGAAGAGATGGTTGAATGGTATCACCAACTCAATGGACATGAGTTTGAGCAAACTCCAGGAGATAGTGAAGGACAGGGAAGCCTGGTGTGCTGCAGTCCATGCGATCGCAAAGAGTCTGGAAAGAGTTAGCGACTGAATAACAAAACAATAAAAGGACTTCACAAATACGTTAATATATTGAGACTAGCAGGAGCCAGATTTCTTGCTGGTGAAGTTGGAAAGAGAAGGCTTCAACAAATCCTATGGTGTTGCACTGGAGTTGGAGGTATTGCTAACTTTTTCTGGTGACTTGGTAACTGTTGTTTCACTGGTAAAGAGGGTTGGTGGTAGTGACTTCATAAAAGCAGGTCTTAAATGGTATATTTTCCTGCCTGCAATCAGCATCTTTTCTAGTTCTATCAGTTTTCTGTATTTCTTAACTGCCATAGTCTGTATAATGAACTTTTCGCTTTTCCCCGTGTCTCTCCGTCGCAAGGAGAGGAGCTGCCGCCCTGTAGGCTCATAAGCAAGGGTTGGACGGGTGGAAACGCTCCAGCTTCTAGGTCAGGAGGAACAAGCAGACTCAGCACCGAACCCAATAGGCCGAAGGCCCCCAACGCCTTCTGTTAAGACGGGCTCATTCAACCCAACATTGCGAGCGCGGAGCCGCCGCTGACTGCAAACGGGTCATGGTGTCATGAAGCAGAGATCCGGTCCGCGAAAGCCGGCCCCTTCCTACGTGCTGACCACCAGCCCCACGACCGCCCGGGCCATCCGCCGCAGGCGCCCGCACTTGATCCGAAAGAAAAAGTACCGCCGGAGTTGTGCGCGGCCGCCATCCGCCCTGCGCATCGTGCCGTCCTGCGTAGCCTGTGATGGTGAAGGAGAGGCGGACCTGCCCGACCCAGAGCCCCTGGACGACCCCCTTCCCCGAAGCAATGACGTTATTGCCGACTCTCCTAAAGAAGAGAAAGAGGGAGGGGAGGGGGAGAAGGAGAAGGAAGAAGAAAAAGAGTAAATGCTAAGTTCATTCCTTTAATTGTTCATTTTCACCTTCTGTTATTCAGGAGATCCGGCTCGATCCCTGGGTCGGGAAGATTCCCTGAAGGAGGGCATGGCAGCCCACTCCGGTGTTCTTGCCTGGAAAATCCCATGGACAGAGGAGTCTGGGGGGCTACAGTCCATGGGATCGCACAGAGTCAGGCAGGTCTGAGTGACTAACACTTAAACTTATTTATGGCAAATTACCTTAAATTTTTCTCTTTTAAAAATAGCGTTAATATTGATTCACAAACTTTAAAATATTTAATATTTTATAATCACTTATAGGGCTTCCTTGGTGTAGGGAATATGCTATGCACAGGCCGGTACTATAATGGGGCTTCTTTGAAAAATAAGAATGACTTTCTCATCACCCCCAGGCAAAGGGCTGGGAGCAGTAAAAAGTACATCATGGAAAAACATCATGAAAACAAGATGTTGAAGTACTGATGTGACTGATGGAAAGCCATTAGTGACTGTTCTCGTAACCAGAGTCTTGAGGGAGTTGCTGAGAAAGGTTTCACTAGCTGAAGGGCTAAACGGAGTCGTGAAAGGCCTGAAGGTTTGACTTTGAGGACTGTGCATTGTAATTCTTTATCCCTGATCTGAGATTGTAAAAAAACAGATATCTCTAGAGCATGTGCAAGGAAGTAGATGTTAGCAATAAAAGGCATGCAAGGATTAGGATCTGGGCTTTTGCCTGCGAGCGGCTCAGCCCCCTGATCCCCACCTTATTTCTGAGTCTTATTTATCCGTATTCTTCTGCTGCAACGCTCCCTCAGGTTGGTTCGTTGTTGCGCTGGTCCCAACACTTGGTAGGACTCTGTGGTAAAGAATCCGCCTCCCAATGCAGGAGACAAGGGTTTGATCACTGGGCTGGGAGGATAGAAAACGCAGAAGAGCAATGAAGCCTGGGAACCACCGCTACTGAGCCTGAGCTCTAGACCCATCACAATGAGAGGCCCTTGCACACGCAACTCTGGAGAGTTGCACAGAAACAGAAGCCTGCACAGCAATAAAGACCCAGCACAGCCAGAGATATATAAATAAATAAAAGAAGTAGTTTATAATCACTTATAGGTTTTTGTTTTGTTTTGCTTGGCTGCGCTATGCAGCTTGTGGGATCTTAGTTCTCACACCCGGGGTGGAAAACTGCCCCCTCCACAGTGAAAGCCCAGAGTCCTAACCATTGGCCATCCAAGGAATTCCCTATTGTTCTCTTTGATGCTTAAATTATTTCAGATTCAACCAGTGGGAGAGCCCTTTCAAGCGAGCATCTTTGTTTATTTTCAAAAATCTATGTTTATCACAAATCTTCAATTTGAAAATTTTCAATCCTGAAGAAAATTGAAAGTTGAAAGAATAATACAGGGAATTCTCTGGTGATCCAGTGGTTTATGATTGCATGCTCTCACTGCCCAGGGCATGGGTTGAATCTCTGGTCAGGGAATTAAGACCCCACAAGCCTCATGGCAGGGCAAAATAAAATAAAATAGTACATTAAGCATCACATATGGATATGGTGATCCATTTGAAAGTCATTTGCAGTTCATATATGTCCACATTGGACTTTTGAGCATTTCCTTATTTTTTGGCACACACATAATGTCCTAGACTCACTCACCTTACTTTTTTTCTGCCCACATCTGGAAGCAGCCCTTTCTGTAAGAAATCCTGTTTCCTTTTAGTAGAGAGTGGCATTTAGAAACCAAGATCTGGGTGCTAGGTATGATGAATGCTACTGGATTGTCATTAATTATGGTTTTTGGTTTTTTTAGTTCACTCTAACTTTTAAAATAGCTTACTAATTTACTCTTGTGTCTTGAGTATTCCTTCTCCAATCCTTTGCTTAACTCAGGTCAGTTGATGGAGTGACTCTAGTGGATTATAGTAACTGATATTTATATATTTTATTTTGGTTATATATATATATAAAACATATGTTTGTGTTCTGTGTACATATATATGGAACATATATATATATGTTCCATAGCATTCCTTCCCATTTCTTTCCTTTCTTTTTTCTGAATATATTTGGGAAACTTCTCCTCTCCTCCATTTAGTCCTGGTGGTAAATTTCCATCACCGAATTCCCATATGGAATGGGCTGGGTTTATGACCCACGTTGACCAGAATACCTCACTTTCCCATCAGGCATGGTTAATTCTGATCTGGGCATATGATTCAGGAAGGATTGATCATAGTCTTGCCTTACAACAGTGCCAATAAACTGAGAGAAGCGCCCTTCGATGGTTAGTCTGGGAAGATGTGAGGGAGGTACTGGTGGCTACCTTCTTGCCACATGGAAAGAGTCTGCAGAGCGAAGACAAACAGAAGCAAACAGAGTAGGGGATAGAGAAATATAGGTCCTGATGTCATTGTTTGGGCCCCTGAATCTAGCCCTGTCTGAAACACACAGGCTTTGCAAGAATAACTTTGGACTTTGCAGTTACATCAACCAATAGAGTCTATTTCTTCTTAAGCTGATAATCCAGTCACCATTCTCCTCCCCCTCCCCAGATCTTTGATAATTAATTTTGTATGTAGGGACATTCGCCTATTTTTGGAGATGGAATGCAGAGAACTTGATGTCATAGTATGTATCTGATGGAGACATGAAGGCTTATTACAGTCCTGGGATTCTTATTTTGAGTTACTGCATGTGTGCTGGGTCACTTCAACCATGTCCAACTCTTTGCAACCATATGGTTAGTAGCCTGCCAGGCTTCTCTGTCCATGGGATTCCCCAAACAAGAATACTGGAGTGGGTTGCATGCCCTCCTCCAGGGCATCCTCCCAACCCGTGAACTGAACCCACGTTTGTCTCCTGCATTGGCAGTTGCGTCCTTTACCACTAGCACCACCTGGGAAACCCTTTGACTTACTGGGAGCAGGTTAAAGATGTTTATTAACATGCCATAGTTAGCATGGGAAATATATTGATGATCAATAACCCAAGTAGTGGATGACTAACTAGAAAGTGAAAGTGAAGTCGCTCAATCATGTCTGACTCTGTGCAACCCCATGGACTGTAGCCTACCAGGCTTCTCTGTCCATGGGATTTTCCAGGCAAGAGTATCAGAGTGGCTTGCCGTTTCCTTCTCCAGGGGATCTTCCCAACCCAAGGATCAAACGCAGGTCTCCCGCATTGCGGGCAGATGCTTTACCTCTGAGCCACCAGGGAAGCAGAAACACTCTGTTGTCTAAAGGACCTTTTTTTTTTTTTTTTTAAAGGAATGTCAACTGTCACTTATGACCCAGGTGTATGGTTTTTATGAGTAATTCTTTAATACTATCAACTCAGGAAAGTAAATTGCAATGCATAAGATTAAAGGCTTTATTGAGCATCTTAAAGCCAGATCTTGCCCTCAGAACAAATAGAGCACTATGTATTGGACTCAGGAATTCTCCGTTCCTCATTAACATCCATGTTCTACCAATTTATAAATGAACTCAACAATGTTTCCTATTTCTACCTCATTTACTCCCAAATTAAAATATAGAATGAAAGATTTTTCCACTGACCCATTGTAAAAATAACTATTGACATATGAAGATAAATATGTGACACTATTTCCAAATGTTATTTATTCAAAACACAGGTGATTAAGCAGAAAACAAAGGGTATAAATATCACAAATACCTTTAACCTCCACCTAGTGGACATGGTCCTAGCCTAGTGCATTGATGAAGTTAGAGGTCATCGGTGTTTAACATAAATTACCTCATTTAATCTCACAGTTCTACAAGGTGATTATTATTTCTCCTTTCTACAGAGAGCGAAAATTTGTAATTCTCTGAAGATTGGTAGCTTTCTCAAGGTCATACAACTGATGATGTGGGTCTGGAATTCAGTACCGATCTAGGTGATCCAAAGTTTAACCCTTATCCAGCTTCATGTGTATTCCCCAGCAAGGCTAGGTGGGGCATAAAATATAGAACTGGGAGTTTTCTTTTGCAGAAGGGTTGCTGCTACTGACGATCCCCAAGATTGCATCATTTCCAGTGTTGCCAAGTCCTGAAGCAGCAATTATATAACTCTGATGACAGGTCTTTATTATTAGTGTTGGATCAAAAAAAAAGCCCACAGAGGAGAGGAGAGAGTGACTATCGGCTTGTCTCTAATGAGGCCCTCAGGGCACGAGGCCCTAGTGGCCATCTAGTCTCCTGTAAAGAGATGGCCGCGTGATACCCAAACATCCTTCCTGCACAAAGGGCTGTGTCTGTGCACCCCAGCCCCTTGTTCATGCAAACTCAGCCTGAAAAACCCAAACATGAGTCCCTCTCCTTCAGAAAAAAAATCTCTCGCCAGGTCTAGAAAAAAGAAGCAAACATGGGGATTCTGGGGACCGTGAAGACTACCATTCTTCCTGGGTAAGGGTCAGATGGGTGGAACTTCTTCAATCATTTATTTGTTTATGTAAATTTATTTATTTACATCCCTAAGATGTAAAGCCTTAAGGGGGCTTTAGTGGCTCTGTAGAAACAGTTCTGAGCTCATCTGCAGTTCCTGCCCAGGCATAGCCAATATGTTTTATCTGTTTATGAGACCCTGAACTGTGGGGAAAACAAACAGACCGAGTTTCTGCCAATCCTCTGGGTTGTTTCCATTTTAATTTTACGAATTTCTGTTAGGGAGCTCAGCACACATAGCCAAAAAGGCTGGCTCAGAACTCTGTGAATTGCTCCAGAAATTTGAGCCCAGGAAGGAGTAGCAGCAATACTATCATATCCACGATACCACTTTGGGAGCAGTTTTTGATTGATCATGATATCCTCAGAGCAGGTGTGCTAGGAATGTGTAACAGCTACAGATTAGAGATAAGGGAACTAAAAAATATTCTCTAAGGCAACATCACTAATGATATTAATATCAGTGACATCAGTACTCTGTTTCAGGGTATATGCTTACTACATGTCAGTCTCTATGTTAACCATTTACACTTGTTATCCAGTACTCATCATAAATAATATAGTCTCCATTAATAGTCCTGTATCTGTAGTGTTTCTGATACTTACATTAAAAAATACATGATTGTGGTAGAAAGTTTAAACATACACAAAAATTATGGACAAAACCACTGTCACATTCTCTCCGTGTCCTTCTAGAGGTACAGCATGAGCATAAGGAAATTGCCCTCATTTTGCTAATGCAAGAGGCACAAAACAGGAGAAAAGTGCTAATGCCTCAGCAAGGTGTTAATACCATGGCCTTTCTCCTTGCAGTCTTCTTAATTGCCCCATTTTGACCATCATTTTCCCAGCTTTTGAATTTTTCCTGCTGCTGTCTGCTTCTGGCTCCTGGCCCCATGGGAGAGGCGAACCAGTCGAGAGTCTCTGAGTTCCTCCTCCTGGGGCTCTCCAGGCAGCCCCAGCAGCAGCAGCTCCTCTTCCTGCTCTTCCTCACCATGTACCTGGCCACGGTCCTGGGAAACCTGCTCATCCTCCTGGCCATCAGCATGGACTCCCGCCTGCACATCCCCATGTACTTCTTCCTCTGCAACCTGTCCTTCGTGGACACCTGCTTCTCCTCCACCACTGTCCCCAAGGTGCTGGCCAACCACGTACTTGGTAGCCAGACCATCTCTTTCTCTGGGTGTCTCACGCAGATGTACTTTGTTTTCATGTTCGTGGACATAGACAATTTCCTCCTGGCTGTGATGGCCTATGACCGTTTTGTGGCTGTATGCCACCCCTTACACTATTCAGCGAAGATGACCCACCAGCTCTGTGCCCTGCTGGTCACTGGGTCGTGGATCATCGCCAGCTTGAATGTCCTGTTGCACACCCTGCTGATGGCTCGACTCTCCTTTTGTGCAGACAATGCCATCCCCCACTTCTTCTGTGATGTGACTCCCCTCCTCAAACTCTCCTGCTCTGACACACACCTCAATGAGGTGATGATTCTGACTGAGGGTGCCCTGATCATGATCACCCCCTTCGTTTGCATCCTGGCTTCATATGTCCTTATCACCTGTGCTGTCCTGAGGATCCCATCCACAAAGGGGAGATGGAAAGCCTTCTCCACCTGTGGCTCCCACCTGGCTGTGGTTTCCCTCTTCTACGGCACCATCATTGCTGTGTATTTCAACCCTTTGTCCTCCCACTCGTCAGAGAAGGACACTGCAGCTACTGTGATGTACACAGTGGTGACCCCCATGCTGAATCCTTTCATCTACAGCCTGAGGAACAGGGACTTGAAAAGGGCTCTTGGAAAAGTGGTTGGCAGGAAAATGTTTTCTGTCTCAGGAGAGAATCAAAACTGAGCCTCCTCCCCATGCAGATTTATTTTCTTATCAGCTGAGTATCTGTTGAGCCGTTTTGCCAAGGGCAGTCTCGAAGGAAACATTTTTATGTCTGTGCTAGGGGCATGTAGAAGACAATCATTATTTATTTGTTGACCTAATTCACCCATAACCCTGCTGCATCTACCAAGTAAAGATATGGTTTTTTTAATGACTAACTTTTGAATTATTTTACAGCCACATCCAATTTTTTATTTTTAAGTGGTATGTTTAGAAAAATACATGTTCCACATATTTTTGAATATTAAAGACACCTGGATGTTACAGCCCACTGATGTCCAGGTCCCAGCACAGACATCAAATAGATCAAAATCTCTGGAAGTGGGGCCCCAACACTGAGATTTTGGAAATCTCGCGATTCCACTGTGCAGTCAGGATGAAGAATCACTGGTCTCCATCATCTTATATGCTCTCTGTCATGGTGAGTCATAAAGATTGGGTCACAAAAACACTCTCAAGAGTAGTTATGAGACGCAGATAAAGAAGCAACCGAGTGAAATAGGAGGACCAAAGTCGATAGTAATATTTCAGGTGAGACTCAGAGGCTCAGATGGACTTTTGGTTCAGAGCATGGACAGGCGAAGCGGCGCAGAATGCGGAAACCCCCTGTGAGCATCCTGATTGGCTGTCTGGCCTTAGGGGGCAGGGTCATCTGGGCAAGTTTTGATACCAGGACTCCAAATCAACATTTGCTCTTCCTTCTGCTGGGACCCACGCCCGCTGCTTTCCTCCCTGGCTAGCAACCCTCTGCCACACCTTCAAACCAAGTCAAGTACCACCTCGTCCTCCACGAGCCCTTCTGATTCTCGAGCTGTTTTTTCTTTGGTTTATTCTTCCGGTCCACAAGGATTTCCTACATATTATGAGACAGTCCATACCCAAATTCACATGCTATTCACCCTATTCTCCAGTGTCTGGCACTGCTCTTAGACCAAAGACAACTCAGATCTGGCTGAGAGAAAAAAAAAAAAAGGATGAATGAATGTCGCCTAAACTTTTATTTATTTTGGCTGTGCGGGGTCTTTGTTGCAGTGAAGGGGCTGCGTTACCCAGAGGCATATACCATCTTAGGTCCCCAACCAGGGATGGAACACGCATCTCCCACATTGGAAGGCAAGTTCTTTACCCGTAGATCATCAGGGAAATCCTTGCCTTAACTTTTTTTTTCCATTTATTTTTATTAGTTGGAGGCTAATTGCTTTACAATATTGTAGTGGTTTTTGTCATACATTGACTTGAATTAACCATGGATTTACATGTATTCCCCATCCCGATCCCTCCTCCCACCTCCCTCTCTACCCCATCCCTCTGGGTCTTCCCAGTGCACCAGGCCCGAGCACTTGTCTCATGCATCCATCCTGGGCTGGTGATCTGTTTCACCATAGATAATATACATGTTTCGATGCTGTTCTCTCGAAACATCCCACCCTCACCTTCTCCCACAGAGTCCAAAAGTCTGTTCTGTACATCTGTGTCTCTTTTTGTTTTGCGTATAGGGTTATCGTTACCATCTTTCTAAATTCCATATATATGTATTAGTATACTGTAATGGTCTTTATCTTTCTGGCTTACTTCACTCTGTATAAGGGGCTCCAGTTTCATCCATCTCAATAGAACTGATTCAAATGAATTCTTTCTAATGGCTGAGTAATATTCCATGGTGTATATGTACCACAGCTTCCTTATCCATTCATCTGCTGATGGGCATCTAGGTTGCTTCCATGTCCTGGCTATTATAAACAGTGCTGCGATGAACATTGGGGTGCACGTGTCTCTTTCAGATCTGGTTTCCTTGGTGTGTATGCCCAGAAGTGGGATTGCTGGGTCATATGGCAGTTCTATTTCCAGTTTTTTAAGAAATCTCCACACTGTTTTCCATAGCGGCTGTACTAGTTTGCATTCCCACCAACAGTGTAAGAGGGTTCCCTTTTCTCCACACCCTCTCCAGCATTTATTGCTTGTAGACTTCTAGATAGCAGCCATCCTGACTGGCATGTAATGGTACCTCATTGTGGTTTTGATTTGCATTTCTCTGCTAATGAGTGATGTTGAGCATCTTTTCATGTGTTTGTTAGCCATCTGTATGTCTTCTTTGGAGAAATGTCTGTTTAGTTCTTTGGCCCATTTTTTTATTGGGTCGTTTATTTTTCTGGAATTGAGCTGCAGGAGTTGCTTGTATATTTTTGAGATTAATCCTTTGTCTGTTGCTTCATTTGCTATTATATTCTCCCAATCTGAGGGCTGTCTTTTCACCTTGCTTATAGTTTCCTTTGTTGTGCAAAAGCTTTTAAGTTTCATTAGGTCCCACTTGTTTATTTTTGCTTTTGTTTCTAATATTCTGGGACGTGGATCATAGAGGATCCTGCTGTGATTTATGTCAGAGAGTGTTTTGCCTATGTTCTCCTCTAGGAGTTTTATAGTTTCTGGTCTTACATTTAGATCCTTAATCCATTTTGAGTTTATTTTTTGTGTATGGTGTTAGAAAGTGTTCTAGTTTCATTCTTTTACAAGTGGTTGACCAGTTTTCCCAGCACCACTTGTTAAAGAGGTTGTCTTTTTTCCATTGTATATCCTTGCCTCCTTTGTCAAAGATAAGGTATCCATAGGTTCGTGGATTCATCTCTGGGCTTTCTATTCTGTTCCATTGATCTATATTTCTATCTTTGTGCCAGTACCATACTGTCTTGATGACTGTGGCTTTGTAGTATAGTCTGAAGTCAGGCAGGTTGATTCCTCCAGTTCCATTCTTCATTCTCAAGATTACTTTGACTATTCGAGGTTTTTTGCATTTCCATACAAATTGTGAAATTATTTGCTCGAGTTCTGTGAAAAATACCGTTGGTAGCTTGATAGGGATTGCACTGAATCTATAGATTGCTTTGGGTAGTATAGCCATTTTGACAATATTGATTCTTCCAATCCATGAACACGGTATATTTCTCCATTTGTTTGTGTCCTCTTTGATTTCTTTCATCAGTGTTTTATAGTTTTCTATGTATAGGTCTTTTGTTTCTTTAGGAAGATATACTCCTAAGTATTTTATTCTTTTTGTTGCAATGGTGAATGGTATTGTTTCCTTAATTTCTCTTTCTGTTTTCTCATTGTTAGTGTATAGGAATGCAAGGGATTTCTGTGTGTCAATTTTATATCCTGCAACTTTACTATATTTGTTGATTAGCTCTAGTAATTTTCTGGTAGAGTCTTTAGGGTTTTCTATGTAGAGGATCATGTCATCTACAAACAGAGAGAGTTTCACTTCTTCTTTTCCTATCTGGATTCCTTTTACTTCTTTTTCTGCTCTGATTGCTGTGGCCAAAACTTCCAAAACTATGTTGAATAGTAGTGGTGAGAGTGGGCACCCTTGTCTTGTTCCTGATTTTAAGGGAAATGCTTTCAATTTTTCACCATTGAGGGTAATGCTTGCTGTGGGTTTGTCGTATATAGCTTTTATTATGTTGAGGTATGTTCCTTCTATTCCTGCTTTCTGAAGAGTTTTAATCATAAATAGATGTTGAATTTTGTCAAAGGCTTTTTCTGCATCTATTGAGATAATCATATGGTTTTTCTCTTTCAATTTGTTAATGTGGTGTATTACATTGATTGATTTGCGGATATTAAAGAATCCTTGCATTCCTGGGATAAAGCCCACTTGGTCATGGTGTATGATTTTTTTAATATGTTGTTGGATTCTGTTTGCTAGAATTTTGTTAAGGATTTTTGCATCTATGTTCATCAGTGATATTGGCCTGTAGTTTTCTTTTTTTGTGGCATCTTTGTCTGGTTTTGGAATTAGGGTGATGGTGGCCTCATAGAATGAGTTTGGAAGTTTACCTTCTTCTGCAATTTTCTGGAAGAGTTTGAGTAAGATAGGTGTTAGCTCTTCTCTAAATTTTTGGTAGAATTCAGCAGTGAAGCCATCTGGTCCTGGGCTTTTGTTTGCTGGAAGATTTCTGATTACAGTTTCGATATCCTTGCTTGTGATGGGTCTGTTAAAATATTCTATTTCTTCCTGGTTCAGTTTTGGAAAGTTATACTTTTCTAAGAACTTGTCCATTTCTTCCAAGTTGTCCATTTTATTGGCATAGAGCTGCTGGTAGTAGTCTCTTATGATCCTTTGTATTTCAGTGTTGTCTGTTGTGATCTCTCCATTTTAGTTTCTAATTTTGTTAATTTGGTTCTTCTCCCTTTGTTTCTTAATGAGTCTTGCTAATGGTTTGTCAATTTTGTTTATTTTTTCAAAAAACCAGCTTTTAGCTTTGTTGATTTTTGCTATGGTCTCTTTAGTTTCTTTTGCATTTATTTCTGCCCTAATTTTTAAGATGTCTTTCTTTCTACTAACCCTGGGGTTCTTCATTTCTTCCTTCTCTAGTTGCTTTAGGTGTAGAGTTAGGTTATTTATTTGACTTTTTTCTTGTTTCTTGAGGTAGGCCTGTAATGCTATGAACCTTCCCTTTAGCACTGCCTTTACAGTGTCCCATAGGTTTTGGGTTGTTGTGTTTTCATTTTCATTCATTTCTATGCATATTTTGATTTCTTTTTTGATTTCTTCTATGATTTGTTGGTTATTCAGAAGCGTGTTATTTAGCCTCCATATGTTTGAATTTTTAATAGTTTTCTTCCTGTAATTGAGATCTAATCTTACTGCACTGTGGTCAGAAAAGATGACTGGAATGATTTCATTTTTTTTGAAGTTACCAAGACTAGATTTATGGCCCAGGATGTGATCTATTCTGGAGAAGGTTCTGTGTGCACTTGAGAAAAAGGTGAAGTTGATTGTTTTGGGGTGAAACATCCTATAGATGTCAATTAGGTCTAGCTGGTCCATTGTGTCATTTAAAGTTTGTGTTTCCTTGTTGATTTTCTGTTTAGTTGATCTATCCATAGTTGTGAGTGGGGTATTAAAGTCTCCCACTATTATTGTGTTACTGTTAATTTCCTCTTTCATACTCGTTAGCGTTTGCCTTACATATTGCGGTGCTCCTATGTTGGGTGCATATATATTTATAATTGTTATATCTTCTTCTTGGACTGATCCTTTGATCATTATGTAGTGTCCTTCTTTGTCTCTTTTCACAGCCTTTATTTGAAAGTCTATTTTATCTGATATGAGTATTGCGACTCTTGCTTTCTTTTGGTCTCCGTTTGCGTGAAATATTTTTTTCCAGCCCTTCACTTTTAGTCTGTATGTGTCCCTTGTTTTGAGGTGGGTCTCTTGTAGACAGCATATATAGGGGTCTTGTTTCTGTATCCATTCAGCCAGTCTTTGTCTTTTGGTTGGGGCATTCAACCCATTTACATTTAAGGTAATTATTGATAGGTATGGTCCCGTTGCCATTTACTTTGTTGTTTTGGGTTCACGTTTATACAACCTTTCTGTGTTTCCTATCTAGAGAAGATCCTTTAGCATTTGTTGAAGAGCTGGTTTGGTGGTGCTGAGTTCTCTCAGCTTTTGCTTGTCTGTAAAGCTTTTGAATTCTCCTTCATATCTGAATGAGATCCTTGCTGGGTACAGTAATCCAGGTTGTAGGTTATTCTCTTTCATTACTTTAAGTGTGTCCTGCCATTCCCTTCTTGCCTGAAGGGTTTCTATTGATAGATCAGCTGTTATCCTTATGGGAATCCCTTTGTGTGTTATTTGTTGTTTCTCCCTTGCTGCTTTTAATATTTGTTCTTTGTGTTTGATCTTTGTTAATTTGATTAATATGTGTCTTGGGGTGTTTCGCCTTGGGTTTATCCTGTTTGGGACTCTCTGGGTTTCTTGGACTTGGGTGGCTATTTCCTTCCCCATTTTAGGGAAGTTTTCAGCTATTATCTCCTCGAGTATCTTCTCATGGCCTTTCTTTTTGTCTTCTTCTTCTGGGACTCCTATGATCCGAATGTTGGGGCATTTCACATTGTCCCAGAGGTCCCTGAGGTTGTTCTCATTTCTTTTGATTCTTTTTTCTTTTTTCCTCTCTGCTTCATTTATTTCCACCATTTTATCTTCTACCTCACTTATCCTATCTTCTGTCTCCGTTATTCTACTCTTGGTTCCCTCCAGAGTGTTTTTGATCTCATTTATTGCATTATTTATTTTTAATTGACTCTTTTTTATTTCTTCTAGGTCCTTGTTAAACATTTCTTGCATCTTCTCAATCTTTGTCTCCAGGCTATTTATCTGTAACTCCATTTTGTTTTCAAGATTTTGGATCATTTTTATTATCATTATTCTAAATTCTTTTTCAGGTAGATTCCCTATCTCCTCCTCTTTTGTTTGACTTGGTGGGCATTTTTCATGTTCCTTTACCTGTTGGGTATTTCTCTGCCGTTTCATCTTGTTTAGATTGCTGTGTCTGGAGTGGGCTTTCTGTATTCTGGTGGTCTGAGGTTCCTTTTTATTGTGGAGGTTTCACCCAGTGGGTGGGGTTGGACGATTGGTTTGTCAAGGTTTCCTGGTTAGGGAAGCTTGAGTCAGTGTTCTGATGCGTGGAACTGGATTTCTTCTCTCTGAAGTGCAATGGAGTGTCCAGTAATGAGTTTTGAGATGGGTCTATGTGTTAGGTGTGACTTTGGGCAGCCTGTATGTTGACACTCAGGTCTATGTTCCTGCGTTGCTAAAGAATTTGCGTGGTATGTCTTGTTCTGGAGCTTATTGGCTCTTGGGTGGTGGTTGGTTTCAGTGTAGGTATGGAGGCTTTTGGATGGTCTCTTATTACTTAATGTTTTGTTTAGTCAGGATTTTCCTGGTGTTCTCAGGATTTGGGCTTAAGTCTCCTGCCTCTGGATTTCAGTTTTATTCTTCCAGTAGTCTCAAGACTTCTTCAATTATACAGCACTGATAATAAAACTTCTAGGTTAATGGTGAAAAGATTCTCCACCGTGAGGGGTTCTTCCAACCAGAGAGGTTCACAGGGTTACATGAAAAAGAGGAGAGGGAGGAGGGAGATAGAGATGAGCAGGAGGAGAAAAAGGGGGACTCAAGAGGAGACAGACAGATCTACACAGTTATCTGTTCCCAAAGTATTCTCTGTAGCCCAGACACCCACAAAGATTCACAGAATTGGATTGGGAAGAGAAGGGGAAAGGAGGAAATAGAGGTGTTCTGAGGTAGAAAACGGAGAGTCAAAAGTGGGAGAGAGTAATCAACACACTCCTGAATAAAAATGGGAACTGAATATTGGATTCTTAAATGTCTAAAATTTATATCACATACTGAAAAACAAAGATTAAAAATCTAGCATAGATGTTAGACTCTTTATTTTATGTTTTTTGACTTTAAAATACAATATTTAAAAACAAAAACAAAAACACAAAAAAATTAGAAATATATATGAAGTTTGGTTTAAAAATAGGGCTTCTGTTTTTTTGCAAGGTTATAGTGAAATGAAAATGAAAATTAAGGAATAATAGAGGAGTAATAGAGGACTTTATAAGGAAATAAGAGAGAAAAACAAGAAAAAGAAAAAAACAAACAAAAAAATTTTTTCCCTAATTAAAAAAAATCATAAAAATATATGAAAATGAAAGTTAAGGAGTAATGGGGGCATAATAGGGAATTTTAAAAGAAAATAAAAGAAAAAAATACAAAAGAAAAGAAAAGAATTTTTTTTAATTAAAAAAAAAGTAAAAATATATCTAGGAATTTCTCTGGAGCTGTTGTGGTCAGTGTGGGTTCAGTTCGGTTTCAGATAGCTCCTCGTTCCAGCTTACACTTCTCAATCTATAGGCCCCTTCTGGTGTAGTCGGTGTTACCTACAGGGATTTTAATCTGTTGCACCGGTCCCTTCTGAAGCGGTTCCCTTTGTTTATTTGGCTTCTGTTTGCAGTCTCTTCAGTGTCTAATTTCCGCCCTGACACAGGCAGGTGGAGGTGATCTCTTATTTAGGTTCGCTAGTTCAGTCCTGCCATGGGGAGGGCGGGGCGCTGCAGACAGATATCGCTGTGTGTGGGGAACACTCACCGTGTTCCGGCCACACTGGGTTTGTCCCCGCTCATGGGTGTCTGTGCTTTCCCCGTCTACACTGCTCAGGCTCCCAGCTGCTCTATATGGAGCGTGCCCTGCACTGCGTGCGGCTCCAGTCTTCGGGCACCCCATAAAGCGTTGACTCCGTAGCGCCTGCGTTTTGTGCCTTCCCTGGTCCGAGCAGCTCAGGCAGCCAGGAGCTTGACGAGCGCATTCTTCCCGGTTCGGCGCGCCCTCTCCCCTCGGCCCCAGCCTCAGTTTCTGCGCGCGCTGGTCGTGTGCGCGTGCGCCCTGTGTTTAGCCGCGACCCTCCCGGTGGATGTCGACCATCCAGAATCTCAGGAAGTCTTTAGATAGAAACTGGAGGCCTGTTTGCAGTGTGGGGAGGGGATGCCGTCTCCGGGCCGAGTTTGCCCCTTTCCCCTCCCCCCTGCCTCTTACCTCCGGCGGGGATGGGCCGGTCCACCGCAGGCTAGCTCTTCTCTGGAGTTTCTCAGTCCCTTTGTTTTGCGAACGGTTGGCAGTGTGTTCGGGCTGGTTAATTTTCTCTCTCTCTCTTGCTATTGCACAGTTTTAAACTCCCTCTGATTGCCCTCAGGGCACTCAGGCCCGGTCCTTACCCTAAGCAATGCCACCCGCTCCTCTCCGTTTCGCCCCCACTTGCTGGTGGTGGATGCGGGCATCTGGGGTACTTTTCTGCTGGGAGTTGCTTTTAGGCACGTAATCTGTGGATTTTATTTAATTTTTCCTCCCAGTTAAGTTGCCCTCCGAGATTTGAAAACTTCCCCCAGGCCCGCCAGTGCGAGGGTTTCCTGCTGTTTGGAAACTTTCTCTATTAAGACTCCCTTCCCGGGTCGGGTCTCCGTCCCTAACTCTTCTGTCTCTCTTTTTATCTTTTATATTTTGTCCTACCTCCTTTTGAAGACAATGCCCTGCTTTTCTGGGCACCTGATGTCCTCTGCTAGCGATCAGAAGTTGTTTTGTGAAATTTGCTCAGCGTTCAATTGTTCTTTTGATGAATTTGTAGGGGAGAAAGTGGTCTCCCCGTCCTATTCCTCCGCCATCTTAGAAATCCTCTTGCCTTAACTTTTAATTTAAACATTCTTGCTTGAGAAGGAGTTTAAAATTTTCCCCATTTAAAAATCACTTTTGTTACTTGACAGGTAATACCTACATACTATGGAACATAAAAAAATCACTAAGAAGAAGATCAAAATAACTTGTAAATTTGCTGCTCCAAGATAACTTTTTTACACATAAATGTATTACATAAATGTAGCTTTATGTTTTTTTATTACACATAAATGTATTATTTATGTATTACACATAAATGTAGCTTTAGAAAAGTTGGCTGCACTTTTCTCATTTGTGTTCTCATTTTTCACCTCCTTCTTCCCATGTCAGTAAAAGTCTTAGAAATTTGATTTTAATGGCCATATAATATTTTGTCCACTCGTGGATGCAATTTATTTATTCCTTGACTCTGGACAGTGTAAAGTGTCTCTGTGCTATAAATAACTGTATACTTCCTGGTGTAGAAATCTTTGTGTTCCTTAGTGTCAGTCAGCATACATACCTATTGCCCCAGCTCGGAGTAAAAATTAAGGTCATCATTCCTTTATTTCTTCATTATTTCTGCCCCACCCCACCTGATAAAACTATCAGGAAGTCCAGTACCTCTCTCTTGGTGTCAGAGCATCTCAGAAATTCACTCAAAGGAGTCAGTCATTCTTGCTTTCTGCTGCCAGGTGGAGAGAGAGAACCGGAAGTTGGACCCACCCAAGGCAATGATTGTGTAAGATGCTAGAACCCAGTGTAGCTACTGAACCTTGATCTTGTTTGATCTCCTGGAGGCCTGTTTTGCTGCAGCATTGATGCTCAAGACTCACTTCCCTTTGGGGGTCCACCTCTGGCCTCGGGTCATAGCTATTGGAGGTCAAGTTTATTTTATCCTCCATAAAATTCTGACTCTGCTCCATGGTGGCTCCATACACGGCAGCTCCCAGCTCCACTGTGTCAAACCAGCTCTGCCCGTGAACACCCAGCTCAGATTTACCCTTCTACCTTTGAGATTCTTGCTGGATCCTTGGAGTCTTTTTTATGTGGAATGGACTTCAATCAGGTTTCTTCTACATCATAGCTGTATCTGTGAAACAGGATTCAAATACGTGTATATGAAGATGATAATATTTGGATATTGATTGATTTGTAAAGTAATGAACATTTTAACTATTGTCTCTATAATATTTGGATGTTGATTGATCTGTAAAGTAATAAACATTTCAACTATTTTCTCTCTGTACGTTAATAGATTTTACCTTTTGATTTGATGCTGGGTTATGGAGGGCATGGAACTTCATGAATGTTATACATTCATCATAGATTTTATCTGTTAGTAACTGAAAGATCGTTTTTCTCTTTAATACTTTTTTTCATCTTAAAGCAGGCTTTAGTTAATATTAAAATCACATCTCTACTTCCTTTCAGCTTGTGTTGATTCATTCTCTCAGACTTTCTAAAATAGTTGACTTGATGAAGGGTTCTTTCCCTGTGTCAGTATCTTTTTTTTTTTTAAGCTTCTAGTACACTAGAGAAAATTAGAATATAATTCTCTACTTAGAATAGTCAATGCTGAATGTCTCCATCTCCCATTCACTGTTAAAAATAAAGGAAACAGACTTCCCTGGTAATCCAGTAATTAAAAATCCACCTGCCAATGCAGGGGACATGGCTTCCATCCCTGGTCCAGGAAGATTCCACACCTTCCGCGGGGCAACTAAGCCTGTTGCCACAACCCCTGATGCCTGCACTCTGGAGCCCAGACTCTGAAACAAGAGAAGCCGTGGCGATGAGAAGCCTTGCAACTAGGGAGTAGCTCCTGCTCTCCACAGCTAGAGAAAGTCCCCGTGCAGCAAGGAAGACCCAGTTCAGTGAAAAATAAATAAATAAATTTATTAAAAAGAAACATGAGTATAAAATTAATACATGCTTTGTAAGACACAGTTCTCCATGTGTTTATTGCTTTTCTGCAGATTTTGTGACTAGAGACATTCATTTCTTTTGTTCTAGACCATTTCTTCAAGGATGTTTCTTTTTTTCTTTTTTTTTAATTTGGCTGTTCCCGGCCCTAGCTGAAGCATGTGGGATCAAGTTCCCTGACCAGGGATTGAACCCTGGCCCCCTGCATTGGGAGCACAGAGTCTTAGCCACTAGACCACCAGGGAAGTCCCAAGGATGTTTCTATAATGAACAGCACTGGAAGATAGAAACGGTGTGTCTTTCCAGAGCAAAGGGCAGATTTTTCACCATCCAGGGTAATAAATGTATTCTTCTGGGGCAAAGTTCAGCCAGGCTTATTCCCAATGACAAGGTCTGATTTCTTAAGCTTGAGGAATCCTCTCCTGTAACACATCCATTGTGTATGCAGGTGCTACTTGTCCTTATTCACATCATTCTGTGAGAATCAGGAATTAGGAACTGGTGTAAATGCAGGTACTCTGGAGAGCTGCTCCGGCCGCGGCCCTGGGAACTGGAGGAGCCGCGACTCAGCAGGCATGACTGGAGAGGGAAGTCCTAATGGTGCTAGAATGGTGCTGCAGTGGCAGAAGACTGCTCACGAGTGAGGTCTGGAAGAACAACAGGGAAGACATTCATCATTTGCTCCAAAGTGTGCAAGTCAAATCCCGGGGAGAATCATGATAATCCTGATCACTGAGCAGCTACAGAAGCAGACTCTGGATGAGCTGAAATGCACACGCCTCATCATCAGTCTGCCTTTGCCTGATCATGCAGACATCTCCGACTGTGGGAACCCTCTTCAGCGTGTGTCTGGAGGTGCTTCCTGGAGGGGCCTGCCCCACCGTTCCTGAGCCGAGTTCCAGGATAGCCTCACAACCTCAGCTACCATCCCTCAGGCTTGAGCCTGCACCTCAGACCACCCAGCCCGGGAAGTTCCCCACAGGAGCAGTCCCTCTCCCAAGCCCTAAGCCCTGAGCCCCCAGACCCAGAAAAGCTTCCTGTGCCCCCTCCCCTCCATCTGAGAGGCACTGCCGCTCACTCTCAGAGCCCGTGGACCTGTCTCGCTGGCAGCCAGCATGGCGGCCCGCCCCCTCCAAGCTGTGGACTCCCATCAAGCACCGGGGCAGTGGTGGAGGGCGTGGGCCGCATGTGCCTCACCAGAGCCCCCGGAAGCGGGTCTCCAGCCTCAGGTTCCTCCAAGCTCCCAGTGCCTCTTCTCAATGTGCCCCAGCCCACAGACCCTTCAGCCCCCCTTTTTTCAGCCTGGCCCTAGCCCAAGATTCCTCTCATCCCTCTGCCGCCTCCCCGCAAAGTGGCTCCTGGGAGAGTGATGCTGGGTCCCTGTCACTTTGCCCACCCCAACGCCGCGTCTCCCTGTCACCCAGCCTGGGCCCACAGGCAAGCCGCTTCTTGCCCTCTGCCCGGAGCTCCCCTGCATCCTCCCCAGAGCTGCCCTGGCAACCTCGAGGCCTGCGCAATCTTCCTCGAAGCCTCTCAGTGTGATCTTGATGCCCGCAAAGCTGGGGTCAAGCAGCGCCACGAGGAGGACCCTCGGCGGCTGCGGCCTTCCTCGGACTTCAACAAGATGAATCAGAAACCATACTCAGGAGGTCTCTGTCTCCAAGAAACAGCCGGGAAGGCAGCAGTATCTCTCCACCATGGTTCATGGCCTGCAGCCCCCCACCCCTCTCTGCTTCCTGCAGCCCCGTTGGGGGTTCCTCCCAGGTGCTGAGTGAAAGCGAAGAGGAAGAGGAGGGGGCCGTGCGGTGGGGGCGGCAGGCGCTGAGCAAGCAGACACTGTGCCAGCAGGACTTTGGGGACCTGGACTTGAATGTGATTGAGGAGAACTAAAACTGAGAGGCTACTTCCTGGGGCTACACAGACTGACTCTCTTATGGCTACTAACAAGTGTCGAGGTCCCAAGGCCAGGGGCCCAGCCTGGGAATGGGGGTGAATGGAGGGCTCCGACTCAGGGCAGCTGGAAATCTTCTCGCTCCAGGAAGCTCGACCATGCTGAGAGACTGGCCGGGACAAGATAAACGGAGCTGATGGCGGGAGGGACAGCACCAGAGCAGACCCTTCTTCCCATGGCGGCCTTGAGTATGAGTATCCCTGCCACCGAGAAAGCAATGGGCAGGGACGGAAGGGGTCTGCTGACCCCAGCTCGGGGAATTTCACTAGCCCCTTTGCTTCAAAGGGCACTTGTGTCTTAGAATTTGGCCAGGGTAGGGGGTTCATTCAGCCTCCTTGGAGAAATTGTGTGAGAGTGTGTGAGTGCATGAGAGTGCTCGAGGAAAGGTGCGTTTGGGGAGCCTTAGGGAAGGAAGGCAGTTGCTCCCTAACAGCAGAGCACCACAGTACTCCCAGGATCTTGGGTTTTCACGGGACAGCAGGCTTGTTATAGGAGCCGGGGTTCTGAGGAGCTCTGGAAGCAAGCTTGTAATCTGTTAGCAACAGTGGCTCTGCAAAGGATTCTATTTGGGGGTCCTCAACTAATGGTCTTTTCCTCAGGCCCACACCTCCTCCAGATAGATCTAGTATTGGCTGGAGAGAGTGCTGCATATTGATTCTGAGCTGGCTTTTGTTTTCTCATCAGATTGCCAAGGCTGGATACAACTTGCCTGTCTCTCTCACTAAGTAGATGCAAGCACATGTGGGCAATTAAGGCAGGGCTGAAGGGCTCCATCTCTTTCTTTCCCTCCCTACTGATGGGACCTCTTTTCCCTCTTACTTTCTGCCCTTTGAGGGTCGAGAAGAAGGACGGAAGCCCCTGTGTGGAGGCTGACCTGCAGCAGAAGTAGTGTTCAGTCCCCAGCAGGCATAGGTGAGTGCACCCCAGCACTGCCCTTTGGAAGCAGACTGTAGAGAAACTTGTTATAAGATCCAGGCCTAGCCATTTTTTCTGAGTTGGTTGAGAAAGAGGAAGGGGATGTCAGCATTTACTAGTTTGCTTGTCTTCCACTCCTGCCAGGAAATATTTATTTGCCTCTAATTGGCCCTTAGAGACCTCAGAGAGGTTGAGGCTCACTGAGGGATTGGCTGAAGATGTGTAAAGCAGACTCTGAGAAGCAGCTGGGAGTTTGCTGTTGCTGGATTGAATTCTTTTATTGTTTCACACCCACAACTTGGGCCCAGGCAACAGGTCTCAGTGGCCACACTGATGGGTTTAAGGATTTCAGAAGCTCTATAGAGCTGGCTCCAGGGGAGATACATATTGAAGCTGCCACCATAATGGCTTTTGAGGCTTTGTCCAGCTTTGCTTAGACCCTGCAGGACCAAATTGGACCTGCCCGTCCTGTTTATTGGAAGAAGGGCATTTTCCCAGGGTTTTGTAGGAACCAACTGCTCATGTGAGGGAAGAGGACCTGTGTGTTTTCTTCTTTATGGAATTGAACCTTTGGTTTTCTGGGTCTCCCACATGTTGGATAGGAGCATCAGTGAGGCCCTAGCATCCTTGCCTCCACTCCTGAGGAGATGGCTATGTCTTCTTCAGCCTCCTGCCTTTAGAGGTTCTACCCCTCCAGGACTCCTTCCCTTCACCTGCTAGTTAGCACGAGTTACCAGTGAGCTACCAGGTCTGTAGGGGCCTGAGAGAGGTTCTCTGGAGAATCCAAGGAAACTGTGAGCCCAAGAGTTGCCCCTCCTTGGTTTTATCCCTCCCTTGGCTGTTCTCCCTCTTTAGTCCATAATTTCCCTGGTGCCAGCTTCTTTTCCTCCTGGGGCATCCTCATCCCTGGGCTCTCTGCTGCAGATTGTGCCAGCTTACAATAGGCCACTGGTAATGTCAGGGGGTTCTCTGCAGGCCCAAAGCTGAAGAAGTGAGGGCAATAATTTCTGCCTCCACTCTGGCTTCCTCAAAGCCCTAGGGTACCATCCCTAAGGGAGAAGGTCTATAGATGCCATATTTGAATTCCATTACTTTAAGATCTGGAAAGTTAAACTAGCTGGAGCTATTGTTTTGCTTCCTAATCTAAGTACCTGTGGTCCTTGGACAAGCCTTTTCGAGAAGTGGTTTATTTTGCTTTACATGGTAGATCTATTCCAACAGTTCTGTATAAACCAAATGCTATTTTTCAAAGCATTTGGGCTGCTGACCATTTAAAAGCAGCCTGTAATTGCTTCTTTTGTAAAGCAAGCAACCTCCCTCTACTTTAGCTGTTTTGAAAATTTGGATTTTCACATATTGGGCTTACCCAGAGTGGAACACACCTCTGCAGTGGTTGACCCTGGGTAGACATCTGCATCTGTGTTGTGTGTGTGGTGTGGCTGATCAGCAGGTGAGCATTCCTGCGTGTGTGAGTGAAGCCACTCCCAGGCTGGCGCTCTCCTCCTGTGCCCGGTGATGCCCACTGGCAGCTCAGCTGCCCTTCACTCCCACCTGCTGCCAAAGTCCCTGTGCTAATGGGATTACAAATACAAAAAGTGGAAAAAAATTTTTCATAAACTTTGTTTTATATTTTTAAAAAAATCCATAAGTCTGTGTGTGTTAAACATGAGGTCCTGCCTCTGTGGCTGTGTTTGAAAAAATAAAGTTTTATTAGAATAAAAAAAAAATGCAGGTACTCTGGCTCCTGCTCCTGCTGGGAGTAACACAGGCATGCTTCATTCTGTTGTGCCACATTGTTACTGCACTTTTTTTTTTTTTTAACAAATTGAAAGTTGGTGGCAACTCTGTGTCAAACTGCCATCTCCCCACAAACATGTGCTCACTTTGTGTCTCTGTCCTACTTTGGTAATTTTTGCAATATGTGAAACGTTTTCATTATTATGATGGTTTTATAGTGACATATCATCAGTAATCTTTGATGTTACTACTGCAAAAGATTCTGACTCTCTGAAGACTCAGATAATGGTTAGCACTTCTTTGGCAAAAAAAAAAAAAAAAGTATTTTTAAAGTAAGGTATGGGGCTTCCCTGGTGGTTCAGTGGTAAAGAATCTGCCTGCCAATGAAGGAGACACAGTTTGATCCCTGAACTGGGAAGATCCCACATGCTGCGGAGCAACTAAGCCTGTGCGTCGCGACCACTGCGCCTCTGCTCTAGAGCGCATGCTCTGCAACAAGAGAAGCCCCCGCAGTGAGAAGCTGCACACCGCAACTAGAGAGTGGCCCCCACTTGCTCCAACTAGAAAAAAGCCCACACAGCAACGAAGACCAAGCGCAGTCGAAAATTAATAAATGTATAAAAAATTTTTTTAATAAAGTAAGGTATGTACATTTTTTTAAAGACACAATGGCACTGCATACTTAATAACTGTCTTGCCTACTATTTGGCCCCTTGTACCAAACAATGATGGTAAAAAGTATTATCTAAGGTTTAGATGTCACTCTTGGGTCAAAACTTGAAGATATTAGAAATGAAGCCAGCACTATGGTGATAAATCCCAGACAAAATTCCCTGGGACCTCAGACCTGGGACCTGGCTGATCTGGGCTTGTGCCTGTAGATGGAGAGATTCAGTTATTAAGTCCTTGTTCTTCTCTCTAATGAGGCTCTTCGGGAATTTGGTCCCAATGGCTGTGAAGTTCTTACAAACACCTGCTCTGTGATTGCCCCAAATATTTTTCCTGCACAGGGGACTAGGACCATGAACCCCTGCTCCTCACTCACAGTACCTGCCTGTGTTTCCAAGACATTCTAACCCTCACAATGGATAGAAGCACTGATGACCCCTTATCCAGACGTGAAGAACGCTTGATGGCAATAAGCACCAACCTCCCCCAGGTAAGAATACAGCAGTGAAGACATTGATATCTATTAAGACAGGAAATTTTTAAAGGAACCTCCTCTGCTATGTCTTCCAGATACAGGAAGTTAATAGTAGGAGGTGATGAGTCCATCAGGTGTCACTCAAGATGAACCCAGTAATGATCAACCGTTCCTCTTGTTTCTTTAAGAGCCATGTATGAGTTAGGTGGGTAGGGGAAGAACTGAAGCATTTATGCAGAGACCATATAGTCGGAGAGTCATGCTGTGTAGAAGCTTGCCCGTTTTTCAGATTTTTAAATAAAAATTTCGTCAATTATGCCTCAATAAATCCTCAATAAAGTGCAGGGAGAAAGTAATGGTATTTTCATGATAGTGATACACCATCAGCTGATTGCTCATCAGCTTCCCTGGTGCCTCAGTGGTAAAGAATCTGCCTGGCAATGCCTGCCAATGCAGGAGATGCGGGTTGGATCCCTGGTTCGGGGAAGATCCCCTGGAGGAGGAAATGGCAATCCACTCAAGTATTCCTGCCTAGAGAATTCCATGGATTGAGGAGCCTGGCGAGCGATAGTCCATGGGGTCGCAAAGAGCTGGACACGGCTTAGCGGCTAAACAAGCAGCTGGTTGTTCTATTCACGGCTCTTCAGACCAGTCAGCAAAGACTGTCATTCCCCAAAGCAGCCACACGAGGGCGACCCTAAAGTTTTAGGCGCTCAGTGGTGTCCTACTCTTTGCGACCCCGTGGACTGTAGCCCGTCAGGCTCCTCTGTCCATGGGATTCTAATAACATAAGAATCAGTGAGTCCAAAAAAAAAAAAAAAAAAAATCAGTGAGTCCAATATGGAAAACATCAGAACTGAGTGTTGGAGATCGGGAGCGTAGGTGGGGTGGACACAACGGAAGTAGCAAATCTATTAACTGATTTGCAAATGTGATCCTGCCTGGAGCCTGATTTCGCAGCTATTGACCTTCCTTGTCTGGGTTTCTGATTTCGCTGTTCTCTGTTCACCCAGATTCAGCCTATAAGAGGGGCAAACCAGTCGCGAGTCTCTGAGTTCCTCCTCCTGGGGCTCTCCAGGCAGCCCCAGCAGCAGCAGCTCCTCTTCCTGCTCTTCCTCACCATGTACCTGGCCACGGTCCTGGGAAACCTGCTCATCCTCCTGGCCATCAGCGTGGACTCCCGCCTCCACGCCCCCATGTACTTCTTCCTCTGCAACCTGTCCTTTGTGGACACCTGCTTCTCCTCCACCACTGTCCCCAAGGTGCTGGCCAACCATGTACTTGGGAGCCAGACCATCTCCTTCTCTGGCTGCCTCATGCAGATGTATTTTCTCTTTGAGTTTGCTGACGTGGACAATTTCCTCCTGGCTGTGATGGCCTATGACCGCTTTGTGGCTGTATGCCACCCCTTACACTACTCAGCAAAGATGACCCACCAGCTCTGTGCCCTGCTGGTCACTGGGTCGTGGATCATCGCCAGCTTGAATGCTCTGTTGCACACCCTGCTGATGGCTCGACTCTCCTTCTGTGCAGACAATGCCATCCCCCACTTCTTCTGTGATGTGACTCCCCTCCTCAAACTCTCCTGCTCTGACACACACCTCAATGAGCTGATGATACTGACTGAGGGTGCCCTGATCATGATCACCCCCTTCGTTTGCATCCTGGCTTCATATGTCCTTATCACCTGTGCTGTCCTGAGGATCCCATCCACAAAGGGGAGATGGAAAGCCTTCTCCACCTGTGGCTCCCACCTGGCTGTGGTTTCCCTCTTCTACGGCACCATCATTGCTGTGTATTTCAACCCTTTGTCCTCCCACTCGTCAGAGAAGGACACTGCAGCTACTGTGATGTACACAGTGGTGACCCCCATGCTGAATCCTTTCATCTACAGCCTGAGGAACAGGGACTTGAAAAGGGCCTTGCAAAAAGTGATTGGCAGGAAAGCATGCTCTTCTTGATGATGGTACCATAGATCTTTCATTGGCAGTTGTGTAAATCTTTGCCAATTCACTGAAATGTAGCAATCTGTCAGTGTCTACAAAGAACTCAGAATAAAGAAATACTCTCAGCCGATACTTGTCAATGACCTGGGACTTAAGTACAACCCTTTGAACAGGTTATTTGCATTTACTTCTAGTTACTGTATTTTAAATTACTTTGCATAAAGGTCAAGTTTTCCTTTCTAAGTGATCACTTTAAAAAGTTACACATAACAAATATTTTTTCATTTCCCTTCTGGAAATGTTCTCAGAAACCACTATTGGTTTTCAATCTTGGATGTATGATATTATCAGCTGTGAAGTTTTGAAAGTATGTATACTAATGCTGGACTAAACCTTTACCAATTAAATTAATATCTTTGTGTTTGGACTTGGACATTAGTAATTCCCCCACCTAAAGTTTCCCTAGGGGTTCTAATGCACTTTAAAAAAAAGTTTTATTTATTTAGTTTTTGGCTGTGGTTGGTCTTCCTTACTGTGGTTGGGCTTTCTCTAGTTGTGGCGAGCAGGGGCTACTCTTTGTTGTGGTGTGTGGACTTCTCACTGCAGTGGCTTCTCTTGCTGCAGAGCTGAGGCTCTAGGTGTGCTGGCTCAGTAGTTGTGGCACATGAGCTTTGTTGCTCTGTGGCATGTGGGATCTTTCTGGACCAGCAATCAAACCATTGTCCCTTGCTTGAAGGTGTATTCTTAACCACTAGACCGCCAGGGAACCCCAATGTACTTTCTCAGTTGGCAGTCAGCTATAGTGACTGGAGTGATGCATTTACCAAGCACCATCTGGATTGCTGACAATAAGCAACCTAAGGATCCCCAGGATTGCTGCAGCCACAGAAGGTAGAATGAATTCTCCCTCAGAACCTCCAGAAGTAATCAACCTTGCCAACACCTGGATTTTGGACTTCTAGGCTCCAGAGCTGTGAGATAAATTTCTGTTGTTTAAAGCCATCTAGTTTGTGGCACTTTGTTACGGCAGCCCTTGGAATCTAATATGGTATCCCCACAGAATTGCTTGCCTTTTCCTGTACAACCGTCTTCTGCAGTTTTTTGCATTCTTCTTGGGTCTTCCATTCTGGCAATAAGGATTGGGTCATCTTTTTTGAAATTGTGAAGAAGTAAGAAATTTATGCACGTTTTGGTGTTGCACTCCAAAGTGCAAAAATTGCAGCCATTGTGTATAATGAGTGCTTAGTGAAGACGGAATGGCATTTCATTTGTACACTCAGCATTGGGCACTGGGTCTGGTTCATGTAAAGTGTAGCATGTTTCATGAAGAATGAGTAAGTAGCTTAAATCAATTTCCTTGAAGTAATTATTTTGTGTTTTTCTTCTCATGCTCCCTACCTCAGTTAGACTGTATCTTCATGAGTGCAAGGACCAGGGTTTTTTTTGTTTTTTTTTCCAATTGGCATGTAGTGG
This sequence comes from Cervus elaphus, assembly GCF_910594005.1. NCBI lineage: Eukaryota > Metazoa > Chordata > Mammalia > Artiodactyla > Cervidae > Cervus > Cervus elaphus. Next base: position 17,489,482 of record NC_057824.1, read on the forward strand.
TTGCTCTACAATTATTATTTGCCTGAATAAATGATTATATGACTGAATCAGTATGGGGAAGTCACTGGAGAGGTAGATGAGAAAGTTTCCTGAAGGAGTTGATGGGCTTGACTCAGACTGCCACCACCTTTCAAGCATTAGGGAAGCCTATATACATGTTTTATTGTAGTTTTTAATGGTTAATTTTTTCCAAAACCTTTTTACAAAAATTAAGCCTCTTGTCCTGTTTCTGTAATTTTTCACTTCTCTCCTGGAGCCCCCACCATCCTCTCTCCTGACTCCCTCATTTCCCTTCAAAAGGCCCAAGAACTTCTGCAGAAACTGTGCTTAGCCTCTTCCCTTGCTGTCAGTACACTACTGCCTTCTCCCCCCCCTTATTCACAGTTTCACTTTCTGCAGTTTTAGTTATTCACGGTCAACTGTGGTTTGAAAAATATTAAATGAAAAATTCCAGAAATAAACAATTCATACGTTCTCAGTTTCACACGATTATGAGTAGCCTGATGGAATTTAATGCCGCCTCTGCTCTGTCCAGCTCAGGACATGAATTATCTTTTCCTCCAGCACATCCGGAGAAGGAAATGGCAACCCACTCCAGTACTCTTGCCTGGAAACTCCCATGGAGGGAGGAGCCTGGTAGGCTCCGGTCCATGGGGTCGCTAAGGGTCGGACACGACCGAGCGACTTCATTTTCACTTTTCACTTTCATGCATTGGAGAAGGAAATGGCAACCCACTCCAGTGTTCTTGCCTGGAGAATCCCAGGGACGGGGGAGCCTGGTGGGCTGCCATCTATGGGGTTGCACAGAGTCAACACGACTGAAGTGACTTAGCAGCAGCAGCAGCAGCAGCAGCCAGCACATCGTGACTGTTAGTCACTTAGCAGTTCTCTGGGTTTTCAGGTCAACTGTCATGGTATTGCAGTGCTTGTGTTCAAATCACCCCTTATTTTACTTATTAACAGCCTCAAAGCACAAGAGTAGTGATTCTGGAAATTCAGATTCGCCAAAGAGAAGCCATAAAGTGCTTCTTTTAAGTAAAAAGATGGAAGTTTTCAACCTGATAAGGAAAGGATGAAAAAGGATGCTGAGATTGCTAAGATCTATGGTAACAATCTTTTTTGAAATTGTGAAGAAGAAATTTGTGCAAGTTTTGCTGTTGCACTCCAAAGTGCAAAAATTACAGCCATTGTGTGTAATGAGTGCTTAGTTAAGACGGAATGGCATTTCATTTGTACATGATATTTTGAGAGAGGCAATATTCACATAATTTTATTACAGTGTGTGGTTAGTTGCTCAGGCATGTTGGACTCTGCGAGCCGGTGGACTATAGACTGCCAGGTTCCTCTGTCAATGGAATTTTTCAGGCAACAATACTGGAGTGGGTTGCCATTTCCTTCTCCATTTATTACAGTATATCATAATAATTGTTCTATTTTATTAATTTTTATTGTTAATGTCTTATTGTGCCTACTTTATAAGTTAAACTGTATCACAATTATGTTAGTACAAGAAAAAACACTATATATAGGGTTCGGTAGATCCATAGTTTCAGGTATTCACTGGGGGTCTTGGCTCATACCCCACAAGGACAAGGGGGAGATCACTGTAATTACTGAACAGAATCAGCTTCACCACTTTAACTAATGTCTGGTTGGTGTGTATATTTGCCACTGTTTAGTGGACTCAAACATCAATAATATTTTCAAAATCTAGTTCATTTCCTATCTTGGTTTCAAGAGAGAATTGCCATCATAGATAGTTTCTCTTGATCAACGGAAGCTCTAAAGTATTTACTGATCTTGTCTTTAAACTTTGATAGTTTGTTCCAAGACTTTTTTGCATTAATTTTGCTTTGAAACAACACTGCATCGATACTCTGGTTTCTTTTCAGATCATATAACTCTTTCGCCTTTTATTAAAGATGTCTGTGGAGAAGAACAATTCTGGGTTTTTACCCAACTTTTTGAGGCCCTGCACTTGCAAGGCTAAAAAAACATAAGGAATCAACAAAAACCCCACTGCAGTGAAATATGCTTTAAGGACGTTAAGCTTTTGGGGGGTCCCGGGAACTTTGCCTCTGCAGCCCCCCACCCCGCCTTGGTGTAAGGCGGCTGCGGCCCTTTAGAGGACGTCCCTACGCGCGACCCTCAGGCGCATGCGCAGCGCAGGAGGCGCGGACACGGCGGGACTTCTTCCCGGAAGCACTGAACAGGCCCTCGACTGGGCCCGTCAGAGGCTACGTGGACCGGCTTGCCTTGCCCCGCCCCTTGCCGCTCCGCACCCAAATGTTCCTGCCCAATTAGAAAGGCGGGAGGCGGAGTCTCAGCTCTGCGCGGTCTCCTTGGGAAAGTGCGACCGATTCTTTCACCGGAAGTACCGCGGGCTGGAACCTCCGGTGTGGAGCGGATGTTCAGCGATGTAGTAAGTGGTTCTGCCTTGACCCCAAAATGCTGTAAAGAGGCCCTCTGGGGTTGGTACCTGCCAAATCTGGGCAACTGGCGGATCCCATGAGCCTTCCACACGTCACCTAGTCCCGGTCCTGCTCCATCTCTCTGGCGTTCCCGGTTAGGATGGGTCACGAGGTGTTCAGGTTTCCTGTCTCCTGCTGCCAGAGCCCGAAATTCTAGGAAGTCAACGCCTGAGTTCCAATCTGGATGTCCTTTCAAAAGGCGAGGTGGACTGGGAAGCCAGCACCGCAAAAACCGATGTACCCTATTCAGGGTAAGGGCTCCTTTTACTCCATTGCTGAGGGCTTGCTACTGCCCAGTGTGATTCGAGGACCCGGCGTCACTGCCTGGGTGATTGTTAGGAATGCCTAAGCTCAGGCTCCATCCCAGACTTCCTGTCAGAAGCTTCACTTTATAAACATTCTAGATGATTTCTGTGCACGTTAATGTTTGAGAATCGCTGCCTTCGATTTCCCGAGATTTCTAGTCTAGGAGGCAGTGTTGATGTCTACAATTGCTTCTGCAGTCGATGGCCTCTACTGCAGATCTAAAGGAAATGTTAAGATTTGAGCCTGGTAAGTCAGCCTCAGGATCTTTATGACATCCCAGGCATCACCTACTACTTAATTAAGATGACATAAGGAAAGTGATGGTGAGGGGTGATATAAATAGACAACTTATGGTGAGCATGCTTATTTGGGAATGTGCAGAAGCACTCAGGAAAGGGAAACTGATGTACAGGAGGACGTGCTTACTCAGCCTGAGGTCGAAAGACTGATAGCATATGTGTTAGGGATGAATGAATGTATTCATCAACTTGGCATCCCACCAACATCGTTTCTAACCAAGGAACTCACTTTATAATAAAAGGAATGTGGCAGCCAGTTTTCAGGATAGTCCTGGGCAATCCTAGTCTTGTGTAATCTCTTCACACAGTGAATTGGGCTGATATATCTCCAAATGTATTTGGGCTTCTGTAACAAAATCATGGACTGGGTAGCTTGTACATAACAAATTTATTTGGGGAACTTCCCTGGTGGTTCAGTGGTTAAGACTCCACAAGCTCTCAATGCAGGGTGCTGGGGTTCAATCCCTGGTCAGGGAACTAGATCCCACATGCTGCAACTAAGAGTTCAAATGCCTCAACCGACCCCACATAATGAAGTTAAGATCTGGTGCAACCAATACATTTCTTTTAAACAAAATTTATTTTTCACAGTTCTGGAGGCTAGAAAGTCTAAAATCAAGATGCTGGCACATTTGTTGTGTGGTGAGAGCACACTTCCTGGGTCATAGATGGCAGTTCTACCACTTATGGTGGAAGGGACAAGGGAGCCGTCTGAGGCCTCTTAGAAGGGTACTGATCCCCTTGGGGAAGCCTTGCCCTCATGAGCTAATCACCTTCCAAAGGCTCCATCACCTGGGGATTAGGATTTCACTATACAAATTTTGCTGGGACACAAACATTTGGTCTGTAGCACTGTGTGAGTTATAGGGTATTATGGAAATGATGCTGGGTGACTTCCAGAGCTCAGTCATTAAAGATACTGTGGCTTCTATGCTGCTGTCTTGAATCACTTGCTCAGGGGGAAACGAGCTCCTCTGTTGCAAGGACATACCAAGTTATCTCCCTAGAGAACTCCACAGGAGGAACTGAGGCTTCCTGCCAATAGCAATGTGTGAGCGAGCCATCTTGGACACTCATCCTCCACCATAGTCAAGCTTTCAGATGACTGAGCGCCTGCAGATAACTGCAGTCTCACGAGAGGCCCTGCTCCTGAACCATTCTGCTAAACCATTACCGGATTCATGACCTATAGGAACTGTGTGATATAAATGTTTATTGTTTTAAGTTGCAAAGTTTTGGTATAACTTGTTACTTGACAACAGATAACTAACACAAAGGATAAGGCTGGTGTCCATAGGATTCTTTGGTGTTTACTTCTACACCATTACCAGGAACAGTTGACCTTAGGAATAGAGAAATGGTCTTTTAAAGACTCAATTTTGATCCCAGTTGAGGTGACCAGGTGGCTTGGTGGTAAAGAACCTGCCTGCCAATGCAGGAGACATGGGTTCAATTCCTGGGTTGGGGAGATTTTTTGGAAGAGGAAATGGCAACCCACTCGAGTATTCTTGCCTGGAAAATTCTATGGACAGAGGAGCCAGGCAGGCTGCAGCCCATGGGGATGGAAAGTCATGTCCAGCTCGACTGAGCACACAGATTACCCTGTAAGAGTAGGGTGCTATTTTATAGAATACAGTATAAGTTTCATACCAGTGGACAATATATGCTAAACTTTCTCCCAGGTAGCAATTTATGGGGCAAGGAAACAAGAGGTAGAAGTAGGCAGCACTTTTTGTAATACCTCATGATGTACTTGGAACAATTTGCTTTTTACCCCAGCAGTACTGGGCTCTGAAGAGACTTTCTGCTGGCCAATTTGGGCTCCTTTTGCTACTGGATAAACTGAACAAAAGGAGATTCTAATATTGTTATGAGTTTGACTATCTATGGAAAGTAGTTTTTCTGCTGCAGAGTGGTAGCAGAGAGGATTATGGGTGGAAAGATCTCCCTGAGAGATTCTGGAATTGCCATGTCCTGTGATGAGAGTTAATAAAAGACTAGGAGAGTCTTATATGGGCAAGATCATAAGAAGGTCAGACCTCTCAGACATGAGAATTTAGGTTACTATTCAGATTTTTTTTTAAACTTTGAGTAGCTGAGATGCTGGCTAAAGATAAAGGGAACATGAATTCGATTGTGGATAAGGGAGACTTCCCAAGTGGGTCACTGGTTAAGAATCCCCCTGCCAATGCAGGAGGCATGAGTTCAATCCCTGGACCGGGAAGACTTCATTTGCCACGGAACAACTAAGCTGGTTTGCCACGACTACTGAAGCCCACACTTTAGAACCTGTGCTCCATAACAAGAGAAGCCACCGCAACAGGAAGCCAGTGCACTGCAACTAGAGAGTAGTCCCCGCTTGCAGCAACGAAGACCCAGCCCAGTCAAAAAAATAAACATAAATAAATAATAAATAAATAAATAAATTTTAAAGATTGTGGATAAAGGAAACTATTGATATCAAGTAATCATTCAAGGCTACTTATGGAAATGAATATTATATCATTCAGTCATATTTCTTTCTGTTTATATTTATCTCTTGAGCTAGTTAGCTTTCTTCTTTTCTCTCCCTCCTGTTTTACATGTATGTAGGATATGCAGATATTGCTTAGCTTTCAAATTTGATTCAGAAATTATAGAAAGTCATAATGGGATCATGATTGGAGAAGGGAAGATCTTAGTTTGGCTCCTGGATACAGTAACTCATGTTCTTCTGTGGTGAGAAGGATACTTTTATTATGTTAGACCAGAGAATTTCTCTACTGAAGGTAAGTAGGTGAGAGGAGTGTGTGTTAATATACAGCTGGGAGGATGGATTCCGATGGGAGTTTATCTTACTTCTTTGGCTTCCCAACTTCTGTGACCCCTTCCAAAGCTTAAGTAATAATACCTACTGTGTCATTCTGGTGGGGAAGAAAAGCCTACTTCTTCCTGTGTCACAGGAAATTCTGAATCACTTCTATCCCAGCCCTCTAGGAGCTAAGCTGTGGGCACGTGCGGACCCATTAGATATCCTGAGTCAGCCTTTGACACAAAGGGAGCAAGGAGGAGATTTTTCTAGCAGTGGCAGCTATTGCAGCAAAGAGGGATTGCTGGGCAACCGCGCTTCTGGTGGCAACTTGTGCCCAGGGCTAGCTGTGTCAGAGTCATGAGCTGTGAGGTTTATGCTGGGATAACCCGCTAATCCAGCCTGTGCTATGGATGATCTGGGCCATTCTAGCTGCCATGTGACCTCCTGAGCCTGCTTCTCCAGTTGCTCTGTGTTTTTAAATAAGAATGATCAGTTTCAAGAGATCTTTTTCTGCTTAATTGGCGAGACTCTGTTATTTTCACCTAAGAACTGTGAGTGAGGCCACAGTACTCAACCATCAGAAAAGGACTTGAGGGACTTCCCTGGTGGTCCGGTGGCTAAGACTTCAAATGCAGGGGGCTCAGGTCAGGGAACTAGATCCCACATGCTGCAACTAAGACGGGGCATAGCCACATAAACAAATATTAGGGGCTTCCTGGGTAGCGCTACTGGTAAAGAACCTGCCTGCCAAGGGAGGTTTGACCCCTGGGTCCGGAAGATGCCCTGGGATGTGCTGTGCTTAGTCGCTCAGTCTTGTCCGACTCTTTGCAACCTCATGGACTGTAGGCTGCCAGGATCCTCTGCCATGGGGATTCTCCAGGAAAGAATACTGCAGTGGGTTGCCGTGCCCTCCAGGGGATCTTCCCAACCCAGGGATCAGACCCAGGTCTCCCTCATTGGAGGCAGATTCTTTACCATCTGAGCCACCAGGGAATTCCCTGGAGTAGGGAATGGCAACCTGCTGTAGTTGTATTGCCTGGAGAATCCCATGGACAGAGGAGCCTAATGGGCTACAGTCCATGAGGTCACAAAGAGTTGGACACAACTGAGCACACACAAAGAAAGACATATTTAAACAAAGAAATATTAAAAAAAAAAAAAGGAAAGGTCTTGAACTCTGAACAGGGTGGCCACTAATATTCTCTCCAGCTCATTGCTGTTCCTGTGTGCTTTTTTAGTTTTTTGGTTTTTTTGCTTTTCTGCATAGATTGTTGCTTCTCCATCTATGAGGCAGACAGGAGAGAGTTGCAAGGTTCTGGATTTCTCCATCCAGACCAAGTCATGCTGGGAATGACCCACAGGTCCTTGGCATCAGTGCAAAATTCCCAAATCCATCACGAATCCTCACTGGGAGGAGATGGTGGACTCTAAATTAGGCTGCTGGAGCCCACGCTCCTGTGAGTATGGATTGATGACCATCCCCAGCAAAGGGTGGTCCACTGGGAAGACATCCCCACAGAAGTCTGTTCTAGGAGCCTGGGGTTTCTCCATCATGGGACGTTGTGCTCTCTGCTACATCTCTCCCTCCAGGCTGATCCTTTACATCAGATGCTTTATGGGAAGAAGCACAACTCTCCCCTACCTCAGCTTCCCTATCTGCAAATACACCACTAGGTCTACACAGTAAATGACCCGATATTAGATAAAGAAGAGGCTCACTCAGATAACACTGCAATAACCCCACTTGCTGAGCTAAGAAGAAGACCTTTTAATAGCTGAATTGTCAAATACATAAGCATGAGCCCAGATCAGCAAGGTGATGAAATTGGAAATTACAGAGGATTTTCCCTGGGACTCCTCTCCACCCAGACAGCTTTATCTTCCAGTTCTGATCCTGAGGTTAGATCATATACTTTGTTTTCATTGTGGTCTCATAGGGACCAGGAAACAGGTGGGACAATTACTTTCTGCTTGTCTCTAATAAGGCTCTCAGGGAATCTGGTCCCAATGGCCATGGAGGCTACTGTAAAAAAACCATCTCTGACCAACCCTCCCCCGCTCCAAAAAACATCCTTCCTGCACAGAAAGCTGAGGTCATGAACACTCTGCTTCTCACCTGCTCAGGACCTACCTATCCTTCCAAGCCTTTCCAAACCTTGTAATAAAGAGGAACCCTGGCCAGTTCCTCAGAGGTGAAGCACACTTGATGGCAACAGCACAAGCTTTTCCAGGTAAGATGGTAACAGTCAACATTTCTTTCTCTTTTGGGTTGTGCTGTGTAGCATGTGGGATCTTAGTAGTGGGAGCTCAGAATCTTAACCAATGGACCATCAGGCAAGTCTAAATATTTCTTTATTAATGGGTGAAGTTTTTGGAAGGACCTCCTTCGTTAAATCTTCCAAATCCAGGGAATAGTAGCTGTCCTCAGCTGGAGCTTGAGATAAACCCAATACCAACCGTTTCTCTTCTCTCTACGAACTACTAAGTAGGAGAAAGACTGGGAATCTTAATAGAGACACACATAACGGCAGGGGAGGGCTGTGCATTATTTTTATGTTATATTTGATATAATTTAAAAAAATGAATCCAATGGGACCAGTATCATCTAGGACTGGGAGTTGGAAGTTGAGGGTGTGGCGGGTAGGGGCAGATTCTGACTGAGCAACTCTGCGTGCATGGAGTCACTTCAATCATGCCCGACTCTTTGTGACCCCATGGACAATAGCCCAGGCTTCTCTGTCCATTGTATTCTCCAGGCAAGAATACTGGAGTGGGTTGCCGTTTCCTCCTCCAGGGGATCTTGCCAACCCAGGGATTGAACCTGCTTCTCTTATGTCTCCTGCATTGGCAGGTGGGTTCTTTACCACTAGTGCCACTTGGGAAGCCTTTGAGCAACCTTAGAGGGTTTATTAGCATAACTATGGCTGGAGCTTTGATTATTGCACCCAAAGCATTAGCTTCTAGGTTTCTGACCTCTGCTTCTCATCTCTGCATCTTAGTCCGGCCCCATGGGAGAGGCGAACCAGTCGAGAGTCTCTGAGTTCCTCCTCCTGGGGCTCTCCAGGCAGCCCCAGCAGCAGCAGCTCCTCTTCCTGCTCTTCCTCACCATGTACCTGGCCACGGTCCTGGGAAACCTGCTCATCCTCCTGGCCATCAGTGTGGACTCCCGCCTCCACGTCCCCATGTACTTCTTCCTCTGCAACCTGTCCTTTGTGGACACCTGCTTCTCCTCCACCACTGTCCCCAAGGTGCTGGCCAACCACCTACTCGGGAGACAGACCATCTCTTTCTCTGGGTGTCTCACGCAGATGTACTTTGTTTTCATGTTCATGGACATAGACAATTTCCTCCTGGCTGTGATGGCCTATGACCGCTTTGTGGCTGTATGCCACCCCTTACACTACTCAGCAAAGATGACCCCCCAGCTCTGTGCCTTGCTGGTCACTGGATCGTGGGTCACTGCCAGTCTGGATATGCTCCTGCACACCCTGCTGATGGCTCGACTCTCCTTCTGTGCAGACAATGCCATCCCCCACTTCTTCTGTGATGTGACTCCCCTCCTCAAACTCTCCTGCTCTGACACACACCTCAATGAGCTGATGATTCTAATTGAAGCAGGGCCGATAATGATCGCTCCATTTATTTGCATCCTGGTATCATATGTCCTTATCACCTGTGCTGTCCTGAGAGTCCCATCCACAAAGGGGAGATGGAAAGCCTTCTCCACCTGTGGCTCCCACCTGGCTGTGGTATTCCTCTTCTATAGCACCATCATATTTCTGTATTTCAACCCTTTGTCCTCCCACGCAGCTGAGACAGATGTAGCAGCTGCTGTGATGTTCTCTGTGGTGACGCCCATGCTGAACCCCTTCATCTACAGCCTGAGAAACCAGGACATAAAAAAGGCTCTTGGAAAAGTGGTTGCTATTAAATTTTTTTCTGTTTAGTAATCAAATGGGCTAAGAAAATCTCAGAGGGAACTAATTTCTAAGAAAATTCTATTTTTGTTTTTTTATTATGCAAAACTTAAAATTTGTCTTTTAATCTTGATACTAGAAACCTATATCCTGATCTTCCATTTATATTTTATAATAGTCTTTCTAAGTTTCTGAATAGTCTCCACAAATTTTATTTTCCTTTCCTTTTGTATTTCCATCAGGTTGCTCTAGCAAAATAAACATGCTAATCACCCTGTTACTGAATTAAAACATAAAGGAAGCTTTACTATTTAAAAGTACAAGTTTATATTTTGAAAATGATTGCAGAAAATAAAACATTAAGAAATAGATGAAACTAGTTAAAACATCACTGAGAAGGATGCTCTCGATTGTGAGGGACAAAGACAAAAAATAGGGCAGTTCCCCTTAATTTCACAGAGCTAAGATGATATCTTTTATGAAAATGGACAGAAGTTGAATCCAAGGCAATTTCTGTTTATAATAATGATTTTTGTATATTCTTTGTAATTGTGTATTGGTATTTTTGCCTAAAGGGATAAGTGGTAGCATTTTCCATTTTTAGTCTATATATCCAAGAATTATTTGTAATAAGAGGGACAATACCTGTTCTTCCAAAGTCTGAAAGAAATCCCCAACCTTTGCTCCATGTATTTTTGTGCTCTATTAGATACAGTCATATTTATCTGTTTTATATGTTTGTTTTATCCTTTTATCATTATAAGATATCCCTTTTATCTAGAGTAACATTTTGTCTAATATTGTAACCATTCAGGTCTTCTGTGGTTTCTGTTTGCATGACATCTTTGCAACCTTCTTTCAATTCAATGTGTCTTTAAATCCAGAGTGTGTACCCTGTAGACAACATATACTTTGATCATGTTTTTTAATCCAGTTTAATGATCTCTGACTTTTGGTTGAATTTTTAACCCACTCACTTTTTTTTTTATGGCTGTACTGGGAAGCATGTGGGATCTGTTTCCTGACTAGGGATCGAACTCGTGCCACCTGCGTTGAAAGCACAGTTTTAATCACTTGACTGCCAGCGAAGTCCTCCATTCACTTGTAACACTAATATCTACCACTTAACTTTGTTTTCTTGTGCCTTTTTTGTCTTTCCTGCTCTCTTTTGCATTTATTCTGTATTTTCTAATGTAGCATTTTAACACCAGTAATTCTTTTTACTATATTTTTTGGGGGTGTTTTTTTAGTGGTTGCTCCAGGTTTAACTGATCATCAGTGTCAGATTTATTTTAGCTTCAGTTTCAGTTCAGTCGCCCAGTCGTGTCCGACTCTTTGCGACCCCATGAATCGCAGCACGCCAGGCCTCCCTGTCCATCACAAACTCCCAGAGTTTACTCAAACTCATGCCCATCAAGTCGGTGATGCCATCCAGCCATCTCCTCCTCTGTCGTCCCCTTCTCCTCCTGCCCCCAATCCCTCCCAGCATCAGGGTCTTTTCCAATGAGTCAACTCTTTACATGAGGTGGCCAAAGTATTGGAGTTTCAGCTTCAGCATCAGTCCTTCCAATGAACACCCAGGACTTATCTCCTTCAGGATGGACTGATTGGATCTCCTTGCAGTCCAAGGGACTCTCAAGAGTCTTCTCCAACACCACAGTTCAAAAGCATCAATTTTTCGGCGCTCAGCTTTCCTCACAATCCAACTCTCACATCCATACGTGACCACTGGAAAAACCATAGCCTTGACCAGACGGACCTTTGTTGGCAAAGTAATGTCTCTGCTTTTTAATATGCTATCTAGGTTGGTCATAACTTTCCTTCCAAGGAGTAAGCGTCTTTTAATTTCATGGCTGCAATCACCATCTGCAGTGATTTTGGAGCCCAAAAAAATAAAGTCTGACACTGTTTCCACTGTCTCCCCATCTATTTCCCATGGAGTGATGGGACCAGATGCCATGATCTTAGTTTTCTGAATGTTGAGCTTTAAGCCAACTTTTTGGCTCTCCTCTTTCACTTTCATCAAGAGGCTCTTTAGTTCCTCTTCAGTTTCTGCCATAAAGGTGGTGTCATCGGCATATCTTAGGTTATTGATATTTCTCCCGGCAATCTTAATTCCAGTTTGTGCTTCCTCCAGCCCAGTGTTTCTCATGATGTACTCTGCATATAAGTTAAATAAGCAGGGTGACAATATACAGCCTTGATGTACTCTTTTTCCTATTTGGAACCAGTCTGTTGTTCCATGTCCAGTTCTAACTGTTGCTTCCTGACCTGCACACAGGTTTCTCAAGAGGCAGGTCAGGTGGTCTGGTATTCCCATCTTCAGAATTTTCCACAGTTTATTGTGATCCACACAGTCGAAGGCTTTGGCGTAGTCAATAAAGCAGAAATAGATGTTTTTCTGGAACTCTTGCTTTTTCGATGATCCAGCGGATATTAGCAATTTGATCTCTGGTTCCTCTGCCTTTTCTAAAACCAGCTTAAACATCTGGAAGTTCTTGGTTCACGTATTGCTGAAGCCTGGCTTGGAGAATTTTGAGCATTCCTTTACTAGCATGTGAGATGAGTGCAATTGTGCGGTAGTTTGAGCATTCTTTAGGATTGACTTTCTTGGGGATTGGAATGAAAATTGACCTTCTCCAGTCCTGTGGCCACTGCTGAGTTTTCCAGATTTGCTGGCATATTGAGTACAGCACTTGCACAGAATCATCTTTCAGGATTTGAAATAGCTCAACTGGAATTCCATCACATCTACTAGCTTTGTTCGTAGTGATGCTCTCTAAGGCCCACTTGACTTCGCATTCCAGCATGTCTGGCTCTAGGTGAGTGATCACACCATTGTGATTATCTGGGTCATGAAGATCTTTTTTGTACAGTTCTTCTGTGTATTCTTGCCACCTCTTCTTAATATCTTCTGCTTCTGTTAGGTCCATATCATTTCTGTCCTTTATTGAGCCCGTTTTTGCATGAAATGTTCCCTTGGTATCTCTAATTTTCTTGAAGAGATCTCTAGTCTTTCCCATTCTATTGTTTTTCTCTATTTCTTTGCATTGATCGCTGACGAAGGCTTTCTTATCTCTCCTGGCTATTCTTTGGAACTCTGCATTCAAATAGGAGTATCTTTCCCTTTCTCCTTTGTTTTTTGCTTCTCTTCTTTTCACAGCTATTTGTAAGGCCTCCTCAGACAACCATTTTGCCTTTTTGCATTTCTTTTCCATGGGGATGGTCTTGATCCCTGTCTCCTGTACAATGTCATGAACCTCCATCCATAGTTCATCAGGCTCTCTATCAGATCTAGTCCCTTAAATCTATTTCTCACTTCCACTGTATATTCATAAGGGATTTGATTTAGGTCATACCTGAATGGTCTAATGGTTATCCCTACTTTCTTCAGTTTAAGTCTGAATTTGGCAATACGGAGTTCATGATCTGAGCCACAGTCAGCTCCAGGTCTTGTTTTTGCTGACTATATAGAGCTTCTCCATCTTTGGCTGCAAAGATTTTGGCTGATTTCCATGTTGGCCATCTGGTGATGTTTATTCCTGTTATATACAGAAATGCTTCTTCTATATGGTTTTATTCCCTTTCCACATTTTAAGCATTGTTATGTATTATTGGTTTACATATTATATCAATGTTACAAACTAAACAATACATCTTATAATTATTACCTTACTGTCTGTGGTCATTTCCTTAGTCCTGTAAAGCTTTACTCACACCCAGCTTCTTTGCTGTTACTGTCAACTGTATTGCTACACAGATGTTACATTTCTATGTGCTACAGGCCCAACAATACATTACCTATATACTATTTTATCCAATTGCTTTTAAAATTACTAACAGCTTCTCGGGGTGCTCTCCCTGGTAACTTGACTTTGCACGCTCTACATGTGGGGCACAGAAGGCATTTGCTGGGTGTGGAGGAGTTTGGGTCCTGAGAGTGTCACCCACCCAAGTGTCTTGGGGATTCTGTGGCCCAAACCTTGGGCAGGGGACAGGACCCACTGACCCCCAGGACCTCACCTCCCTTTTCTGTCTGACAGTCATTTAGCCTTTTAAGTTTTCTGGGCATGCAGATGGGTCCCTCTGCATGATAACTGGGTAAACCTGGGCCAGAATTGCAAATGAGTAAGAGAATAACGCTGACAGCCAGTTTTGTCCCTTATTTTAAAGGGTACAGTAGGCTTGAAATACACAACATGGATAAAGGCCTGTTTTGATGTGGCTTTTAAGTGTTGGGGTTTCTTCTTCTATCTTTGACTACGACTCAAGACAACTGTATCATAAAACATCCTTCTCTTAGTATGCTTTGCACAACAACAAAGTTTAGAACAACTTATTTTAAATGTAACAACAACAAAAAAGAGCAACAGGCAGAAAGGAAGAAACAAAACTACTACTTATAGATGGTATAATTTTTAATCACAAATTTTAACAGAACTGAGAAATTACTGAAAATTACATTCAGAGAAGTAGCTAGTTTTGCAAATATATAATTAAAAATAACTTTCCTATGCAAGAGCAATAACCAACTAGAAAAATACAATGAAAAAAAAAAAAAAAAACTATTTACAAAAACAAAATTTTGTTTTGTGTAGAACTTACCGGAAGAAAATTAGGAAAAACCGTACTCAGAATACTCTAATCAATGGAAGGTAGGTTTCTAGATGGGAACAAAATGTGTAAAGGTAATTTTCCACCATAAGTGTACAGGATTTAGCCTGTTCCAATACAGATACCAATTTAAAACCTAAGGAAATCTAAGAGGAGCAAGACTGATGGAGAATCTGAAAATGACACACCACAGGATTGGTCCTGTGAAGGCACCGCTGGCCTTGCTTCTGGCAGACAAGTCAGGAAATGTGGGTACCAGGAAGCCACAGAGAACAAGTGTCCACTACAGTGAGGACGCTGGAACCCTATCTCCTGAGGGGTAATGTGAGTGAGCCACTGGAGAAATAATTTCTAAAAGTAAAACACTATGCTTGTGAGGTAGTGGCCACCCATTGCCAACGGTCTGATGGGAACTACACACATGGCAAGGTTATTGACCAGCCACAGATCCAAGCCAATGTCCTCCTCCCCCTCTGCAGGATCCTGGGGTTTCCTCCTGGCAGGTTTTCCTGACTCAACAGAGGGACAAAACTCAGAAGTTTTTCCAGGAGCGGGGCTGGGTGGCCAGGCCTGAGTGACCCAAACTTCTTCCGGCAAGGCAAAGGCATGAGAGAGGTGTTTGAGCAATTAACAGCTGGACAAAATACAGTAAGAACAGCAGACACTTTTAAATTACACTGTGAAGAGGATTTCTGTAAACGTCTCTTTTCACCACAAACTGCAAGAGTTATTGAAATTGATCGTTAGTTTTTAGATCACATACAAATGATGGAATAAGTCTTTGACATTCAGTTGCTGTGTTTTCCTATATTCCAAAGTAAACAATCCCTTTCATCTCTCAAGCTTTCAGGGTATCTTTAGATGGTGATATGAATGGCTGATAGAATCTGTTCTTATTAACAAGTCAGTAGTTTGGTTCTTTTAGGGGAACAGTTTCAGATAAGGATCTTTACATTATTTCTCAGGTGTGAATTCCTATGTGGGGGGGAATGGAATATTCTGATACTTTCAGTACACTTGTCAGTCTTCACCTTAAGGTAAGCAGCCCCCAGACTCCTATTTCAAAGCCTTTTTTGGGAAAGGGATCTGTGAGCTGTACATCGTTGCATAAGTTCACAAAAGAAAGCTCTTTAGTCTAAAAAGCCTGGTTGCTAACTGAGGTATAGCCCTTGAGGATGTTTTGTTTTCCCTGCGAATTTTCTAAAAACTTGAGGTTTCGGCAAACTTGAATATTTATCTGATTTTGGCTATAACGAGGTTTTATCTGTATCTTTTCAGACAGCCTGGCAATTCAGAATTATTTATGGAATATTTCAGTTTGAGGTGGTACCATCAGACCTTTCCCTGATGTCACTTCTGTTTTCGGGTTTTACATGCTGAGTGAGTTTTTTCATGCCGGGTGCAGTTCGACAGCCGACCAAATCTTCTCCCACACTTTTTACAACCATATGGCCTCTTGGTCTTGTGACTCTGCAAGTGAACAACAAACTCTCTGTTTTCTGGGAAGGTTTTCCCACATTCTGGACACTTAAATATCTTTTCCCTTATATGGATTCCTTCATGGCGACTTCGATGAGAATTCTGACGGAAGTTTTTCCCACACTGAGAACATGAATAAGGTTTCTCTCCTGTGTGGATTCTCTCATGCTTATTAAGGTTTGTTTTATGATTAAAGCTTTTCCCACAGTGACTGCAGTCATAGGGCTTTTCTCCAGTGTGAGTCCTCTGGTGGGAAATAAGGTAAGAACTCTCATTAAACTGTTTCCCACACAGCGGACAAGTATACCATCTTCTTGTCCTACGATTTCGGGTAAGTGCGATAACATTAATATCCACATATTTTGAGAGTTCCTCTAAAGGAGAATCATTTTCAATGGTAACTAAAAGATTTCTCATTTTCCTTTCCTTTGGAATAGATGTATTTAATCTTTCTTTTTGGCAATCTGGAGACTGCTCAGGGACCATGGCACAATCCATTTCATCACAATCTGAAGACTCTTCTCTATGATCTTCATCCTCTACAGGTTCCGTCTGAAGCTCTTCACCCTCAGGATTATTGCCACTGACTGCTGAAACAGAGAGAAAATCTAATCATTTTTGAGGGACATGATACCATGCAGGAAAACCCAAGTTAGATTTCTCATGAGACCATAACCTTGAAAGTCAGAAATCTGACTGGCAGGCAGTTGCCATCTACACTTCCTCACCCTTACTGAGGGTGGGATACATGACTGATAATCTTCCCTTACCCATAATGCAAGCACATAGTCCTCTTTTTCTCTCTCTTTTTTTTTAATGAAATGTGTGGAACTAGACTGAAAGATTTCCATGTTTGTTTTCTGAATAGGCACCAATTACTCAACAAGTTCATACCGATCTTATATTATGTGTAAATCACTGAGCTAATACGGACCAGGGGGTGAAGGACATAAATATTAAAAGGTACTACTTGCAATCTTTAGGAGACTAGTAAGTAAATGGTTAGATGAGTTACTTCCAGATTTTCACTATATTATAGTATTAGCTAATATTATAACATCTAATATAGTGAACAACTGCAAACAATTTAAATGACCACAACTAAAGGAGGCAAAGTATTTTCACACAGTGTATTATTTTTTTGGACATGAAAGCATTACTACAATAAACTTTCCCGGCAATCCAGTGGTTAAGAAGCTGTGCTTCCACTGAGTTTGATCCCTGGTCAGGGGATTAAAGATCCTGCATACTGCACAGTGTAGCCAAAAAGAAAAAATGATCTACGTTAAAAAAAAAAACTACTACAACTGATAAAATGAAAACTATGGTAGAAGTCAATGGTTGTCATTTTTGGGGGAAGAATGGAAACTAGTGACTGAGCAGGACCACAAGAGGGATATCTGGGGTATTAGTTGATTTTAGATAAATTTTAGACAAATGTGTTCATTTTGTGGAAATCTGAGCTGTATACTTAGGACTTGTATTTCCCAAAAAAGTCTGTGTAAAATAACAGATTACAGCGCTTGCTCCGGCAGCACATATACTAAAATGGGAACGATACAGAGAAGACTAGCATGGCCCCTGCGCAAGGATGACACGCAAATTTGTGAAGGGTTCCATAGGAAAAAAAAAAAAACCACCAGATCACAAAGACTAGGTAACAAAGCAAAAAAAAAAAAAAGTATGCTATGAACAGATGGAATGACAAGGGACTTTGTCTGACTCTGGGCAACTTATGAAATTAAAGGATGAAATCAACCACTTTAAATAATGTGACTGATCCTAAAGCCAGAATCTGAATCTCTGCTGGATTTAGCACTTTCACACCAATAGATTTCTTTCTTTTAAAATTATTTCATTTAATGATTCCCTTAGGATAATGAAAATGTTGGGCTAAAGCACAGGACAAATTTTTTTTATCACAGCTCTTGATATGAACTGACATACTGCTTTCCAAAGGAACTCTACAGATTTCAATATAACCATCAACATGTTGCTAGGTATCAATTTTAACTAATCTTGCTGGTAGTAGATATAATTTTCAAATATTTATTTAATAGGTATAGAATGGCTTCTCATTGTAGCTTTATTTTGCACTTTGATTACTGCAAACTAATAATTTATATATTGGCTGTCACTTTTATAAATTTAAATAAATTTTATAGGACTTCCCTGGTGATCCAGGGATTGAGAATCTACCCGCCAATGCAGGGGACATGGGTTCGATCCCTAGTCCAGGAAGATCTCACATGCCAAGGAGCAACTAAGCCTATGCACCACAACTATTGAGCCCAAGCACCCTACAGCCCATGCTCTGCAACAAGAGAAGAAGACGCTGCATTGGGAAGTCCGAGCACTGCAACCAGAGAAAGCCTGCCTGCAGCAACGAAGACCCAGTGGAGCCAAAAATAAAATAAATACAAATAATACATAAATTGCATATATTATAAATCTCTTTATCACTGATATATTTTTTAAATTAAAGTCTTTCTCTATAATAACCCCACAACTTAAAACAAGAAAATCAGTCTTTTAAAATCCAATAAATTTCTATTGTTTTCTGGCCATTCTTTTATAACTTATTTTTATTTAACTCTGATACTGTTGAAGTTTAGTATCACACGGTTTGTTGTTCATAACATGTCTAATATTGGTACATTCACTTCTTTCACCAATTTGACAGAGCACATTTACAGTATAAGTCTGGAGAACACTGATATCTTTACATGATTTTAGTTTTCCCATTTAGACCTGTTTCTCTCCAATATTCAAAAAATCTCTTCTATTTACCATATAAAACATCTATTTTACTCCTATTTTATAGTCATTCTGAAGGAACGCTCTCATTATTTTGTGTTTAAGAATGCTGCTGATAGTTAAATATTTATTCCTACTGACCTACTGTAAAACTATTAAATATCATAATGTTTTAATTGATCCTTTAAAATTTTCTAAATACAAATCATTATTTTGGTTCACCCTTTTTTTCAATATTCATTCTCCCTAACCCCTTTTTCATAAAAACATTAGGTTAAATTAAAGAACTAAATATCTGTTTTGAGAACAATTAACTGAAACTCAACTGCATTTAACATTCCTTTATTGTACTAACTTTAAAAATAGAGAATTTTAGTAGCTGATATATTTATATGGCTCTAAATCAAAATACAAAAATTACACTGAAAAGCCTTACTCTAATCCCTGTCTCATTCCAATCCCAAAGAAAGAAAGGCAATGCCAAAGAATGTTCAACTCCACAGTTGTATTCATCTCACGTGCTAGCAAAGTAATGCTCAAAATTCTCTAAGCTAGGCTTCAACAGTATGTGAACTGAGAACTTCCAGATGTTCAAGTTGGATTTAGAAAAAACAGAGAAATCAGAGATCAAATTGCCAACATCTGGTGGACCATAGAAAAACCAAGAGAATTCCAGGAAAACATTTACTTCTGCTTTATTGACTATGCTGAAGCCTTTGACTGTGTGGCTCACAACAAACTGGAAAATTCTTAAAAGAGATGGGAATACCAGACCACTTAAATGCCTCCTGAGAAATCTGTATGCAGGTCAAGAAGCAACAGTTAGAACCAGACATGGAACAACAGACTGGTTCCAAATTGGGAAAGGAGTATGCCGAGGCTGTATATTGTCACCCTGCTTATTTAACTTATATGCAGAGTACATCATGCGAAATGCTGGTCTGGATGAAGCACAGGTCGAAATTAAGACTGCCAGGAGAAATATCAATAACCTCAGATATGCAGATGGCACCACCCTTACGGCAGAAAGCAAAGAAGAACTAAAGAGCCTCTTGATGAAAGTGAAAAAGGAGAGTGAAAAAGTTGGCTTAAAACTCAACATTCAAAAAACTTAAGATCATGGCATCTGGTCCCATCACTTCATGGCAAACAGATGGGGAAACAATGACAGACTTCATTTTCTTGGGCTCCAAAATCACTGCAGATGGTGACAGTGGCCATGAAATTAAAAGACACTTACTCCTTGGAAGAAAAGCTATGACCAACCTAGACAGCATATTAAAAAGCAGAGACGTTACTTTGTTGACAAAGGTCCATCTAGTCAAAGCTATGGTTTTTCCAGTAGTCATGTATGTACCTAAAATTTACTGCACTTTATTTGTTTAAATATTTATTTTGTCATAAAAAGTTTTAAAATTTTTACACATAATCTTAGCCAAAAGGCCAAGAAGCGATAAAAAGTTTTTAAATTTTTATGTATTTACCTTATTGATCTTTTCTTTAAAAGACTTCTGGATTTTTGAGTCTTTATTAGAAAAGTCATCCTATCCCATGGTTATAAAGGAATTCACCCACATGCTCTAATTGTTTTTAAAAAAACATGTAAAATCTTTGACCCACCTGGTGTTCTTGATGTGCAAAGTAAGATATGACTCACCAAGAGGCTAAGTTTTCACTGGACCTTTTATCAAAAAGTCCCTCTTTACCTTGCTGACAGGGGATTCCAACTTTATTACAAACTAAATCCCCATGTGTATTTGAAGCTATTTCTGCACTTCTTATTCCATCCCATTGGTCCAGCTACTCACATGCCAAAACTCTATATTGTTTTCATGACAGGTTTTAGAGGCTGCTTAAACATCTGGTATGCTATAACTCTCCTGCCCCACTGCTCTTCTTTCCAATTTTCCTGGTTACTTGCAGTTATTTTTCCACTTGAATTTGAAATCAGACTGTCCAGTTCCAGGGGGAAAAATCCTATTGGTTTTAGTAAAGGGACTACATTGAATTCATAAATTAATTTGGGGAGAACTGACCTTTTTAATATTAAATCTTTCCAACCAAGAACATGATATTTCTTTCCATTCATTCAAATTTACTTTTGTGACCTTTAGAAGTGTTTCATTTTCCTCATCATTTTTGCACATTTCTTAAGTTTATTTCTAGACGCTTGATCTTTTTTTGTTCCTAATGCATATCTTCTAAATCACTTGTCTCCAACCTTTCTGGAACCAGGGACCAGCTTCATGGGAAGATAATTTTTCCATGTACCCTTTGGGTAGGAGGGTGGGGTTTCAGGATGATTCAAGCACATTACATTTATTGTGCACTTTACATCAGCCCCATCTCAGATCATCAGGCATTAGATCCTGGAGGTTGGGGACCTCTGTTCTAAATGACTGTGATTCCATAAATGATTTCTGTATAAAAATTTTACATCTCATTGCCTTACTGAATACACCTATTATATGTAATAAGTTTTCATACATTCTCTAGAATTTTCCAGCTACACATTTATATCATATGTAAATAGATGTAGTTTTATCTTTCTCTTAAATTCTTGTATGTTTAGTTTCTTTCTCATTTAACTGTACTAGCTAACACCTGAAAAGAAAGTGAAAGTATCAGTTGCTCAGTCGTGTCTGACTCTTTGCAACCCCATAGACTATAGCCTGCTAGACTCCTCTATCCATGGGATTCTCCAGGCAAGAATACTAGAGTGGGTAGCCATTCCCTTCTCCAGGGGATCTTCCCAACCCAGGGGTTGAACCCAGGACTCCTGCATTGCAGGCAGACTCTTTACCGTCTGAGCCACCAGGGAGGCCACCCAAAACACAATGTTAAATAGTTGTAGTGACAGTGGGCTTCGTTGTTGTATCCCAATTCTAGTGGGAATGCCTCTCAGTGTTTCCCATTAAAGATGATAATGGTGGGACTTCCCTGGTGGTTTACTGGCTAAGAGTTTGTCCTCCCAATACAGGGGGCCCTTGTCAAGGATTCAATCCTTGTCAGGGAACTAGATACCACATGCGGCAACTAAGAGTTCACATGCTGCAAGTAAGACTTGATGCAGCCAAATAAATAAACATTAAAAAAAAAAAAAAAAAATCCCTGCTCTACTACTTACTGCTGTGTGACCTTCAGCAAATTTAACTTTTCTCTACTTCAGTTCCATCATCTATAACGTAATAATGATTCCTATACCCCACAGTGCTATCATGAGAATTACATGCGATAATAAATGCATGTAAAGTACTTAGAATAGTGTCTAGCACATACTAGCATACATGTGTTTAACAAATGCTAGATAATACTTCCATCAAAAATGGGGTATATTTTCTCTTACACTAGTAGGCTTAACAGCTATTGAACACGAATGACAAAATAAGACTTAAAATAGAATTAGTCAAGTGTCCAATGAAAACAGTGATGTAAAATGTATCTGTTGAGAGAATACCACTAGATGCAGAAGGTGGATTCAGAAACAGTATGCATGTGCTTTCTGTTTAAATGTGTGATGTTAGCACATCAGCCGCAGGTCTTGATTACCAGGAGAGATGCCCTCCACCCTTGCTGCCCCAAAGATACAGGAAAAATGGCCACTCTCAGCTGGAGAAGGCTCTGCCACATAGAATAAAACATAAATATGCATGTAAGAACATGTACTTAGCTGGTGTGACCAGTGTCTCAAAAAAAAAAATTGAGATGAAACAGAATCATGCTTTTCCCATAGCCTTCAATCTAAACATACAAGGGACTTGATTTCTTACCCAGTAACATCATCTCCCCAATGCTGTCTTCTTCCATCTCTGAGGTGGGCTGCTGAGCAGGATCCAGGCTTACACATTCTTCTTGGGAGTGAAATACATTCAAATCCTCAAAGACCACCAGTTTCTGAAAGAACAACAGGCCCCCTTCCTCTTAGTAACAAAGGTTCCTTGACAGCCTCACTGTTAAGAAAGACTGAGACCAAAAGATTGGGGAAGGGATGGTGAAAGGGATCTACAAGTCTCATGCAGACCGGAAAGCCAGGGTCAGAGAGAAGCCAGGGGAAAAACAGAACACAACTGTCTAAGAAGGCAGTGAAGAATGAGCCCAGTCTCCCTGCTGACTCCCTAGAGTGTGTTTTTTTTTTTTTTTTTAGAGTGTGTTTTTATATGTGGGAGGACTGTGAGAGCAGAGAGGGCAATGCACCCAAACAGTGAACAGGAAAGCTGAACCCACCTCAGATTCAGATTTCAGACACAGAGATAGTGTCTCCTCCTGTTTCTGTTGGGTTCCTTCTCTAGGTAGAAGCTTCACTAAGGGACGAGGTTGCACTGGGGAAAGAGGAAGCTGCAGTTAAAAGAAAAGTCAGTGACTCAAATACAAAGATTCTACCCACATTTTGAAGCTACATCATTCCTTCGGTAGGTAACTCATAGCTTTTTTCTGCTCCTACGAGCCCAGTCAAGAGGTCAAGCCTCAAGCCACAGGGTCTTGAACCTACATGGTGTCTTTTCATTAAAAAAAGGATGATTCTCCTAAGCACCTTTTAAATTTCCATTACCACTAAGGGGAAGGTTGGGGTATGGTAAAGTCTGAAGATGTCCACAGCAAGCACAAAAGTTAACAAGATTCCACATAAGCTGAAGCCAAGTCAATAATTCATTGAAATTTCTTTATCCTAAAAACATATTCCCCAGGCTTCCCTGGCAGTTCAGTGTATAAGACTCCATCTTTCTAATGCAGGAGGTGCACATTTGATCCCTCGTTGGGGAACAAAGATCCCACATGCTGCATGTCATGGCAAAAGAAAAAAAAGATTCCCCCTCCCAAAATGTATCAGTAAAAGTGACACTACAAAAAACGTTAGTCTATTCTATAGCTTTACATACACTTAGCAAATCACTCAAACCCAGCTTGAGGAAAAAAAAACACTCCCTTCCTCTTTCTGGCATGTTGACTTACTGGAATCAACTCCTTTTTTCAACACCCACCTTCCTAACTTCAATTCACTATTACTATGGAAGCCTAGCTCAATCCCCGGTACCACCCTCTTTCTTATAGTGAAACAGTATGTGCTTCTTACCTCTATTCTGAAGGTCTGAACTCACATCCTTCACAATAACCAAGGTCTCCTTGATTTTCTGACTGGGTTGGACTAAGCTTGGCTTGGGCAAGAAGGTGAGGAAGTGCTCCAGAACCAGTTGGTGGATGGTCTTGGGTCCACTAGTAGCATCTCGAAGTAGGTCTTGGCCCAGCTTGGAGTTGGGAGGGACTCTCAGTATAAAGGACCGCTTTGGCTTGGGGGGCATAGGGACCACTTTTGCAGCCATCGTGCCTTGAAATAACACACCACACTTGTTTCTGCAGAGCTTCAAGAGCCACCTCTTACTGGAGAAAACCTGTCAGTCAGCTGTAGATGAGAGAAACCATGGGTCAGGCTGAGCATGCCTCTACTCCAATATGTTTCTTGGGCAGTGAGGCCACATGAAATCTAAATCAGTAAGGGAAAGATAAGCTGGGGTAGGGAACTCACAACTGAAAGGAAGACCCCTGAACCTGATACTCTCAGTAAGACCCGAAAGGAATATCCTGCGAATGGAGGAAGTAGATGTCCAAACCTCAAGGGCCAAACAGAAGGGAGCAAAGACAACCGGCAGAAGGCCAAGGGTCGTCCTCACGATAATGTGAAGCGCAAACTCCATTAGGAAAAGTGGTTCCATTCACGCTGGGAAAAAAAAAAAAAAGCAACGGGCCAAAAGACAGGAAATCCGAGGTTCAATAACGAGGGCATCTGGTTAGAGGTCAGCTTGGCCACTGAATCTGGCCTCACCGCAGCCCTTGGACAGCCCTAGGATGTCCTTCAGGGGGCAGTTGGCCCAAGGAGCAACCGCAATGCCGCATGAGGGGTCTACATGTGGCCAGCCGACTCTTTTCCGCCCTCAAAGTCTTGTAAGAGGGACAGGGGGCATTCCAGTAGGGCCCACTGGGCCAGGCCCACTCTGCAGCCTCTCCCACTGGCCAAGGAGCACCTTCACCGCAAAGCCCAGCTGGCGGCATTGGCTGGGGTGCGCTCCAGCAATGGCCCCTGTTTCGCTCCCTAGAGGCCGCCTCAGTCTGGTTCCCGCCCTCCCGGAGCCCCTCACCTTCTGGGGTTCTGCTGTGCCTGGGCGCACGCTGGGGACAACCCCGGACCCAGACTCAGGGAGAGACTGGGAAACCAGGCGCGAGAGGCCCAGCCCAACCCTCGCCCTTCGGGGTGTCCTCACTGGCAGCCAGCTATTATTTGTGTGAGCTGCGGTTAGTTGGGGAGGACGACCGGGACGCGGTGCCTTCTGGGAGACCGGGTGCCTAGGCGGCCGTGATGTCACGCCCGGTGCCTCGTTTCCGGTGCGGAAGCCTGGTCTCCTCGCTTGGAGCGGGCAGTCTGCGCTTCAGAAGGCGAGGCTCGAGGCCGACCAGCAGGACTTTCAAGACCGCAGGGAGGCTAGGTTGGCAGCATCCGCTTTCTCTGCGGCTGTACCTGGGAGACGGAAAGCTAAAGGCTAGCTCCAGCCCGCCAAACCTGGTTGGCACCACTCGAAGTACGGAAGGGCTAACTACAGGGGATGCTGGGAAATGTAGTTCGGTGCCACACAGCCAATGGGAGATCGTCAGGCTCAGCGGTTGGGGCGGAGCAGGATCAAGGCTCGACCGGAAGCGGGCTGTCGGGAGGACCGGAAGGTCTGTGCTAGGCCGCCGCAGTTTCCGCCGCAGCACCTGGGGTCTATCAAAAAACTGAGGTGGCGGTGAGTTGGTGGTGGGTTCTGGCCTCTGTCGGGTCTAGGGTTCTGTTACAGCCGTCTGTTTCGGTAGGGGCGGTCCGTTGGCCAGAGCTGGGCGACGTTCCCCTCCCATGTATGCCAACTCCTACACTGCGGTCTGGACCGGCCATCTTACTTCCTGAGGAATCCTAATTGTCCATTCCGCTTCCGTTCTCCGTTTATCTTTTCTTTCTGCCTTGTTCACATACTCCGTTCATTCTCCAGGGAGGTATTGGTCAAAATTTTGGGCCACACAAGAGGAGAGATTGCCTCATTTCTCTGTGTAAAGTCATTGTCAGTCAGGATGACTAAAGTGAAAATATAAAGGAATCCCGTTTCTTAACGGAAACTGGGTGATTCAGCCATGGTCTAAAATGTGTTATGAAGAGACTACTGTCAAAACTGTGTGGCAAGAAAAAAAAGAAAAAACACAAACAAAAAACTGTATAGCAACAAGTTAAAGAATATCTGTCTTTCCAGACATAAATATTACGAAACAAAAACAAAAACCTTCTTTAATCAAAGCTGTATAGTTTGAACTACGAGTGAATAAATAGAACAATACATGCTAAAATTGATCTGAATATATGTCGACCTGTTTGAAAGGGTGGCTTTTAAGCTTGGTACTAGCAATAGTTGTCTGTTCTTCCTGGAAAAAGGAAGACTCCTATCTTTACATACCCTCAAATTGGGATTTAATAGCCAATGAAAGAATATTTACGAGAACGCTAAGTTTAATATTGAGGCAGAGTAGGAAACTGAGGTGCTTTAGAGTAGAATATAAACTTGTGAGAATGTATTAAAAAAGGAAATTTTAGAAAATAATATTGATAAAGTCAAACAAGTGGTAGACTGGAATGTAATTGTGCAAGATAAGTCGAGTAAAGAATAAGGCATTGCCAGCATACAGAGTTCCTGCCAACTGACCGAAGACTGAGGCAAAGGCCATGGAACCATTCCATAGAGGAGGAAAGCTAAATGATATTGACATTTGAAAAGATGTTTAGTGGGAATTCCCTGGCAGTCCATTGGTTTGATTCCTGGTCGGGGAACTGAGACATTGCACGCATGACAGTGTGGTGAAAGAAAGAAAGAAAAGATGGTTAGCCACAGTTTGGCAGCCTTTCAAAATAGAATTATTATCAGTTCAGTTGCTCAGTCATTTCCGACTCCGCAGCCCCATGGACTGCAGAACGCCAGGCCTCCCTGTCCATCATCAACTCCCAGAGCTTGCTCAAACGCATGTCCATCCAGTCTGTAATGTCATCCAACCATCTTATCCTCTGTTATCCCCTTCTCCTCCTTACCTCAATCTTTCCCAGCATCAGGGTCTCTTTCATGAGTCAGTTTTTTTCATCAGGTGACCAAATTATTGGAGATTCATCTTCAGCATCAGTCCTTCCAGTGAATATTCAGGGCTGATTTCCTTTAGGATTGACTGGTTTGATCTCCTTGCAGTCCAAGGGACTCTCAAGAGTCTTCTCCAACACAATAGTTCAAAAGCATCAAGAATTACTATAGGATCAAATAATTCCATTCCTAGGTATAAACCCAAGAGAAACGAAAACCTATACACAAATAGCATTGTTCATACTGGCTGAAAAGTAGAAATAACCCACTTGTCTGCGGAACAGATTAACAAGATGTATATCCATATAATCAGTTATTTAACAGTAAAAAAGGAACAAAGCAGTGATACATGCAGCAACATGGATGAACTTTTGACACACTGTACTGAGCCAAAGAAACCAGTCACACAAGACCATATGTTGTAATTCTTATGTGAAATGTCCAGAACAGGCAAATCCGTAGAGATAAAAAATACATTAGTCATAGCCAGGGCCTGAGAGCAGAGGGGAAAGACCAGTGACTGCTAATGGGTGCAAGCTTGTTTGGAGGGTCATGAAAATGTTGTGGAATTAGTGTTGATCCACACATTGTGGATATACTAAAACCCATTTAGTTGTGTATTTAAAAGCGTGCATTTTATGGTATGTGAATTATATCTCAATTTTAAAAAACCACCTGACAGGGAAAGTTACATCCTACAAATACAAATATTTAATATTTAAAATATTTATGTAAAAGTACTACAAAAACTTGTTCAACATCTGGATCCCACATAGCAAGTAGTTAAAGGAACTGTACCATTTTTATAGACTTGATGGAAGCAGTTTTTCACATGTTGAGGTATGGGGAAGTCATTCTTGCTTGTAAATGATTTGGCTTGAACTTTATGCTAATTAGAATAGCCTGTTTTATGGCTTGTCTAACTTACATTGTACATATGCTTTAACCATTAAAAAAAAAAAAAAAGAATACAGCTACCAGATTGTTGAAAATGTCATCTTTGAGGATAGGGATAAATGTTCCCCTCCCACCCCCATAATGCCAATGCTAGTACTCCATTAAAGATGAGGTTCTCAAAAAAAAAAAAAAAGAGGTTCTCTTTCCAGACACCAGGGTCATGCTAACTAGTTGTGTGCATGCTAATCTGCCTCGTTTGAAACCTCTCATGTTTGATGTTTTTTGTTCTTTTTTATTAATAGTACTTTTTGGCCATGCTGGGGCTTTGTTGCTGTGCGTGGGCTTTTCTGTAATTGCTGGGAGTGAGGATTACTCTCTTGTTACAGTGTTTGAGCTTCTCATTGTGGCTTTTCTTGCTGTGTCTTGGGCTTGAATAGTTGCAGCCCGTGGGCTCAGTAGTTATAGCTCTCCGGCTCTAGAGCACACAGGCTCAATAGTTGTGGAGCATAGGCTTAGTTGCCCCACGGCATGTGGAATCTTCCTGGCCAGGGATCGAACCCGTGTCCCTTGCATTGCAAGGCAAATTCTTAATCACTGGACCACCAGGGAAGCCCAGTGTTCCTTGTTCTGCTGAGATATAAAACTGTGATTCAGGCATCCAAAATAGAGAGGATAGTGATTGTGATTTAATTTCAGACTTGTGCTTGCATCATTGAGAACCTCGATTTTCTGAACAGTATCAAACTCAAGGATAGCACAAACCGTTCTCAAAACAATATCTACTAGTAGCTGCCAGCTGCAACCTAATGGGCCAAGGTCTCCCCTTGTAACTTTGCAACCATTTTGGACCCCAACCAGTCCTTACTTAATAAGCACTCTTATTCTTGCCAGCTTCAATTATAATTCTTGACAAACAACTTAGGTAGCTTTTAGGTTTTGCCTATATGAGCCTCCCCCCATTTTGAGGTTCTATGGGATACAATTCAAGTATTTCTTAAGTCTGTGTCTCCCAGGCAGTAGTCCTCAGTTTGGCTTGAATTAAAACTATTACTATTATGAATTGTTTATCAAATATGTGTGTGGACAGAATGAAGCAAAAAAGTAGAAATTCATGTGGAAAAATTTATATCCTTAATTTCAGGTAATGAAATAAAACACAGGTAAAATCTCATTACATTTCTATCATATCAGCAAAAATTTTGTAAGTGATCCACACTGCTTCAGGCATGAAACATTTAAAAGCTTTCTGAAGGATTGTATGGCCAACCACTGCAAGTGTTGTCAAATAGTTCACATTCTGAAACAGTTTTAGGAATAATTGGAGGGAAGAACATGTGTATGGGAAGGTGGCAGAAGATATACACCAAGCTGTTCATGGAAGGATAGCAAGGGAGAATTGGTAACAACAAACACAGGGTAAATGCCAAACACAGGGAACAGCTGAGCAAACAGGGCACGTGAGCTGTGTCAGCATGTTGATTATGCATGTAGAACAAAGCTCCATGAAGAAAGGAAAGCATGTGTTTTGTGCTCTGGTCACAACCACAGAGAATCTAGGCTCCACTGTGAAGATGGGAAGAGAAGTTGGAGTAGCAGAAGTTTGTGGTTCAATCTTCATTTGATCCTCGTTTTTTCTTACATCCCTCTTTATATGTCATTTTATTCTTTGTGTGTGTTAATGTTTTTCTTCTGAAGTATAGTTGATTTACAATGTTGTGCTAATCTCTGCCAACAGCAGTGTGACTCGGTTATACACATACAGACATTGTTTTTTTTTTTAATTCCTTTTCATTTGGTCTATCCCAGGAGACTGGATATAGTTCCCTGTGCTATACAGTAGGACCTTGTTTATTCATTCTCAACATAATAGTTTGCATCTACTATCCCCAAACTCCAAGTCTGTCCCTCTCCTTCCCCCTCTCTCTTTATGTCTCTTTATTTATTTATGTCTCTTTAAATGGAGAGTGAACTAGAACCTAACATTCCACAGACCCACAGATTTGCCAGTAGAGCTCAGGAAGAATAGTAACAGCAGCCCCATCTCCTTCATGGTCTTCTGTATGCAAACAGCATCTCACAGTAATCAACTGAGTGACAACAAATGCAATTACAACTACATTTTCTAAGTGATTTATTTATGAGGTCCAGTCACAGTTCATTAATCCAAGTACAAAAGTGATTTGTAATGATCCAATCTGCTTGTTTGTCTTCAGGCTTCCTAAGTCTCAAGACAGGGGTAGGTAGAATGAAGGAACACATCCTTGCCAAGGGTCCTGAGGGAAAATGAGGGTAGGTTCTGTCTCAGGAGCATCTTAGGTGCTAATTCTTAACAAGGATTTATTAAGCAACAGCAATGTACTCTGAAAGCCTTGTATCATCTGTATGTGTGTTCTCTTTACCCTTGGTTTACCAGTATTTGTGACCCAGCCTACTTCTGCTTCTGTCCAGTAAACTCCTTGGGCACGGGGACTATTTTTTTATTGATTGTATTCCCCACAGCACTGGAACCCAGTAATGACTGTCAGGTGTATGGATTCAAGATTCAAGACCAGGAGCCTGAAGGGAGATGCAAAGTGTCAGGTATTCAGGGAGGCTGTGGCCACCCCCACTAGACAGATGGTCAGAGGATCCATGTTCTTGTCTCCATCATGTGTCCTGGGGCTAAGGATAGGTTGAAGGGGCCCCAGGGGAAAGTAGCCAGTGGCTGTGAGGGATGTGGGATTTGGCTGTCACTTTGTAAAAGGAGATGTCCCCGTCTTGTAGTCCAGGGAGATAACCCCATGCCAGCAGGGCTCCTCCATCTGGATCTGGAGAAAGGTGCACGCCTGGCATTCATTTTACTGCCTCATTGTTTCTACCAAATGCCCATTCTCTGGTGACAGAGTCATGTTCTCCTTGCTGCTCGTGGCTGCCTTGCAAACGCCCAGGACCCACCCTGGCTTGTCTCCCACCTTCACTTCTCAGTCATGGTGGCTAGAGAGCAGGCTCAGAGAGCCCAGCACCACGATTCAGCTATAGAATCTTCCTGGACTAGCAGGCAGATGGTCCCACTTTTCTTTTCCAAGGCTCACTCTCTTCACGTCATCAGAGAAGATGAAAGATGAGGTTGGAGTGGATAGTTTCTGCTTCCAGAATCACATTAACTGCAGAGAGAATTAGAATTCCTGACTTCAGGTCCATGGACAACATCCCCACAGGGTTTTCCCCACATCCAGGAAACGTGGACAGGGTTGTTCTTCGGGATCGCACTGGGGGACCGAGCAGGGACCCGGCAGGCCAAGGCTACTCGCCTCAGGGTGCCTGACCACCAATCAGTTCTGCAACTACAGAGAAAAAGGAGATAGGGGCAATGCTGAGCATCCCCAGTCAGAGGGACTACATCCACCCTGGTCCCCACAACAAGGAAAGACAAGGACCCCTCCTCCCTGCTCAGGACCTGCCCGGCTTCCTCTGATTTCATAGGCCCCCATTCCTCCCTGGCACCCAAGCCAGCCTTGGATATTCTGTGATCTGGCAGTGACCCCAGCTCAGAGACTATGAGGACTTGTCATGAATTTTCTCCCACCTTTGTTACAGGTGGTTTTTTTTTCTCTCCTAAATAATGCCTAGAAATCACAAGGGACCCCTGGCCAGCACAAACTACCACCACCATACTCACCATTGAACGTTTCCACTTCTGAGCGCAGGGTCTCTAAAAGGAGAGAAGGAGTTCAAGTTAGGTTCCCCAGATGGGGACAGATCTGGGAGAGGCTGAAGGCAAGACAGAAAGGACAAGAGAGATGGAGAAGAGACGCCAGGGGACCCAGGCTACACGGCTCCTGAGGGCAGGTGAGGGGGCTCTTCCCATTCTCCCGCAAGCCCACCTACCCAAGAAGTGCTTCATGCGCTTCTCAACAAACTCTGATTTCTGGTAGAGCAGGTGGATCTTCTCTTTCACCTCTGGTGGCGTGGCCCACAGCTCAGGGACAGTCACCATCTTGGCCCTAGAGACAAAAAGACCATTGGCAAAAGAGGGCTGGAGCATGGGGGTGGCCCAAGGTCTCATGAACTGAAAGGGAGGTGCACACCCACCCCAGACCCACTTCACAAAGAAAACTTCCTTCCTGGGCTTCAAGTTCTAAACACTGGTCCTCAATGCTGGCCATGGGGTGTGCTCTCCAGGGGAGTTTCAAAAACCACAGACACCAGGGGACTTTCCTGGCGGTCCAGTGGTTAACACTCCAAGCTTCCAGTGGAGAGGGTGAGGCTTGATCCCTGGTTGGGGAACTAAGGTCCTGCATGCTGCAGGGCAATTAAACTCACACAAGAAACACCCAGCGCAGCCAAAGTTAAAACAAGGAATGGGGGGTTTCCCTGGTTGATTCACTTGTTAAGACTCCACTGCAGGGGCCACAGGTTTGATTCCTGATTGGGGAACTAAGATCTAGGATGCAGCCCAGCCATAAAATAAATGTAAAAAAAAAGGAATGGAATTCTGGCACATTCTACAACATGAATGAACCTTGAAGATACGCTAAGTGAGATAAATCAGACACAAGAACACAAATATTGCATAATTCCACTTATATGATGTAGCTAGAGTAGTGGAATACATAAAGACAGTAAAATGGTGGTTGCCAGGGGTTGGGGGAGGGGAGATTGGGAAGTTGTATAATAGTACGGAGTTTCCGTTTGGGAAGATGAGAGAGTTCTAGGGTTGGATCATGGTGATGCAGTACTGTGATGTACAATGATATGAAGGTACTCACTGAACTGTACATTTTTAAATGCTTAAAATGGCAAATTTTGTGTTACATGTATTTTACCACCAAAAAAAACTCTTCAAAAAATTAATGCTTGGGTCATACTCCTGAAGATTCAGATTTAATTTGTCAGCCGGGGCCTGAACGTCAGGATCTCGTAAAGTTCCCCTGGGTGATTGTAGGTTCCAGCCTCCTTCCCCTTCCCTTCCTCCCCTCCCTTCCCCTTCTCTTCCCCTTCTCTTGCCCACCCCCTCCACTGCTGCCTGCGGGGCTTAGCAGATCCACTTCTGGAAAGTGCCTCTCTCCCTGTGCCTGCAAGCAGGCAGTCCTGCAGGAATAGTTTTCACAAGGTGAATTGCACAGGACATGGGCTGTTAGCGGAGGTTTCCTAGGAAGCCACCACCACACGACAGGCGTGTTCACTGGGTTCCGTCTTCAGTCCCACACTCCCCTCCTGATCATGCTCCCATTCTCCCTACACAAATCCAGAAAGGCCTTCGGAAGCTGCAGGAGATGGGAGAAGGCACATCCCTGGGTTGGGAGCATCTCCCTCCTAGGGCTGCCTCCCCAGATGCTGCCTGCAGGAACCCCTCACCAAGGGATCATCAGGGGACCTCTTGGTACCTGTGCAAGGTGACTCCAATGTCCTAGGAGAGAAAAGAGGGAAGTTCTCCATCACCAGTGTTGTAAGGGCTATGATGACTCCTGGCCTCCCTGCCCCAGAGTGTCAGCAAAAACAGGGCCCCTCCCCCCAGTTCTAATCAGCAAGGTGGCAACTCAACTGGGGCCTGCCCATAACCGTACCCAAAGTCTGCTGACATGTGGGAGATGCCAGGGGATCCCCTAGATTCTAGGCCACCATGGGTTCCTGATACTGCATTGCAGAAGCCTGGGCACAAGAGGCATTATGGATCACCAAGGACAAGTCCCACCCCAGCCCCAAGGGCCTCACCACTGGGTTGGGGAGAGCAGATGGCAGTACTGGGAGCCCCTGTCATCCTGCTGGGCACAGTGGACAGAGGAAGGCCAGGCCCAGCCACGCTCACCTTCATAAACTCCCACTCTGGCTGGCACTGCTTGGCCTCCAGCTCCCCAATCAGCTTGTCGAGAAGGGCGATGTCTCTCGTCCCTCGGGTGCCGTACGTCTCCCTAACCTGGCCGATGGTCTGGCCCAGTTCCTCTAGCCAGGCCATAAAGAGCCGCTCCTGCTGCTCTAAAAACTGGCACAGCTGCTCCAACTGGCACTGGATTCTCTGCTTCTGGGTTTCAGCTTGTTTCTGGGGAACAGAAGTCAGGGAGGTTTAGGGGCCTGTGCACTCAGGGAATACCCAGGAGCCCACCTTCCAAAGGGAGAGTCCCCTCTCCTCCCCCTGAATTGGGGCAAGTCAGTCCATCTATTTGGATGCAAGTGAACTTGACTTCCAGTACTCTTGCACACTGGCCATCCATGACTTTCTCATCACTAGAACGTTGCGGTGGACACTTGAAGTTGCTCTAGGGTAACTTTCCTTCATCCAAGGAGGGAGAGGACCCTTCACATAGACTGTACAGAAGAAATCTCATTTTTGGCTCAAAAGGACAGGACTAAATCTCTTAAGTTCTTTTGAACCAAAAATGTCTCTGCACCTTTTGTTGTTGATTTTAATATGGGCACATTCATATATTAGCTAAACTGCTAGATACAACGAAGAGAACTCTGGTGTAAATTCCAAACAGCCCAGGGCCTCCCAGGACGCTTTGTGGATGTTTGCTTGGCCCCTGTTCCCCGGCCACCTGTGGTCCCCTAGTTGACATATGATAGTGGTTCTGACACTGCCTGGTATTTTTCTGTAATTAAGGAGTAAGACTATGTGGAGTAGGAAATGGCAACCCACTCCAGTATTCTTGCCTGGAAATTCCCATGGACAGAGGAACCTGGTGGGCTGCAGTCCCTGGAGTTGCAAAGAGTTGGACACAACTGAGCACGCACATACAAAACAGACTCACAGACGTA
Organism: Cervus elaphus; assembly: GCF_910594005.1. NCBI lineage: Eukaryota > Metazoa > Chordata > Mammalia > Artiodactyla > Cervidae > Cervus > Cervus elaphus. Next base: position 17,523,886 of record NC_057824.1, read on the forward strand.
GAGAACAGACTTGGGATTGCCAAGGAGAAGAGGGAAAGAGGAGGAATGGACTGGGAGTTTGGGGTTAGTAGATGCAAGCTATTACATTTAGCATGGATAAACAACAAGGTCCAACTTTATAGCACAGGGAACTATATTCAATATCCTGTAATAAACCACGACTGAAAAGAATATGAAAAAGAATATATACATGTATGTATAACTGAATCACTTAGCTATGCAGAAATTAACACAATATTGTAAATCAATTAAACTTCAATAAAACTAAAAAACAAAAGAGAAAAAAGGAGTAAGACTATGAACTCGATGTGTGCGGAACCTCACACCTTCTCCTGTAACGTCAGCAGCCTTTGCTGAGTCACATGCTGCATTTCGAATGCAGAAGAGTGTTCTCCCGGTCTTTACAGCACAGCACCGCAGACACACACCCGTGCCGCTGGTCTGCGCAAGTCACTTTCCCCATCACTCACTGTCTAAGTCTAGACTATCAACAAAAAACCAAGACTGGGTTGTGGCATTTGCTGTTTCTGTGGCGTAGATGGGCTTCTCTGGTGCCTCAGACAGTAGAGAATCTGTCTGCAGTACGGGAGACCTGGGTTTGTTCCCTGGATTAGGAAGATCCCCTGGAGGAGGGCATGGCAACCCACTCCAGTATTCTTGCCTGGAGAATCCCCATGGATAGAGGAGCCTGGCGGGCTACAATCCCAGGGGTTGCAGAGTCAGACATGACTGAGCAACTAAGCACTAAACATGTGGGTGTAGATATTCCCACATGTGTCTAACTTGAGACGTGGCCAGTCTCAGGCTTCCAATGTGATGTTCCTAAACATGGAATCTGGGACACTTTTTGTTGTTGATAGCAGTAATGTGGACTTTCCTTTTTTTTTAAGAGGACAGGTCAACCATCCTGTTCAATGGCCTATATTCTAAAATTCTCTGATAATTTTGCTCATGATTAAATTCAGGAGAAACATGGGGTGGGGGGTGAGAGTGCCATAGACCTAAGGCCATGCTCTCTCTAGACCATCCCATTGGGAGGCAAAGACTAACCAGTTTGCCATCATCAGTATAGGGATTCTAGAGTTGGTAATTGGTTAAGGAGGGGTCTACCAGTCACTTCTGTAAATATATATTATTTCCTTTATAATTATTAAGTAATTTGGGGAGTGGTATTTGAGGGTGTGTAAGTACGCTGTTCTCTGCCATTTTTCTCCTAAAAATTTTAGCTTCTGTTGCTGATCCCTGTCAGTGTCAACTATAGTGGAAATCTTCTAATTCAATTATTATTCTATACTTGTTTTAGTTGGCTTTCTGCTGTAAAAAGGAGCTTTCCCTACCCTCTTTCCTATGATTAAAAAATTTTTTTTCATTATTTGAAAAAGGAGGAGGAGGTGAAGGCCTGAAAACAGCATTCCTTTCCATAAGGGCCTATGTCACTGCGTCTGAAGGGAAGGCTGGACACTTTTGTCTCCCTGGGTTTCCCTGAGCAGCCCAGGCTCCTGCCTCACCGTCCTCCGCCCCACCTGGAGCACCGCTGACCTCTGCTTCATCCACAAGTTCAAGCCGCCTGGGGTTATAGGAAAGGGTTTTCATTTGACTACCATTCAGCAGTTTCCCAAAAGTCAGACACCTGGACAGCTGCCACCCCCTCCCTCTCATCCTGCCCTTTGTTATCTTTGCCTGTTTCTCACTGCCGTGTGGTGGGTCCTGACAAGTTTGGAACTCAGGGAGATGAAATCCAACCAACAGAAATGCATCAGACAAATCATCAAGGCTCTGTGGGTTAGTTAGGCACCTTCACACGAAGGGAAAACAGAAGCAACTAAAGCATCCAAGAGTCTGGACAACACCTTAACAGGAAGGCTACTAAGTGGTACTTATTGGAATCTGCAGTGTTGCAGAACCACAGTTTTAAAAGGAAATGTTCACTTTAACCATTTGAATTTTACAAATAAATATGGCTTTTGTAAAAAAAAAAAAAAAAGATAACAGCAATTATAAAAACAACTCGGAGCAGTATTTAGAAAGTCTCTCCTCCCCTTTCCTCAATCCCATTCCTCACTTACAGCATCCATTTCTCTAAACCATTTTGTGGTGAGTCTAAGAAAGTGTGACTGGGTCCTGGGAGATACCCCTTCTTGCTGGAGGTGGACTCCATCCCCAGGGACAAGCTCATCTCTGGACACCTGTTATTCCCTGCTCCCCCAGGAGCAGGTGACTCTAAATAGGTGATCAGCTCCGTTTCCCTGTGAGCTAGTACAGGACTTGAGGGACCCCTGCTCACTCTGGGTTCTCTGCTTCCTTCTACAGGGTGAACCCAGTCAATGACAGGCCACAGACCACCCCTAACCTTACCAGGGAGTTCACTGTTTTCTTATCCCCCTGAGATCTCTGCTCCTCTCCAGATTTTCTCAACTCCTTCAGATGTTCCAACTGCTTCTGAATTTGCTCCTGGGGAGAAAAAAACAACAACACTTGTTGAAGCTCAAACTTGGCCCCTGCCATCTTTAGTTGGTACCAACCCTAGATGGGAAAATTTGCTACAGGGAATAAAGCTGAGGGTGCTGCAGCCAGGAGCATGGGGAGAGGTAACCAGAGGAAGAAATGACCTCATCACACCAAAGGAAGCAGAGCCGAGGTGGTGAGAAAGATTTCTTGTGAGCACCTGGATTCAGCCATACCTGAAGCTAGATTCCCATAGACCTCTGAGCTACATGCAGCATCCCTCTTTGCTGGCTCAATTTGTATGTGTTTGCCATTTACAGCCCACAGATGCTCCCTAATGCACCAGTGCCTAGCGTTCCAGGGAAACCCCCCGATGTGTTCAGGCACCCAGCAGAGAAGGGTCCCAATGCAGGAAGCCCCACCTTGTATTCCAGGGCAGCCTCCTCAATGGGGCGCACCCGGTGGCCCCGGTGCTCCTGGCTCAGCCGGCAGATAAGGCAGATGAGCTCCCCATGGTCCTCGCAGAAGAGCAGCTGCACCTGCTTCATGTGACGCTCACACTGTGGCAGGTTCTTGGGGTTCAGGCTGGCCATCTGCAGGCCCTCCTGCCACTCACGGCTTCCGTGGCTCTTCCCTGGGAGCAAGTCCTGGCACCGGGGGCAGCTGGATGAGCGGCTGAGTGAGGCCTCAGGGTCCCTGGAAGCCGCAGAGCAGCTGCAGGAGATGTGCACACAGCTGCCACCAACCAGGTCTCCTTCCTGGGCACGGCAGAGAGGACACACTGCCTTGTCCTGCAGCCTCCCTGAGGACACAGCAATGGAAAAACCTCCTGAGTGACAAACCCAAGGTTCTACCAGGGGATGCTGCAAATCAGCGTAGCGGGAATCTGTGCCTGGGACGTGAATGTTCTCTGTTAGACTGAGGCCTTTTCCCAGCTTGTCCTCCCCCAACTTCCCTCCAGCGAGAACACTCAGACTGAGGGCTATGGCCTGGATCTCATGCCAGTCCCGAGACTTGGAATTCTCGGGCATTTATCCTAAAGAAAGGCATTTTGCTATAAATTCTATGCCTTCCTCCTGCACATACACTGACACAGGTGATATAAAGATGGGAAGACATTCTACTGGTGTTGGCTTTACCACGTACCACCACTGAGAGGGTGCATAACTTGAGTAGAGTTGCCAGGGGATGGGTACTCACTTGTGGCTGAACCCACAGACCCTAGCAGAACCTCTGGCACCTGGTAAACATTTGGGAAGTGTGTGTTGAATGAAGGAACGAATGAGCCACTGCTCACATACAGATTCAGAACACATGATGTGAAAGTAAAGAAGTAACTTTACAAGGCTGAAGGGTGTAACCCACTGTGATGACCTACAGCTATGACCAGCTCTGCTCCAAGACCAGCACAGCTTCATAAAGCAGAAATAACAGGAGACACAAGAGGAAATAGAAACACACTCAATCCATGAGTCCCCTGCCACCTCCTCCTCTCTCAGGGTCCCAGGAACTCATATCACATCTGTAAGTGAGACTGCGAGCTCCCCAGTGAGAGTTTCCCCATTCCCTTATGATGGCATTGTTTGCGGTCCATATGACTGCTTCCCCACCCCTGCTCCCCCAAAACTACATTTCCCAGTCTCCCTAGCAGTTAGGTGTGGTCATGTGACTCCAGACACACCTCATTTCATTGCACTTCCCTTTATTGGGACACTTCATTTTTTACAAAATAAAGGTTTGTGACATCCCTGTGCTGCCAGATGATGGTGAACATTCTTTAGCAATGAAGTATTTTTAAATTAAGGTGTGGATGTCCCCTGGTGGTCTGGTGGTTAGATTCAACCATTTCACTGACATGGCCCAGGTTCAGTCGCTGGTGGAGGAATGGAGATCCCACAAGCCACACAGTGAGGACAAAAATAAAAGGTATATTCATTGTTTTTTTAGACATAATTGTACACTTAATACAGACTACAATATAGTGTAAACATATGTACTGGAAAACCAAACTTTCTTGTGACTGGCTTTCTGCAATATTTGCATTATTGCAGTGGTCTGGAACAAAACCCACATTATCATGGAGGTATGTCTGTACATTCTGGCCAAGAGGATGTAAACAGAGGCATCATGGGCAGAATCTAGAAACTTCTGAAAACCTTCCCTAAGTGATACCATTCTCCTTTGTCCCTCCATCCTGTTGCCTGGAATGAGGATACTAGCATGAGCTTCAAACTCTGTGGAGCAGAAAAGCAGCAGGAGCTGGGGTTCCTAGCCAGAGGGTACCACATTCATCCCAGACTATGTGTGTCATTTTTGTGAAAGGGGAACAAGCGTCTATCTTGTTTCAGTTGTTAACTTTGGTGTTTCTGTCATTTACAACCCATCATAATCCTAAATTCTGCCTCTTTAGTAAAAGAGACCTATGATTTTGGCCACCAGCTTCCTCTCTGCTCAGAGAGGCAGACTGGCAGAATCTCAGCCCCTTGACATACTGCCATGGAGTATTATAAGAAGGTGATATTTACCTAGTCTTTCCCAGATGAGCAATCTGAGGTTCAGAAGCCTTTGGGGATTCTACAGAAGTGTCTAAGAGCTAACCAGCTGAAATGTATGCAACACTGCAACATTTTGTGAAGATGTGCCGATATGCCCTTTTTCAGGATTCAGAGCCTACAATCAGATTTTCAAAGGACTGAGGCCCTCAAGGTGGACCCAAGGGTCCAGTGAAATGGATAGAGTAGAGATAAAAGCAGGCTTGTGCATCTTCCCAGGTGGTGCAGTGGCAAAGAATCTATCTGCCAGCGCAGGAAACACAAAGAGACACGAGTTTGATCCTTGGATTGGGAAGATGCCCTGGAGTAGGAAATGGCCACCCACTCCAGTATTCTTGTCTGGGAAATTCCATGGACAGAGGAGTCTGGCGAGCTACAGTCCACAGGGCCACAAAGAGTTGACTATGCATCGCTTCTCGGCCTTTTGGCTAAGATCAAGTGTAAGAGTTGACTATGCACGCACAGGGGAAAACCTGCAGCAGTCATCATTCCTAAGGATACCAGGTCTTCTGGACTCTGAGGTCCTTTCTTACCTGCAGACGGAGAGACTTCTGGATCTGAAGGCTCATGGGGCACACTGGAAGCCTTCAGAGCCCCAGTTCCACTCCTCTCTGCAGGAGCTGTGGGTTCTAGATGCGCCCCAATCATCGTCTTTCCAGCCAGCGGTACACTGAGAGGTGTATTCCTGAGTGCTGTCCCCTCCAGGGTCGTGGCATGCTCTGGATTCCTGGAGCCCTTCTCCAGAGTCGCGGTCGGCCCTGTTTTCAGAGTGGCCACTTGGCTGGCAGTGGTTGCTGAGCTTGGATTCTCAGTGTTCATTTTCTCCTGAAGCAGAAGAGTTTCTGGATTGAGGGGTCCTGTCTCTTCTGGAGAAATGGTAAGTTCAAGACTTTTGGGTCGCTTCTTTCCTGAAGGTAAACATACTTCTGATGTCTTTGTTTCTCTCCTTCCTGGGGACCCAGTGAATGACCCGCTGGTGAGTCCCTGGAGCCTTCCTGCAGAGCTGGCGTTCCTCCGCAGCCTGACACCTGGATAGCTCCCTTTCTCCTTCTCCCGTGGCACCTTGGGGAGGACGGGGCTTCTCTTGGAAGACAGAGTCGTGGTCCTGGCCCCCAGCTTGCCCTGCACCTCCAGGCCCTCAGAGCCTTTCTGATCTCGCTGCTTGCCCAGAGGCTTCTTCTGGGGCCCTCTGCCAGCCTCAGTCTGGCTGGAGGGTGGGCAGCCAGCCCCATCAGCACTTTGTCGCTGCTTGTCACCTTCCAGGCCATCCGGGGTCTTTAGGCTCTTGGGCTTCATCTCCCCAGAGGAACCCGACGTTTCTGAGCTGTCTGTGTCACTTTCTTGTATCCAACACTCTGAAAAGACAATGAGATGAAAAGGCATGGGAATGCCCGGCGCTCAGAGTCAAGATTTGGGGAAAGGGAGAGAAGAGAGAACCCCCTCAGAAATTAGGGAAGTTCAGGACATTCTAGACAACAGCAGTCAATTAGCATTAAATAAGATCATATTCATTATCTGCTGTCTTATTTCTGAAGTAGTACTTTTCAAACTTTTTTAGGCAGGAGAAGTTGTTTCCAACGTAAGGTCTTACATAGAATTCTTAACATATAAGTGAAAACCCTAGTTTATTGGTATACAACAATTGGTATACTTTTGTGTGTGACTTACAAATCTACAAAACTCAGTTATCAGTCAATCAAGATAGGCGCAAAAGTTTGAAATCAAGGGGGACAGTTAAAACTTTAGAAGCTAATTTTTTGCTATAACTTTGGTTTTATGAAATGAAAATCCTGACTGATTCAGTTCAGTGTAAACAGTTTAAAAAACAAGTTTGCCTGGAAATTTCAGGGTAATATTTACATAAACAGAAATGACAGAAAGGGCTGAATTTCAAGGTCTCCATAAAAAGGAGTTCAAGTATAGCATGAACTATCACACTGATGTGTCGGGAGCTGCCGGGATGTGCCCAGTCCGTGACAAGGTCACGGGACAGAGAGAAACCTGCAAGGCAGTCTTCCTCACACGGGGCTGCCCCAGGAGCCCAACATGTTCCCTCGGGAATCACCAGGACGTACCCAGACCTTGACAAGGTCACGGGATGAGAGAGGAACCTGCAAGGCAGCTCTTCCCCTCGGGGTTGTCCCGGGGGCCCGATATGTCTCTTTCCTCTTTCTGTTTTACTTTTTTTGGGCTTTCTATTAATTTTTGGAAATATAATATATAGTAATAAGGCCTCCCTGGAAAAGTCCAAGCCTTTTTGGAAATGCTCATGATTGCTCTGGCTCAGGACATGACCATAAACATCAAGTTAAAGAAGAAAAGGCCACAGGCATAGTTTGGCTGCTTGCTTAAAAGATTATAATGTTCTAGAATAGAAAAGAGTAGAGGCATTTAGATTTAGAAGTAGATATACTGCTTTAGTTTACTTGCTCCTTGGTTGAGAGGGTTTTCATTATTGCTATTTCCTTGCTGCTATTTGTCCATTGTTTCCCTTTCTTTAAACAACATAGAATATTACGGGTATTTTTGTAGAATTAGAATATGGGGTACATAGGATTTCAATAGAAGATTTATATTTACCAGCTTCACTGCCATTATCTCACTATTAATAGAGGTGTTTTGCTGTTTTAGAGGTGTTTTTGCTGTTTAATAGTTAATCATTGTAAATTGAGATTTTGTGGTTTCAGGTAAAGAAAAATATCAGGGTTTTCACATGGTACTATTCTCAGAAATGTCAAACATGTTACTGTGACCCTTCCCATGTATTGTTTTATTGTCCAAAGAATTTACACTATACCTGAGATTTGTAGGACATTGTTTTGTTAGAATGAAAATGTTAGGCCACTGAGGCAAGAAGACTATGTACAGGACATTTAAGAATAAACCCTGTAATCAGAAACATTCTAGATGAATGTATAGGGGAAAAACATGGGAAAGAAAAATATTGACAGGAGCACGAAACCAATATCTGATGTAATATGTGGTGACTTAAGGGGAAGGTAACGTTCAGTCTATAAAGACTGAGCTGTCCTAAAAATTAAAAAAAGGCTACCTCTTCTACGCAACCTTCTGTGTGTGTCTGTCTTCTTCCTCGCTGACGCCACTCATCCCTTGGGTATTCCTGGACCCACTGGGGCTGGACCCCAACACTGATGGCCTCCAATAATTTAAAATTTGGTTAATGACATATTTTAATATGAATTTGTTAGTTTTGTAAGTTAAACAATTCATAAATTTTGAATCAAGTATTTGCCAACTTGCTAAAGAATCCCTGAAATGTCTTCCTGGGATACAATTTGAAAACCACTACTAAAGAAAATAACCTATAATTAGCACCTTAATTTTTGGTTTGAAAAAGCCCATAGTAAAATTAAGATTGCTTAAAACACTTTGTTGTTGGCTTTCCAAGAAAACATATTTTACAAAAACTGCCTCAGGAACTGGTGAAAAACCCTGAAGAAGCTCATAACCAAGTTTAAAAATACAAAAAAATTAATTTAAAAATTATCCTCATTAAATTATACCAGGTTCAGATTACAGTTTAGCTTTATCACTCTTTCAAAGAGCAGAGAAATTTTGTTATGTAAACTCTTCTACCTCATAGAAGGACATGAAAAGCATTCCTGATATATTCTTAAAATCTAGAAATAGAAGAAAATTTTAGACATCAAAGAATAGTTTTTTAAACTGGTCCCAGAGTAGTGCCCCTGCCCCCACCAAATCTCAAAAAAAAAAAAAAAAAAAAAAAGACTTGAAAAGCAGAAGTCCGATAGACCGCATTCTTTGATCACAGTGTAATAAAATCAGAAAGTGACAGCAAAGGGGTAGACAAAGAAGGAAGGAAAAGAGGAAAGAAAGAAAAGATGAAAGAGAAATAAGGAGGGAAAGAAAGAGAAGGAAGGAAGGAGAAAGCCCTTTTGAGAATTTTAGAATACTTTTGTGACATGTGTTAGAGGAGAACTCAAAACTGAAAAGAGATAACAATATCACCCATCAACCCAGCTGATAGGAGTGGTTAGTTTCTTGCTCGACCGAAGATACTCGTCTGTAGGTGTTAATGACAAATGAAGTGAAGAACTCTACCGGCAAGCACCCAGCCCCTGCCTCTTCTGATCTGGCCTCATAATCAGAATCTCAGCCTCCTCCTGGGTTTGTTTGTTTTTTTAAAGCCACTGGGAGCCTTAGCTTTGCTTCAGCTGCAAAGACCAGAGAAGGGGACAGAACTTGATCGGCTGAAGAAGTCACAGGAGTGGTCGCAGACCTGGGACTCCTGACCCCCAAGTCAGTATGCACTGGTCTGAACACAAGTTCCCTCTTGTACCTTCCACCCGACTCCACGAACAGCCAGCAGCTGCACTGAGAGGGGAGGGTGCTTGGGGCTGCTTACCTGGGCTGATCACCCGGTGAAGCTCCTCTGCCAGGAGGTGCTGGTTGATGGCCCTCAGGACCTGCAGGGTCAGCTGCACCGCGTACTCCTCCCCGTAGTGGTTGACCAGCAGAGAGGCCAGCTTCACCGGCTCAGCTGTCTGCAGTTGGCCCCGGGGGATCCGGGTGTGCTCCTTCTCCAGGCTGGTGTTCTGCAGCTTGAACTTGAACTTCTCGAAGTCATAGGGCAAAAGCTCTTCCAGGGAGTACAGGAGATGGTCACTCCGGGTCCTGGCCATGGTGTTGACCAGAAGAGACTGGAGGCAGTCGTCCTGCTTCTGAGGGAAAAAACTACTGTCTGTCTTGGTGCCCGGAGAGTAGAAGATGCAGCTTGTGAAATAACGGAAAAGGCACAGGAAATGCTCTGTGTTTTGGTGGGAACTGAGACTAAGGCTGTCACTGTGTCATTGCTGGCTTGCGTCCTCTTCCTCCAAGAATCAGAGGCTTTTCCAGGTAGGAGGGCTCAATGCCTTGTCAGCTACGTGGTGGTCCTGCACGCCAGCTCTTGCTGACCCAGGCTGCACTTCGGAGTGGTAGGTTAGTCTTTGAGGGAGGGTCTGGGATTGGATTCCAGATTCTTGATCTTTGGAAGCCTCTCAGATGCTTCCCTCCTTCCTCCCAGGAAGGTGGGAGTGGGGGGAACAGCATCCCTGGCCCCGTGCTGGAGAGAATCATGATGAGGGTCAGTCCCTCTGGTCAGCTTCTCTCCTCCAGACTCTTGGGGTTTTATTGACCCTCTGGAGCAAATGGCAGGAGGATGGGGAGCAGCAGATAGAGCCCTGCAAGCTCTGCCCTTCCCTGCCGGAGGAGACAGGTGAGGTCTGGAGGCACGCCAGGAGAAAAGCCCTGGGATCATTCCTGTGGACGTAGTTCGAGTTGTCTTGTTCTTCCAGCAACATAAAGGCCTAGGAAGGCCACGCCTGGGACCACCATCCTGACTCGTTTGTCCCAGTGTTGACTCTGCCATGACTTCCTAGGAGCAGACCCCGGAGGGAGGGCATCATACACGTACTGTTACTGAACACATGTTCTGGACCAGGATGCTGGAGAAACAAGAGTGAAAAATGTGTCCTTAGGGCTCACAGCCCAGTGTGGGGCCCCAGCCATGGCTCTGAAGCTAATGGAGGTGGTATGGGCAAAGTGACTTCTTCTTCTCTTAACTGCTCTTCCTGCTACAATGATTTATATCCTCAATTTTGTTTTTGAAAAATTTCAAATCCACAAAAAAGTTAAGAGCATAATACAATGAACACAAATATACTCTCAACCCCTGTTCATCAGTTGTTTACATATTATGTTTGGTGATTCTCTCCCTCTGTGCACACTTCTGTTTTTTCTTTTTTGAAGCATTTAGTAGTAAGTTGAAAACATATCAGGTATCATTTCAAATACCCTGACCATCCTAAATACTAAGAACAAGAATATGAGGATAATTACTTATGTATTTATTTATGGCCACGCCTCAGGGCTTGTGGAATGGAATCTAAATTCCCCGACCGGAGATTGAACCTGGGCCACAGCAATAAAAGCACCAAGTCCCAAAAAAAAAAAAAAAAAAAAGCACCAAGTCCCAACCACTGGACCACCAGGGAATTCCCAAGGATATATTTTTTTTTTCCCAAGGATATTATTTTAAATAATCACAATACTATTATCACACTCAGGGAATCTAATATTGTTACAATACTACAACCAGTCTGTAATCAAATGCCCCGGTTATCCTTATAATGTCTTTGATAGCTCATTTTTTAAAAAATTTTTTTCCAATCTAGGATCCAATCGGAGATCATGCATTGCTTTTAGTTGTCATATCATATTTGTAGTCTCTTTTTATCTAGAACACTTTCACATCCCCCCACCTTTTATTTTAAAAATTTTTGTTATTTTTTTTTTTGGCCTTGCTGTGCAGCATTCGGGATCTTAGTTCACCGACCAGGGGTCAGTCCTGTGCCTCCTGCACTGGGAGCAGAGTCTTAATCACTGAACCACCAGGGAATTTTCTCCCCTCACCTTTTAAATTAATTTATTTGTTGTTTATTTTTGGCTGTGCTGGATCCTTATTGCTGAGTGTGGGCTTTTCTCTAGCTGCGGAGAGCAGGGGCTACTCTCTGGTTATGGCACAGGTTTCTCATTGCAGTGGCTTCTCTTGCTGCAGAACATGGGCTTTAGGGTGCTCAGGCTTCAGCAGTTGCAGCACGTGGGCTCAGCTGCTCTGAAGTACGTGGGATCTTCCCAGGCCAGGGATTGAGTCTGTGACTCAAGGTGGATTCTCATCCACTGAGCCACTAGGGAAACCCCACCCCTCACCTTTTGAAATTCTTCCTTTCAAGACATTAATGTTTTTGAAAAGTCTGTTCCAAGTACAATGTCCCTCAGTGTAGATTTGTGTGATTGTTTCCTCATTATTAGACTGAGTATATAGCCTACTTATCCTTGAGATCTCTCCATTGTAAAAGGTCTTTTTTTTCCCTTTGTTATTAACATGTAACCTGGGCGTGTGGAAAGGTCTCGCGCTGTCAGTCTTTCACCCCATGATGTTAGCCTTCATTGATGATCCCTTCCTAAATCAGTTGCTAGAGTGGTGGTTGCAAAATAGTGGCATTTCTATCACTGAGTTGGCAAATGGTGCCATATCCTGATTGAAACTTGCTGTCTTTGTCATGAAATTTTTGGCTTACAGATATTTTTTCCAAATGTTTTGTTGGTGATACAGTTACCCCTGAATGATGCTTATTCTGTGCTTTTTTTTTTTTTTTTTTTTAACTCTGTGCTTTATATCCATTGTTCTCTAAAATCTCTGCAGCATCCCTTCAGAGCAGGATTCATCACCCACATTTACAGCTGGGATTAGTGGATTAGAGACCTGCCCCAGAGTCAGGGTTCAAACTCACTCTATTAACCACTTTGTAATACTGTCTCCCTCCAATATTGATACTTTATTTTACTGTTCATCACTAACCCTGGATGTCACCTTTTCGGCTGACCAGTGAGGCTCAAAATGGGCCATGCTGACCATTCCAGCAGGTCAGCGACAGCATTCTGATGTCTGGCTGAACAAACAGCCCTGAGTATGAACAACCTGGAATCAAGGCTTCCTTGAGTTCCGATTGGTTGAATTTATTTTGTTGTCCGGATGGTCCATGTGCTTTGTATTTTACAGATTATTCAGTGTTTGGGATTTAACAACTGATAACATCCAGTTTTCTGGATCCTGGTGAGAAAATAAGACCCAAACCCAACATCTTCCCTTAAAAAAATGGATGAACTCAAACGCACCTTTATGGTGCAAATATCAGATGTGTGAAATTCTCAGGTTGGGCCAGAGGGGTTTTAACTGGGATTTTTCTGGGACCAGGACCTGCACAAGATTCTGGAAAGCAGTCTCCCACAGCTTCCACAGACGTGATGAAATTGTGCAATGCCACAAAGCATCCTTCCGGTTCCTGGGAGCTCTGACGCTGATCTGACTGGCCAGGAAACTCCTGTAAGCTAAGACTAAGGCACCTATGACTGAATCGCGTAGGAAGTGGGACTTTCCACTCTACAGCAGGATGTTTTGCAATTTCAGTGACAGTTTTTGCAACAGGAGCAATTCTGAGGCAGAGAGATATTGAAAGACAGTGTTTTGTTGCTGCTGAGGCTTTTCTAGGTCAAGAGAGGCTCACAATGCTTTCATTTTTGCGGTTCCAGTGATTTTTTTTTTCCTTTTTAATATTTATTTCTTTGACTGCCCCGGGTCCTAGTGAGGCACGCAGGATCTTCGTTGCCAAGTGCGGGATCCCCAATTGCGGCATGTAGGATCTAGTTCCCTGACCAGGGATCGAACTCAGGCACCCTGCATTGGGAGCTCAGAGTCCCAGCCACTGGACCACCAGGGAAGTCCCATCCAATGATATATTTTTAAAATTTTACTTATTTATTTACTTTTGCCTGTGCTCGGTCTTTGGTGCTGCTCAGGCTTTTCTCTAGTTGCCAAGAGCGGGGGCTCGCTCACTAGTTGTGACATGCTGACTTTTCAGCACAGTGGCTTCTCTTGTCAAGGAGCACGGGCTCTAGGCACCCAGGCTTCATAGCTGCAGCACATGGACACCGTATCTGCGGCTCCCGGGCTCTAGAGCACAGGCTCAATAGTTGTGGCCCACGGGCTTAGTTGCTCTGCAGTATGTGGGAGTTTTCCTGGATCAGGAATTGAACTCGTGTCTCCAGGATCATTAGGCAGATTCTTTACCACTGAGCCACCAGGGAAGTCCCCAGTGATTTTTTTTTTTTATTTTAATGAAGAAATTTGAAAATAGCATTATAGGCTTCAGGATGCATTTTAGATGTTTGATTAACAAATGGAGTGTTGATGAGCTCTTCTTTCTGTACATCTGTGACTATACATGTGTGTGCGCTTATTTGGGGATATGACAAATCTAGATCCAGTAGAACTGCTGCCAAGGGTCCAACCTGTGCTGTCAGCTCTGACACCCTGACCTTTTCTCCATTCCCGGTCATCAGGGGTATCACATTCGACAACATTCAGGTTTGCATCATTTGGGGCCTTTAAAATCAATATGTGTTATCTTTATAATAAGAAAAAAAATAAGTTAAAAAATCATTTCATAATTAGTTTAGCTTCAAAGCACATATCAATCCCGTCTCCCCAACCCTCATGATAAAAGAGGTTTACAGTGTTGAATATAATTAAGTGAAAGTGTTAGTCACTAAGTCATGTCTGACTCTTTGTGACACCATGGACTGTGGCCCACCAGGCTCTTCTGCCCATGGAATTCTCCATTCGAGAATACTGGAGTGGGTAGCCATTCCCTTTTCCAGGGGATCTTGAACATAATACATATCTATTATTAAGAGAATGGAAAGCCCTGTTGTGAAGATTGTGGAAGAGTTCCTGTGTTAATCTGAAGTTGAAAATAATGGATCCCACTGTGACCCAAACTGTCCCTCATCCACCAGTATATTGAATTTTAAGGGAGAAATCTGAGACTTTGAGAGGCTAACCATTCAAGTTCAAAGTGAGTTTCCAGGTAATGAACTTCCCTCTGAGAAACATATTGTAGCTGTTGTCTCTGAGGGTGAACCAACTTCTGAGACAACCTCTGACTCCCTCAGCGGTGGAAAAAGTGGGAGAGGACGCCAACTCTCCAAAGTGGGGTGTGATGGGTAGCTTTGACCTGTCCCAGGTAATGCATTAAGGGTGTCCAGTCACCAAATGAGAGCTTCATTTGCATTATGGTAACCTTAAACCAGAGGCTTTATACGTTATAAAGTGCTGTGTTTGCTGTTTAGTTGCTAAGTCGTGTCTGACTCTTCTGTGACCCCATGGACTGTAGCCTTGCAGGCTCCTCTGTCCATGGGATTCTCCAGGCAAGAATACTGGAGTGGGTAGCTATTCCCTTCTCCAGGGGGTCTTCCAGACTCCAGGATCAAACCCGGGTCTCCTACACTGCAGGTAGAAGCTTTACCATCTGAACCACAGGGAAGCCCTTTAAAGTGCAATACACATTGTTTATTCTGATTGTTAAATCTAGATGGAGAGTAAGTGGGTATTCCTTTTACTCTTTAAATCTCCCTATGTATTTAAACATTTTACATGCCCCCCCCCCCACCCTTGTGGGGGGCATATGGAATGGAGGATCTTAGTTCTGCCACTAGGAATGGAACTCGTGAACCCAGCAGTGGAAGCGTGGAGTCTTAACCACTGGACCACCAGGGAGGTCCAAACATTTTACAATTTAAAAAATTGGAAAAAATTTTGTTTGTTCTACCAGTATTTATATGGCCCCTATAAGGAGGCTGGCCTTGAGCACACAGTCCCTAATGGCCGAAGGCAACTGCTTTCCCTTCCATGCATCCTTTGAGATAAGGTTTACCTAATTTTGTCTCCACTTCCACCTCCCACTTCTCATCACTGGCAGAGCTGACCCCTCCTTCCTGGTGCTCTGGTCATTTCATTCCTGCTCATCACCTTGCATTGAAACTGTTGACGAGTTTGGAAGCTGCAAAGAGTGGTGAGGAAATATGGGACTCCAAGTTCTAGGACCTGTGTGACCTGGGCAAATTATTCCGCTTCTCCGAAATTGTTTTCCTATCTGTCAAATGGGTTGCTAATGGAAGTCAACCAGATAGTGTTTGCAAGCGCCGCCGGCAACGTGGAAGAAATCCTAGCTTCATTCTTTGGTGTTCCAACGCCTGGCACGTCATGGGCCGTGTCCACGTATGTGGACAGGAGATTCCTGCTCCAGCAAGGTCATCACCTTCAGGACCCCTTCGGTCCAAACTCCGTGTCTGCAGGAAGAACGGCCCGAGGATAAAGGGGAAGTGTCAGCGCAGGGCAACAGCAGGCGGGCAGCCGCTGAGGTGGAAATCCGCTGAGCACACCATCTCTGCCAGGAGCCCAGAGGGCCTGCTGGAGGCAGAGAAAGGCCCGACAGGCGCGACTCACCGCTGGGTGTGCCCTCGCAGCGCCCCCATTTGTGCGCAAGACACTCGGAACTACATCCCCCAGGAGGCCCCGGGAGTATGCGGCGTCAATAGGAAGGCGGGTGGGCGGCCCCTCCGGCGCCGTGTCTCTTAGCAGGTGCTGGGCCGCCGTGGTGAAGATTGGCGGCCGCGGTGGCCTGTAGCTGCTTCCCGCCCGAGCGGCCGCTCGCCGGTCGCAGAGGAGGCGCGGTCGTAGTGGCTGGTATCCCGGGAGCTATGCGGGCAAGTGGAATTCGCTCGGCCCGCGGCGGCCGGGGGCTCGCGGGCTTCGGCGCCACGGGGCTGCGCTGGTTCTGTAGGTCCCCAGTCTTTTCGCCCCTGCTGGTGCTGTAGATCACTCATGTTTACGGCAAGTATTTACTGAGTCCCTGCTGTGTGCCTATTCCAGTGTCAGGGGCGAGGTGGTCACGGGCAGGCAGGGTCCCTGCCTCGAGGAACTTCTCACCTGGGGAGGAGAGAGGTGTGTAAACGCTAATTTCCAATCCTAGGAAGAGGTGTGAAATAGATTGTTCAGCCCAACACCAACATTGCCGTCTTCTCGGGTTTCAAATGCTGCACCTACTAATCCTGATTAGTACGGATCCTTAAACTTGTCTGTATCGTGATTCCTTCTGAAAAATCTAGTAATATGGCTATGGACCGTTAGGGCAGTGGTTTTTTGGCCGCGCCGCGCGGCTTGCGGCATCTTAGTTCCCCAACTGGGAATTGAACCCGGGTCTGGTAGTGAAAGCGCAGAGTCCCCAACCAGTGGATTGCCCGGGAATTCCCTTTCATTTTTCTTGTTTGTGTGTGTGTTTTTCAGGGGGGGAAAAAAAAAGGCACATGCATCTACAGTTACGTTTATCACTTCAGGGGCTTCATGGACTTTCTGAAGTCCACCTGCAGAAATCTGTCAGGGGCTCATTGGGGCCTCCCCAATGTCAGCTAGAGCAGCCCCTACGTTTTAACTATTTTACCTTCAAGAAAGATTTCCTTTGATCCAAATCTACTGCAGGAGGAAAGTAAAAAAGAGGGAACACCCAGGTTGATGGTCTAGCTGTAATTCTAGATTCAAAATTCTCTTTTGAAGTCCTTGCCATCAAGACTACTTTCTAGTCTCAGATAAACATGACTAGATTGAATTCTAGTTAACTAGACTAGCATGGTGGTGTCGGGGGCACCTTCTTATTCAGATCATTCTCATTCTTCTAGAACATTCCCCTGCCTGCTACACTTGCCAGTTAGTTAGAAACTGTAAACAATTTAGATGACTATCACTTGGGGGCTGGTTTAGTAATTTTGGAAAATCCGTTCTATGTGCTGTACTGCATCCCTTGAAAGGGAGTGGAGATTTCCAGGAATTGGGCCACTGCCCACTTTTTGACTTTTCTGGTGAGCCTTGGAACTGTCATGGTGCCTGTGGGTATCCTGTAGTTTGCTGATGTGTTAAAATGAGAACTTCCCAGGTGGTGCAGTGATAAAGAACTCCTGCCAATGCAGGAGATGCAGTTTCAGTCCCAGAGTCGGGAAGATACCCTCGAGGAGGAAACGGCAACAAGACTCCAGTATTATTTCCTGGAGAGGGAAGCCTGGAGGGCTACAGTCCATGGGGTCGCAAAGAGTTGAATATGACTTAGCCATCAAGCATGCCTCCCTTGAAAAGTGTGATGGGTTTCCATGTGCTAATGTGCAAGGATTGTCAATATATTAATATATTAGTAAATGAAAAGAGCATGTTTACCATGCAGTGTGATAGTATAATCCCATGTTTGTAGATAACAGGGGAAAAAGTTTTTTTCTTGCCCGCGTGGCATGCAGGATCTTAGTTCCCTGACCAGGGATCAACCCTTGCCCCCTGCAGGGGAAGTGTGGAGTATTAACCATTGGATCGCCAGGGAAGTTGTAGGAAAAATAATTTTTAAAATTTGAAAATCTGAAGATAGATTCAAGAAATAATATGGCAACCTCTAGAGAGTAGAATTGGGATTAGGAGGTTGTGCTTTTTATATTTTTTAAATGTTCTCTGTGCACTTTTGTGGTTTTCAGTGAGTATGTAAACATTTTATGACACATGGAACATACTCCGTGAATATATTTCCAGTGTAAAACTTAAAAGGCAAAACAGAAGAAGCATGCTTAATCTTAGAGGAAGACTTTCATACTTTGCTCTTTATTTTTAGAGTAAAAACTGTAAAAAAAAAATCTCATTAACTGAAATATTTTTTAACTGGAATGCAGAGGATTAGGAAAGTGGTTTTTAAAAAGCAGATTGTGCCCATAGAGAAACTAATGTGTGAAGTTTTCAAGTGCTATGTGAAGTTTGCCAATAAAGAAGGAAACATGTTGTTGCTTAGTGGCCAAGTCGTGTCTGACTCTCTGCGATCCTATGGACTGCAGCCCGCCAGGCTCCTCTGTCCATGGATTCTCCAGGCAAGAATACTGGAGTGGGTTGCCATTTCCTTCTCCAAGGGATCTTCCCAACCCAGGGGTCGAACTCAAGTCTCCTGCACTGGCAGGCGGATTCTTTACTGCTGAGCCACCAGGGAAGGAAGCCCTGCACAGACCTCCTTGCAAAGTAAGCACACACACAGAAACACACACACCGCAGGTATCAAATTAACACAGACTTTTTAACGAGAACCTATAAAGTCTCATACCTTAACTCCCCCTGAAGATATAGAACTGAAGCTAAAGTTTTAAAAATATAGTTGAAATAAGAAAAATGACTGTAAAAAAAAAAAAAAAAAAGAAAAATGACTGAAAGGCTGTTTGCTCAGGAAAGCCTTAGGACAAGTCTCTTAACCCACAGATCAGTATCAAAAACCAGGTGGCATTTCACCTGTTCTGTAGAGGGCACCCTCAGGTGTGAACTCTGGGGCTGCAGCTGGAAGCACAGTGGACACCACCCCACTCCCATCCCCACCCCCAAGAACAGTCCTCCAGCAGCTTTCTTTTTTGCAGTGCAGGGGCTCTTTGTGTCTGCTTCAGTAATTGCAACGCACAGGCCTCAGTAGTTGTGACTTAGTTGCTCCTCCGCATGTGGGATCTTAGTTCCTGAACCAGAGAGTGAGCCCATGTCCCCTGCGAAGATTCTTAACCTCTGGACCACCAGGGAGGTCCCTGGAAGCAGTTCCTAATGCTGCTGAGGGAGGATTTCAGGACGGATACTCATTTCAGAATTAAAGATCATGAAGTTTCCTGGAGGGCCCTTAGGATGTATTTTTGGGAAACTGTGAAAGTGCCTGTAGGCAGAGGGTACCACGCCTCACTCCTTACCATACTGTGAGCCCCTTGAGGGTGGATTCAGCAGTCTGTTCCTTGAGTTCCTTGATTTTAGCCTAGACAACATTCTCAACACACTGTGAAAGAATTGCTGCAGATTCTGGAAAGTCACAATTGAAAAAATTTTTAAATGGCTTCTGTAGGGTTTCTCTGCTTTCGGAAAACAACACGGCATCTTAAGGAGGACTGTCTCAGCTAGAGAAAGGGATGAGCCTCTCCTAGGTCTATTTGTCTGCTATCTTTACTGCCAGCTTTAATTAGGTAGGCTGCTATTAACAGTTGCTATACAAAATCCACACGGGGAATTCCCTGGCAGTCCAGTGGTTAGGACTCCGCACTTTGACTGATGAGGGCTTGGCTAGGCAACTAAGATCCCACAAGCCCTGGCCTGGCCTGGCCTAAAATAAAATCCATGTGATAGGTTTTGTTTTTTTTTTTTTTTTTTGGTTTTAAGCCTCTTTGTTTTGTTTTGTTTGCTTTTAAAACCTCTTAGTAAGGGAAGAGGAAGTAAAAAACAAAAGCCAACACCCAGGAGGCAGAATTGGGAAGCAGTTAAACTCCTCTACCTCACTTCCCCTTCACTCACCACCAAGGATGCTTCTCAAGACACAAGAACACTTGAGCGGTCCAAGACTGTTCTAGATTTGGTCCTAAAGATGGAACCCTTGTTTTCTAGGGCTTTGAGTATAATTAACAAGTTTTATTAAATATAAGTCCAAAGAAAACTGAAATGAACTTTTTAAAGCAGAAATAGAATGGATCTCATTTTCTAATCAATGCAGTAAAAAAAAAAAAAATTTTTTTATAGAGAGAAATTTTCTGGAACAGTTTGAGCAGTTGGCCAACTCTTGGCTTAAAGAGGAAATAATAAAAATGGCAGTGATGGGAATTCCCTGGTGGTCCAATGGTTGGGGAACTGAGATTCCACACACTGCACAGCCAAAAATAGAATATGAAAACTGCAATGACTATTTTGAAATCATCAATAAAGACATTACTTTATACAGAAATTATGAAATACAACCAAAGCTGCACGTAGAGGAAATTGTTGTTCGGTCATTAAATCGTGTCCAACTCTTTGTGACTCCATGGACTGTAGCACACCAGGCTTCCCTGTCCAGGCACCCCTGTCCTTCACTGTCTCCTAGAGCTTGCTCAAATTCATGTTGGTGATGCCATCAAACTGTCTCATCCTCTGCTGGCCCCATTCTCTTAGAAAAATATTTATGGCCTCAAATGCTTTTATCATCAAATAACAAAGGCAATAAAATACATTGATGTTTATTGAAAGTTTATTTTGTATAGAGCCTGCACTTAAATATATTTCATTAACCTTTATAGTACTTATGAGGTGGGCTCTGTTTTTTTTTTTTGGGGGGGGGGGCTCTGTTTTTTGCCCTTATCTTTTCAGAATGCTTAGAAGCAATAAGATATATCCATGCAGTGTTCTATGTTCTTAGTTTCCAAGAGGTATTATTCGACATCTCTCTTGGTTCAAAGCTACAAACACTTAATGTTTAGTATGTATGGGGTACATTAAGGGATAAAGAAATGAGTTACTGCTGTTCTCTATCTTGTAAAACTCTAGTCATGTATGTGATGTTGATATACGTATATTGGAAGGGCAGGAGAAGACTGCAGTTAATCCTCCTAGTTAAGGAGAACTGTGTTAAGTGCTAAAAATGATCTCTAAACAAAGCACTGGAAAATAGAGGGGGAAAAGGTAGAAGTAGTGACAGATATCCTCTTCTTGGGTTCTAAAATCACTGCAGACGGTGACTGCAGCAATGAAATGTGAAGACATTTGCTTCTTGGCAGGAAAGCTATGACAAACCTAGACAGTGTGTTGAAAAGCAGAGACATTGCTGAAAAAGGTTCATATAGTCAAGGCTATGGTCTTCCCAGTGGTCACGTACAGTTATGAGAGCTGGACCATAAAGAAGGTGGAGCATCAAAGAATTGATGCCTTCAAACTGTGGTGCTGGAGAAGACTCCTGAGAGTCCCTTGGATCGAAAGGTGATCAAACCTGCGATCTTAAGGCAAATCAACCCTTGATACTCGTTGGAAGGACTGATGCTGAAGCTGAAACTCCAGTATTTTGCTCATCTGATGCGAACAGCTGACTCATTGGAAAAGTCACTGATGCTGGGAAAGATTGATGGCAGAAGAAGAGGCGTCAGAGGATGAGTTGGCTGGATGGCATCACCAATGCAACAGACATGAACTTTGGCAAACTTCGGGAGATGGTGAGGGACAGAGAGGCCTGGCATGCTTCAGTCTGTGGGGTCGCACACGACTGGGTGACCAAACAACAGCAACAATAAACAAAGCACTAACAGTTCGAGACGAGGCAATGAAGAAAGGAAGACAACCTCACCGGAGACAGGTCACCTTTATTCAGGCAAGGAGGGGTGACAGTCGGTCTAACGACCAGGCGGAGCACGTGGAGGATCAGGGAGGCTTCATATTTAAGAGGGGGTTTGCGAAAGCCCTACGGGAAGATTTGGTCAGGCGGGGCCTTCTGGGTAATCCTTAGCTGATGGCAGTTCGCAGTTGAACGGGGGTGGGGGGTGGGGGGTCCCCGGGCGGGGTTTGAAAGTCTCAGGCTGATGCAATCTGCCCGGAGTATCAGGGTGGGACTTTAGGTTCAGTTTTGTTTTCCCCGAAGTCAGGTGGTCCAGTCAGGTGGCCTTTGAAGTGGTTATCTCCTTTTTCCAGGCCCGAGGACTCCTTCATTCCAGACCCTGAAATCATAAAAAGATGGGGGGAAAGGGCACCGTATCTCCCTGGCTACTTCCTGCTGGGTAGGGGTGACGGCTCTGGGTCTGGAACGGAGGACTGCCCTAGGGCCCAGGGTCTCCTTTTCCCGAGGTTGAGGCGAAGCTCTTGAGGAGAGTGGTCTTGACTTGGACTCGAGAGATAGCCCAAATCCGGTCTTGGAGAAACCTTTGAAAGAGACTGCAGAAACCGGGTCCAAATAAGAGGAGTAAAATGATAAGTACCAATGGTCCCAAGGAAAGGAAACCAAGGGAGGGCCAGTTTGGAATAGGCTTTGGGGAGTGGAAAGATTTTGTAACTCTTTTTTGCAGTGTTTGATTCTGTCTCTAAGTTCTCTGACTGTGCCTATTTCATTAACAAAATAGCAGCAGTCCTCTCCTAGGAAAAGGCAAGTTCCTCCCTTTTCTGCGGTGAAAAGGTCCAGGGCTCATCTGTTCTGTAGGGCCACAGAAGCTGATGAGTTAATTTGTCTTTGCACTGAAACAAAAGTCCAAGATTCCGCCACCTGCTCCACGTCCTCATTTAGTTCTTGGGACAGCTTGTAGTAGAAACAGGCCGAGGTCGGGATGCCCCCATCCCTGTGCCCAGGGCTGCCGCTATGCCGGTCCCAATCAGGAGGGGGGCCACGATAGCTCATTTTTCCTGTGGCAGTGTTCCACTTGGGGGTCAACTGTCTGTTGTATCTCTTCTTCTTTGAGGATTGTTAGACCTGGGGTCAGGAAGAACAGGATGCAAGGTCCAGGGGGTTCAGGGGGGAGACATGAATATGCGTAGGTCCCGCAGAGAATGAAGATTCCCGGGTTGGTGCAATTATTTGTGCTGTTCCAGAGAACCCAAGTGGAACAGAAGGAGGGAGTGGTTTGTGAGATGAGTGGAGCTGGAGCTGGAGTAGGTGGTACAGGTTAGGTTTGAAGGGGCTTAAAGAAGGATATTGTCAGAAACTGGCCCGATGAGTCATGTGGTGTTTTGCTGGGGACGGGGGTCTAGCTGCCCTGTGGCAACCACGTGGAGGGTAGAGGGATCCCTGTGTGTGGAGATGGAGACAGTGACAGGCATATCCAGCACTGGGACATGTGTTGTGTGTCCTGGAGGAATTGGGAGGAGGGGTTAAGAAGGCGGGTCAGGTGTCAGCTGTCAGAGGGAGGATTTAGGAGAGGCCGTAGTTGGGAAAGGAGGTCCAGGTGTCTATAGGGCTCAGGGGTCACCTGCACCTGGGAAATTAGGTCTTTTATGACCTGTTCTTGGTTTCTCTTACGTTGCTGACCTTGTGTCCCTCCCCTGTCTGAGTATCCCCGGTGGGTCGTGGGATAGAAGCACGTGTCTTTTCCATCTGGCATATAGCAGTTGTTCACGGAGCTCCCTGTCTTTTATATTTTCACAGTGAATAGGGATCTGGACCTCCCCCCTGCTCCCGATGTTCATGGTGCCTGGTTTAGTGGGGCTCGTTATAACATGAGGAATGAACATAGGAATAAATGTCTAAGCAGGAGCAGGGACTAGCCAAAAGGCAGGGGAGTGTAATAAGGGTAAGGGACAGGGGTCATGGGTCTGTTAGTTACGCAGCGCGGAGAAAATAGCACTCTTGGAGTAGAGCACAGTAGGTGCTACCGACGAGGAGGCGAAGGATAGGTGACCAGTCCCGAGGGGAGACGGTTGTTAGGCCTATAGCAAAGGCTAAGAGTGCGGTTATGGCCAGAAAGATGGGGAGAGGCCGATCAAGGTGAGAGATGGAAGGCCCCGAGTTTGTGGTAGCCTGAATCTGAAAAGGAAGAATGTTTATAAGGATGTAGAATGATGTAGAGAATGAGAGTAAAGAAACAATCTCATCTGGACTTAGGTTGTAGAAGGTTCCCTGAAGCCACACTTGAGACACCAGTGTGGTCAGGTCTTCGAAGGAGGTTCCTGTCGGGGTGCTGGTCCAGAGGTCTTGTAGTAGTTGGGTCACGAAAAATTGCAGGTTGAGGAGTGTCCATGTCATTCAGTGTCTTCTTGGATGGTCGACAGAGGTTGTCGTCAGGTGATTTTTATGGAGGTGGGCCCTGTGAGGGAGACCTGATAGGCATTAGTGGGATCAGAAGTAACCCTTTTTAGGTGAGAGAGGTGTACCCAAGAGATGACCTTTTCGAGTTTAGCTGCTGTCGGGGTAAGAATGATTTTGAATGGCCCCTGCCACTTTGGGGTGAGGTCACCCTGGGGGTTGTCAGACAGATAGACAATGTTCCCAATCTGTAGAAGGAGCCAGGGGTCTTGGGGGTCAGGAGCGAGCAAGTTGTGGTTGATGTATTTCCAGAGGGCATCGCGGAGTTCTGCCATCAGAGGGGAGTGTAGGGAGCTTGATAGGGGAGGAGGTTCAGGGGGAAATCCGGGGGCGGGGGGTCATGGGCCTTCCATACATCACTTCAAAGGGGCTCAACCCAAGGGATTTTCTGGACAAAGCCCATATTTTGATGAGAGCAATCTGCAACATTTTGGTTCAGTCCAAATGTACCTCGAGAGATAATTTGGTGAGAGTTTCTTTGATTATCCTGTTCATCCTTTCTACCTTCCCTGAGGACTGGGGATGGTATGGAATATGAAATTTCCAGGGGATCTGTAAGAATTGGACAATTTGTTGGGTGACCCTGGACATGAATTCTGGGCCATTATCAGTCTGTAGGGATGAAAGTAGGCCAAACCTGGGCATAATTTCTGTGAGGACGACCTGGACCACAGGGTGGGCTCTTTTGTTTGCTGTGGGAAATGCTTTTACCCATCCCGAACAGGTGTCCACAAGGACCAGGAGGTATCAAACTCTCCGAACCGGGGACATAATGAGTAAAGTCTATCTGCCAATCTTGTGCTGGGAGGTTGCCTCACATTTGATGGGTTGGGAAGGGTGTAGGTTTGAGGTTGGAATTGGGATTAGTACGTTGACATGTCTGACAGGAGCAGTAAGGTTATCTAAATAATGTTGGTCTGCAGTCGATATGGGGAAGTGGTTACAGATGAACTGTTGAAGTACCTTGGATAAAGGATGAACGAACGAGTGTAGACGCCAGTCAGGATGGCTGCTATCCAAAAGTCTACAAGCAATAAATGCTGGAGAGGGTGTGGAGAAAAGGGAACCCTCTTACACTGTTGGTGGGAATGCAAACTAGTACAGCCGCTCTGGAGAACAGTGTGGAGATTTCTTAAGAAACTGGAAATAGAACTGCCATATGACCCAGCAATCCCACTTCTGGGCATACACACCGAGGAAACCAGATCTGAAAGAGACACGTGCACCCCAATGTTCATCACAGCACTGTTTATAATAGCCAGAACATGGAAGCAACCTAGATGCCCATCAGCAGACGAATGGATAAGGAAGCTGTGGTACATATACACCATGGAATATTACTCAGCCATTAAAAAGAATTCATTTGAATCAGTTCTAATGAGATGGATGAAACTGGAGCCCATTATATAGAGTGAAGTAAGCCAGAAAGATAAAGAACATTACAGCATACTAACACATATATATGGAATTTAGAAAGATGGTAATGATAACCCTATATGCAAAACAGAAAAAGAGACACAGATGTACAGAACAGACTTTTGGACTCTGTGGGAGAAGGTGAGGGTGGGATGTTTCGAGAGAACAGCATCGAAACATGCATATTATCTAGGGTGAAACAGATCACCAGCCCAGGTTGGATGCATGAGACAAGTGCTCGGGCCTGGTGCACTGGGAAGACCCAGAGGGATCGGGTAGAGAGGGAGGTGGGAGGGGGGATCGGGATGGGGAATACATGTAAATCCATGGCTGATTCATGTCAATGTATGACAAAAACCACTACAATATTGTAAAGTAATTAGCCTCCAACTAAAAAAAAAAAAAAGAACGAGTGTAGATAGGAGAGGATTTCTCTAGTGGTGGGAGGATCGGATGCGGTCAGGGCTAAGATGGTGGGGGACTGGAGAGTGGGATGGGACAGAGCTACCTCTTTTGCCTTCTGATCTGTGGCTTTGTTGTAGGTTGATATGAGACTTCCTTTTTGATGTCCCCTACAGTGGAGGATGGTGGCTTTGTTTGGTAAGAGTGTGGCCTCTAGAAGCTTGTGGTTAAGATCTGAATTAATAATGGGGGATCCCCTTTGGGTGAGGAACCCTCTTTCTCTCCTTATCAGGATGTTTGAGTGGAGTATATTATAGGCATATTTGGAGCCTGTGTAGATGTTAACGCTTCCATTTTTAGCCAGGGTCAAAGCTCGGGTGAGAGCTATTAGTCCTGCCTGTTGGGAGGTGGTGTGAGGTGGCAGAGGTGAGGTTTCAGTTATCTGTGTCCCGTGATCGTGATGAAGATCTCCTTGAATGATGGCATATCCTGCCGCGAAGGGTGGGGATTTTTGAGAGCTGCCATCAGTGAACCAGTGTGGGGTGTCAAGGTCTAAGATGGGCTGATCTGTTAAGCATTGGAAGGGGTTTGGGGTAAGATCCACTGTTAGACTGCAGCTGTGTAGGGGAGGGCCTGTTATAGAAGGTGTGGGTAATAAACTGGCCGGGTAAAAGGGAGCGCAGGGGGAGAGTGAGAGTTGGGGGTCAAGGAAAAAGACGTGTAGAATTTGTTCCCTGGAAGAGGGAGGGGAGAGAAAAGCCGGTGTGATAGTTGGTCTTGGAGGGTGTGTGGAGAGCAGACTGTTGAGGGGGCGTGCCTAGAGAGTTTGTTCGCTTCAGGCACCAGGGCTGCGATGGCAGCCATGGCTGGTACACAGGGAGGCCACCCCTTGGTCACCGTGTCAGGCTGTTTTGATAAATAGGCTATGGGAGCCCAGGTGTCTCCAGCCCTCTGGCATAGAAGCCCCAGGGCCTGTCCTTGGTTGGAATGTGCGCAGAGGAAAATGGTCTGGTGTAACCTGGCAGGTGGAGAGTTGGCACTCGGAGGAGGCTCTGGGTGAGCTGGAGAATAGGATAGGTCAGCGAGGAGGGGTTCATCTAAGGACCCTTTGGTTGCCTCATAAAGCGGCTTTGCAATGAGGGAGAAATTGGGGATCCAGATACGGAAAAAGTTTAGGAGGCCGAGGAGAGACAGGAGTTCCCGTTTTGTTTTTGGAGGCGGATAGACAGTTAAGGCCTGGCTTCTGCCTGGAGGAATGGCTCTTTGTTGGTGGGCTGAGAGCGCCAGGTAGGTGACTTCTGTCTGGGCTGTTTGGGCCTTGGATCGGGATACCCGATAACCCCAGGACCCCAGGGCCTCAAGGAGTTTGGCAGTGTGTTGGAGACAAAGTTTTTGGGTTGGGCTATAAAGGAGGAGGTCATCTACATATTGGAGGAGGTAACTAGGGGCCAGGTCGAGGGTCTGTAGGTCCTTTTGTAAAGCCAAAAAAGTGGGTGCTGTCTCTGAACTCTTGGGGAAGAACTGTCCATGTTAGTTGTTGGGAGACATGAGTCTCGGGGTCCTGCCAGTTGAAGGTGAAGAGGGCTTGGGAGAGGGGGTGGAGGGGGATGGTGAAGAAGGTGTCTTTAAGGTCTAATACTGTGAAGAAGGTTGTAGTCGGGGGAATGGCGGACAGAAAGATGTAAGAATTGGGGACTACTGGGAATGTTGGTGTGATGGCCTCATTGATTTTTTCGTAGATGCTGGACCAATCTCCAAGAGTTTGGTCCCTTCTTTACTGCCAGAATGGGGGTGTTGTGTGGTGAATGGGTAGGAATTAAGATGGAGGCTTGAAGAAGATGGTCAATGATAGGCGTAAGTCCCTTGTGGGCCAACAGGGTGAGAGTACTGTTGTTGGATCATTAGAGCTGAGGGGTCCTTTAGGGTAATGTGGACCGGGGGATGATGTTTGGCTATAGATGGGTGGTCAGTATCCCACACTCGGGGATCTATAGCGGGTAGATACAAGGGAAGGTCAGGAGTAGGGAATGGGGATGGTCCAGATGCCATCTGCATGTAGAACGTAGAGACTGCCTCTAGAGGGGATATAGTAACAGAGACCCCTAATTTGGTTAACAAATCTCTCCCTAGGAGTGCCACTGGGCACTGAGGCATTATGAGGAATGAGTATATGAGGGTCGATTTTCCAAATTGACAGAGTAATGGAGGGGTGACTTAGGTGCTTAAGGGGACTCCAGGGACCCCCTTGATTGTGAGCTCTGAGTTTTGGGTTGGGCCAGAGTAGGAGGTTAAGAGAGAGGAGGCAGCTTCAGTGTCTACTATGAAGGAGATCTTTTCCCCAGCCACTATCCCGTCTACCCTAAGTTCCGAGCCCGTGTTTGGGACATGGGCCGGGGGGCTGGAACCTCGGTCCCGTCATTGGAACAACTCTCGTAGAGTTGGGCTGGGGTTTGGGAGAGAAGTGGGGACCTCCACAGGGGCACCAGAGAATCCCTGGAGACAATCCATCTTCCAGTGTCCCCACTGGCCACAGGTCGGGCACACCTTTGTGGGGGGGCTGTGGGTTTGGGCATACCTTTGCCCAGTGTCCCGACTTGTTGCATCAGAAGCAGGGTCCAGGGGGGATCTTAAGCCCTGGTCTGGGATGACTTGGGCTGGGTTGATCTCTTCCCTTAATTGCTGCCACCAAAAAGGCAGATTTAGCTTTTCTCTCATGGTCTTTTTCTCTCCTCAGTTCAGTTCAGTTCAGTCGCTCAGTCGTGTCCAACTCTTTGCAACCCCATGAATTGCAGCACACCAGGCCTCCCTGTACAGTGCCTCCCAGCACACCAACTCCTGGAGTTTACTCAGACTCATGCCCATCGAGTCGGTGATGCCATCCAGCCATCTCATCCTCTGTCATCCCCTTCTCCTCCTCTGTCGTCCCCTTCTCCTCCTGCCCCCAATCCCTCCCAGCATCAGGGTCTTTTCCAATGAGTCAGCTCTTCACATGAGGTGGCCAAAGTATTGGAGTTTCAGCTTCAGCATCAGTCCTTCCAATGAACACCCAGGACTGATCTCCTTCAGGATGGACTGGTTGGATCTCCTTGCAGTCCAAGGGACTCTCAAGAGTCTTCTCCAACACCACAGTTCAAAAGCATCAATTTTTCGGCGCTCAGCTTTCCTTACAGTCCAACTCTCACATCCATACATGACCACTGAAAAAACCATAGCCTTGACCAGACGGTCCTTTGTTGGCAAAGTAATGTCTCTGCTTTTTACTATGCTGTCTTGGTTGGTCATAACTTTCTTTCCAAGGAGTAAGTGTCTTTTAATTTCATGGCTGCAGTCACCATCTGCAGTGATTTTGGAGCCCCCAAAAATAAAATCTGACACTGTTTCCACTGTCTCCCCATCTATTTCCCATGAAGTGATGGAACCAGATGCCGTGATCTTAGTTTTCTGAATGTTGAGCTTTAAGTCAACTTTTTCACTCTCCTCTTTCACTTTCATCAAGAGGCTCTTTAGTTCAGCTTCACTTTCTGCCATTAGGATGGTGTCATCTGCATATCTGAGGTTATTGATATTTCTCCCAGCAATCTTCATTCCAGCTTGTGCTTCTTCCAGCCCAGCGTTTTCTCTCCTACCCTCCTCCTATTATTGAACACCTTGAAGGCTACTTCTAGAAGGTCTCTTTGGGAGGTCTCGGGGCCCTTCTCTAGTTGTAGAAGCTTGCATCTAATGTCAGGGGCGGACTGGCTGATGAATTGAACATGAAGGTAGAGTAACCCAGCAGGGGTGGTGATATCTAGGTTGGTATATATGACCGCCTCGGTGAGGCGTGTCAAGAATAAGGCTGGATTTTCCTCCACCCCTTGGGTGACTTCCCTGACTATCATAATTGACATGGATATGAGCATTTTTCTGCATGCCCTCTAGGAGGCAGGTGATCATGTGATTGAGTCTCCTAATGCCTGGGTCACCGGGCTGGTATGTCCAGTGGGGTTCTAATTGAGGCACCACCTCATCAGCAACTGGGTTAGCCTGGTCTTGGTTATTTAAGTGATCAGTGTGGGCTTTTGCCACTTGCCAGATATGATCTTTTTCATCTGAAGTGAGAGTGACACTTAAGACATAATATACATCACTCTGTGTGAGGTTATAGGCCTGGGTGAGCCTCAGAAATTATTTTTCTGTATCTGTTAGGGTTTTCAGAAAATGATCCGAACTTTTCTTCTATCTGGCTCATGTCTGACAATGAAAATGGCACATGGACTTCAGTGGGGCCCTCTGGTCCCACCACCTCTCAGGGGAAACGTGTTTGGTATGTGATCACCTGGCAGCGGGGGAGGGAAGAGGGGAGGGGGAATTGGAGGAATGGGGTAGCGGGGTTGAGGAAGACTCAGGAGAGGTTTCGAAGTCAGTAGGTGAGTTTGGTGAGAGGGAAGCGGGGGTTTGATGGTGTGGCTGGTAGGGAGGGGGCTTGTCCGCAGGGTCGAACTCCTGGGGGTGCGGAAGGTCGCGATTGGCGTTTAGTTGAAGAGGAGGGGTCCTTTTGTTTGGGAAGCAAGGTGCATAGAAGGAACTCGTGGGTGGAGCAGGCCTTGCATAGGGAGGGCCTGCTCTGAAGGGCCCAAAAGGCTTGGGCATAGGGGACATCCGACCACTTGCCATTCCGTTTAAGGAAGTTGGTGACATCTTGAAGAATGTACAAGTCAAATGTGCCGAATTCAGGCCAGTGGTTTTGATTGTCCAGTTGGTACTGAGGCCAGATCTGTATGCAGAGCTGTTCTAAGCAGCTAGCTTTGAGTTCAGTGAGTAAGAGTGGTTTGAGATTTTTGAGGACCCAGGCCAGAGGGGACTCTTTTGGGATAGATTGGCCAGACCCCATGATTGGGAGGCAAGCAGAGGCTCCTATTTTGAGTTTGGGTCATCACCCGTAGTCACAATAGGAGTTATGAGAGGAGAGCTCTGTATCGAGGCGCAGGGTCCCCCACTGTCATTTACAGAGTGGCCTTAGGCTGGGGGTCCCCAAGACCCGGAGAGGATAGTATTCTAAGTACCTCTAGAACACTATCTGGATCTTACCTTAATCTAGGGGCCGGAGTGAGTGGAACATTGGATGCAGAGCGGTCGAATGGCAAGAGTTCCCTGTTCTGGAGGTCGTCAGAGAGAGGTGGGGGATAGAGCTGGAGGCCTGGGGGTACATAAGTTACCAATAAAAGGACAAGGCTTGCACCGCTCACAATTCCAGGCTCTGGGATGGGGGAAAACAACAGACAGAGAGAGAGAGGCGAGTGCCTCGCCCTCTCCTGGGTTTTGGCACCAAAAATGTGTAGTTTGAGACAAGGCAATGAAGAAAGGAAGACTACCTCTCCCGAGACAGGTTACCTTTATTCAGGCAAGGAGGGGCGACAGTTGGTCTAACTACCAGGCTGAGCAGGCGCGGGATCAGGGAGGCTTCAGGTGTGGGCTCAATCATGTCCGACTCTTTGCAACCCCAAGGACTATATAGCCCACCAGGCTCCTCTGTCCATGTAATTTTCCAGGCAAGAATACTGGAGTGGGTTACCATTTCCTTCTCCAGGGGATCTTCCTGCATTGGCAGGTGGATTCTTTACCACTGGCGACACCTGGGAAGCCAAATGAAACAGGGAGCCCCAAGAAATATGACTTGGGGAAGGGGCAGGGTCAGCGGCAGTGCTTGTTGCCACAATTCAGTGCCTGCACCTTGAAGGTCTTTACAGCTTTGTTGAGGAATCTGTGCTTTATTATCAGGGCAGTGGGGAACCACTGGAGGATCTGTGTATGGGGGTGAATGTTTGTGTAACGACTATATTTTTATTGTTGCAATTCTGTTTTTGTTTTCTCCCCTCAGAATTGTTTCTCAGATGTGGAACTTCTTGATAAAAGAGGTGAAATAGGGACTTCCCTGGTGGTCCAGTGGTTACAGGGCACATGGGTTTGATCCCTGGTTGGGGAACTAAGATCCCACATGCTGTGAGGGAGAAATATTTCCTAAAAAAAAAAGGAAATATTTTAAATATTCTTAAAACACACTGTCAAATCACTTTTCATAAACTATAGTGCATTCATGGGGTCTCTTTCCTATGTGGAGATGTCGGTATCTATCAATGTCTGAATGAAGGAAGCTTCTCTAACAGCCAGGGCACTTGTGAGGCTCCTTTCCTGAATGAATCCTCTGGTGCTCAGTAGGTCTTACGATGTTGAGAGGTTCTTCCAGGTTGGAGCTCTTAGGGTTTTCTCTCTCTGTAGAGTGGTTATGATGATCTATAAGCTTTGGGGATTTCCATGCAAACTTTCTAAATGTTTTTAGTCTTTTTCTTTGTGTGAAATAGAACCATGGGACACATCCCCTTTTAAAGTAACAATGAATGAATGCAGAGTTCGCAGGTTGTTTTTTCTTTTTCTACTTTGAAGAAGCTTCTTCATTTTCTCTCCTTTCTCTCCTGATGTCAAAATCTGAGAGAAAAAATAGAAATTGAACATATCACCCTGATCCAAGGAGAAAGAGTTGTGTTAAACCAGTCATGGGATGATAAAAACTCCTCTAAGTAGATCCCAAAACTTTTTCTTCCAATTAAGACTGAAATTTTGTTTCTTTCTTTTTTTTTTCTTTCTTTCCTTGAACACCCAACTGTCTTGAAGTCAAATCACTGTTGCATTTCTTTGGAATCCTGTAATTTCTTCACCTGTAACTCTTCTCTCTGCTCCCTGGGGAAGCTCAGGCCAGTTTTGGTACTGGATGTCCTGGCCATGATAAAGACAGGAAGCAGGTTAGTTTAGGTCCCCATTGGTATTTCTGAATTCAGACTGAATTCTGTGGATGACCTCTATATCGATTTCTGTTTTCAGTTTGGATTATTTCACCCGGAACCTCTGTCAGGCAGTTTTTCAAAATTAGGACAAAACTAAAACAAGTGGAAGGCTCCTTTTGGACTTTAGGCTGTTGTCTTCCAGTCTATGGAAGAGCAGTTAGTTCTGTGTTAAAATCAATAAACTAAATTAGCTTTATATTATCTTCTGAATATTTTGATAATAGAATTATCTAAGTTAGGACTAAAATGTAAATTTTCCTAAAATTCTGAGTCTTTTTTTTTTTTTAATTCTGAGTCTTTTAAGGCTGAGAAGCATTGTCTTATTGAATCCCAAGGAAAGAGAGAGAGGTGAAAGTGGGAGTTTTGGAACTGTGTCTTGGACTAATTTCAGTTAAATGATTTTCAAATAAAAATTGGTATCTGAACTGGATTGGTTGGTGACCAGCAAAAAATAAATTTTACATGTTTCTGCTCAATAAGTCTAGAAGTGGATTATCTTGAAATTAACCAAAACAACTATCTTAACAGTGTTTCTGGCAATCTAAGGACAACTAGTAAAATTTTCTCCAGCTCGGTTTCCTGCCATGTCTACCATTCCTTTTGTCACTGGAGCAATTACGGTTTGCTCCCTCTTCCTGTGTCCCTTCCTCTCCCTCCTCACATCTTACAGTCTTTACTGTTCTGGAATAAAATGTAGGTTGATAAATAGTGATTTAAGATCTAAATGGAGGGAAATATTAAATATTAACATTACCAAACAATATTAGCAAGTTAGTTTGGTTAATGTTAACTCGAAAGAAAATTTAAATTTCAGAACATTTTATCAAAATGCTTTATTTTATATTTTCATGGAAAAAGGAAATATGATTAAGATTAATAAAAACAGTGTGTTTCAAATGAAATGCCATTTAAAGTCACTATTTTTCTGTTTGGATTTCAAAGCTAAGCATGGGATCAAAGAGTAATGTGTTACAGGTCAAGACAAGCCTGAAGTCATAGATCAGAGGAAAGCTGTAGTTAAATGGGAAGAAATCAAAACTGGGGAGAGTGGCAAATAGCAAAGACTTAGGTGGTAGAAACCTGCAGGCCAGGATATCCTAAGGTGAGAGTCAGGAAAAGCATTTCAGAATGACAGGAGCTGCTTATGTGCTCCTGCGCCAAAGAGCACAGACATGAACATCTTAACATTTCTGTTGTTCAGTCGCTCAGTTGTGTCCAACTCTGTGACCCCATGGACTGCAGCACACTAGGCTTCCCTTTCCTTCACCATCTCCTGGAGTTTGCTCAAACTCATGTCCATTGAGTCCGTGATGCCATCCAACCATCTCGTCCTTTGTCATCCCCTCTCCTCCTGTATCAGTCTTTCCCAGTATCAGGGTCTCTTAATATTGTAGATTTCATCAGCTGTCAGTTTGAAAACCAGGCACAGACAACTACCACCCCCACCTTGAGTACAAAGGAATCTATGGGACCCAGGCAAGGACTGAAAGCAGCTCCAGAGACAGAATTCAGTACCCCTGAGAACTAAGACCAGGAGTGATAGGGCATTTTTTAATCTGAAATTCAAAGTTGTTTTTTCCTCTACAAAATAGGGAGCCACTGATAGCTAAGGACAATAAAATATAGTTAACTCATCCAACACGGGTTTGAACTGCATGAATCCACTTACACACGGGAATTTTTCCCTAAATACGTGTTACAATACTATACAGTCCATGTGTCACAGTTGGCTGAATCCATGGATGCAGATATAGAAGGCCAACTGTAAAGTTATACATGAATTTTCCACTGTGCAGAGAGTTAGAGCCCCAAACCCTCACTGCATTGTTCAAATATCAATTGTTTAAGAAAGTAAAATCAACAGTGGTTACTCAAGGGCATACTTACTTCTCTTAATTTTCACCAAGCCTTAAAGTAGTGTTTTCTAATCTTTTTCATCATTTAGAGAACTTGATGAAAGTCATGGATCCACTTCCTAGAAAATACACACACACATGTAGTTTTGTGTAAAATATCAAAAGATTTATAAAATCTCCAAATCCATCCACGTGACCCTCTAGAACTGTTGATGGGAGCCACTACCTAGTGGGTCTTAGCAACATGAGCTGCATTTTAAGTGCTCAGCAGCCACCATCACAGGAAGTTCTATTGTAGTTAGAACTGCTGCTCTAGAATTTCATGGACCCTATGTTGAGAACTCCTGCCCCAAATGAACCCTTGTAATTCTGTTGGCCTGTAACCCCACTCCCCATCAAATTGCTCTTTGACTATAAAATACCATCCATAAAAGCTATTTTTCTGTTGGACTATAGATAGACCTCAAAGAAATGGAGGAATACTATTAGTAATTGTGAATAACTGAAAATCTCTCTAGCTTTAAGTACCTGTTAATAACCTAAAATCAAAGGGAACTTAGATAGCAAATGGTTCATCATTTTTTTTGTTTTGATTTGGGTTTTTTTTTTTTTTTTTTTGGCTGCACCATGAGGATTGCAGGATCTTATTTCCCTGATCAGGGATTGAACCTGTAGGAGTCTTAACAGTGGGTCACCAGAGAAGCCCCTCATCCTTCATTCTTACCATCTCAAGGTATGTGTAGTTTGCAAACATTACTATGCCCCACATCCTGTAATAATACTCCTAGTGGCTTTTCTATAACATAGGGTAAGGCTTCAGGAATTTGCTGTGCATTGCATATGTGTGTTCAGTTGTGTGCAAGTCTTTGCAACTCCATGCACTGTAACCCTCTAGGTTCCTCTGTCCACGGAATTTTCCAGGCAAAAAATACTGTAGGGTTGCCATTTCCTACTCCAGGGGATCATCCTGGCCAAGGGATTGAACCTGCGTCTCTTTTCTCTTCTGCATTGGCAGGTGGATTCTTTACCACTGTGCCACCTGGGAAGCTATGCATTAGTCACAGCTAATATTGAGTTCATAGTAAATGCCAGGTATGATTCTAAGCATCCCACATATTTTAGCCCATTTAATCCTCACCCAGTGTTATAAAGTGGGTATAGTATAGTATTATTCCTTCAAAACAGATGAAGGAACTGAGATTTGAGGCTTAATGAGATTGAATAAGAAATGGCAGCCCACTCCAGTATTCTTGCTTTGGAGAATCCCATGGACAGAGGAGCCTGGAGGACTACAGTCCATGAGGCTGCAGTCAGACACCACTTAGGGAGTGAGCACACACCCCCACGAGATTGAATAACTTGTCTGAGATGACAGAGTAAATGCCAGAGAAGTAGTTTTTAGGTTAGAATCTATTGTCTCCTGACATGTGAATGTCTAAAATATGGGAGGAAGAAGTCTTAGAGTCTGACTCTGATTCTGAAAGGGACCTATACCAGCCAGGAGGCCTCTGGGTCTGCATCTGCCACAGTGGTTTGTGGATCTCTTCTCTGGAGTGGAACAACAACAAAACAAATTCTCTGGACTTTTTCCATCCTGTCGTTTAAAGCTGACCCTCTCCGTCCCCACATCCCCTTTCTGGTCACGGCAGCCTGAACTTTAACGACAGACTAAAGTGTGATTCTGGGCAACTGACACTGTACATGGGGATGATAATAATAGTGTCTAGTTCCTACAATTTTGTGTGCCATGAGAATACAGATGCATGTAGCACGGGCTCAATAAACGATTACTGTTTTTCACGATTCAACCCCACGACCCTTTAATTGGCTGAGACCACAAGCCTAACCCTCGGTGGAGGCAATGGACTAGCTGAGCCGGTTTGGGCCGTGGACACCTGCCTCATTGCTGGGCAGCCCTCCCCATCAGCAGCACAAAGCCTGGACTGCACCGGCCAAGAAATCAACCTTCCTTTCACCTCTCACTGTGAAAATTCACGGTGGACCTACAAGGGAGGTGAACAACGACCTGGCCCCGAAGGGCTGGACAATGAAAAAGGCACGCCCCCGACAAGTTTAAAATGAGAAGCCAGTGCGGGCTGGTCCCGACCGGCCCTGAGGAACGTCCAGCCGCCAGCGGTGGGACCCTGGGCTGAGAGGAGAGGGCCATGGGACACAAGAACACTCCCCACGACTGCGCCCGCGCCGGGCTCCATAGCGCCAGCACCTCCAGGGCGCAGGCGCGGGCCCCGCCGCCCGGTCGACCTCGTCTCCCTGCGAGCTCTGCGGCGGCGCTGACCCGGCCGGGGCCACTCTTCCTCGCCTCTCCCAAGCGCCGAGCGGGCGGTCGAGTGAACCGTGGCTCAAATGGCCCCCGAGGCTACCTGGGCAGGTGAGCCCTCTCCTGCAGCTCCCATAAGTTAGGGGGTGAGGGCCGCCTTGAAATCCGTTTTGACCAGGGCAGTGATTCTCAAAACTTGTCTGTGGGGGAAGAATTTCTCCACAGATTTTCGGGCCCACCCCGACACTCAAAAGCAAGGGGTCTAGCGTGACTCGAAAGTCTGCACTTAGGCTTTCCGAGGAATTCTGACCGCGGTAGCCCGGCGGTGTACCCGTTGCACCCGATATAGGCTTAATTTCCACTAACCGACCTAGCGATCTCGCCCCTAAGGTTTCTGGGATCTCGGGCTCGCGCGACGGTCCCGCCTCCCTACCCCAATTGGCCCCTCCTTCGTCCCGCCCCCACAGGCAAATATTTTCTTCTGACTGGTCAGCGGTAAGTGTGTGGCGAAACCTGATCCAATCAATGGGCGCTAGAGTTCTCAGAACGTAATCCGGAAGTTGGTCCTGAGCAGTTCCGATTGGTTGGTGATGCCTAACGCGCGTTGAGACTTCCGGCGTGGGTGCGGAGCGCGGAGTCCTGTGAGGTGAAAGGAGAGGAGCTCAGGTCCTGTTCTAGGGCGGTCTTGGCGGGGGCGGGCCAAGGGGCGGTGCGGCGGCGCCCGCGAGCAACTGAGGCTGAGGCGCAGGAGCCGTTTGCGCCCGGGCTGGAGCCAGCTTTCTCGGTCAGGGTTTGGAGCTCTGGGCCACCTGGCTGTTGCGGACTTCAGCCATCCTTGCGCTGGGCCCGGGGCGTCTTCTTTGGCGTGCGCAACTGGTTTCGCGGCCAAGGCGGTCTGGGGGCCTGAAGATGGCGTCGGGTCCGGGCTTCCAGGACCGGGAAGGGCTCCTCATAGTGAAACTGGAGGAGGACAGCGCCTGGAGCCAGGAGCTGCCCCAGCCAGACCCAGGTCCCAGCCCGGAGGCCTCTCACCTGCGCTTCAGACGGTTCCGCTTTCAAGAGGCCGCTGGGCCCCGGGAGGCCCTCAGCCGGCTCCAGGAGCTTTGCCACGGGTGGCTCCAGCCGGAGATGCGCACCAAGGAGCAGATCTTGGAGCTGTTGGTGCTGGAGCAGTTCCTGACTATCCTGCCCCAGGAGATCCAGAGCAGGGTGCAGGAGTTGCACCCGGAGAGCGGCGAGGAAGCGGTGACTCTCGTTGAAGATATGCAGAAAGAACTTGGGAGACTGAGACAGAAGGTAAGATAAAAGAGCTGTTTTATATGCGGTTTGTTTGACCCCAGTTGCCCATACGAGTTTACTTGGTTGCCCTGAGTAGATCTTAGATGGGCAAGAAGCCTTTTTGTAGATTAGTGAGGAACTTTCATTCTCCAGATTTGCCCCAAGTTGACAGACAGTGAAGAGTGCCCTGTTTCCACCTGCGTTAGAGTGAGCCCAGGAGTTAGCTTGCCAGGTTCAGATCCTCCCTCTGCTTCACACTAGCTTTGGGACTTTGGGCAAGTTACTTAATTTCTTCTGGCCTCAGATCTGCCGCTGGTAAAATGAAAATGTTAAAATACCTCTCTAAGGTGGTTTTTGAGGTTTAGAGAGAGAGCAGCATGTAGTTTGATCACTCTTTTGGCTTAGAGTTAGTGCTTAATAGCTGTTAGCTATTGTTACATTACAGTCTGCAGTCTAATCTTTACAAAGCTGGGTGGCAGTTAATAGTGGAATTTAAAAAGTTTGCAGCTGAAGCTCTGAGGCCATATGCCCCAGAGCCACCCAGATTTACCTTATCCAGTAGTGGAGTGGATGCATCTAGAAGAGGTGGGTGAAAGCCAGAGGGAGTGAGGTGGGTCAGGAGCTGAGTGGGGAAGGTGTGCCCTGGGAGTGAAATCCCCCCGAACCCCACCCCTCACACACATTTTCTCAGTTGTACACAGGATCAGAAGAGTTTGGTTTTAGTGTAACTCATTCTTCTCTCGCTGGGTCTAAAGGGTTTGCCAGTGGTTCTCTGTTGAAGGCTTGCCCTCAGAATTCTGTATTAATGTCCCTTCCTTTTGGGCCCTGTTGTGATGATGAGTGATGTGGGTTGGTTCCCAGGTCACAAACCGTGGGCAGGGAACAGAAGTGCTTTTGGAGGAGCCTTTGCCTCTGGAAACAGCACAAGAGTCACCGAGCTTCAAGCTGGAGCCCATGGAGACTGAGCGAAGCCCTGGCCGCAGGCTGCAGGAGCTGCTAGGCCCCGGCCCCAAAAGGGACCCTCAGACTGTAAAGGAGAGGGGTGAGGAACAGTTATCTGGGCAAGTGGGAGGGAGGAGGGGCTTTGGGGTTGCCCCTGACACTGGCAGGATGCAGCCTCACTGCCAAGGAGGGAGCATTTCTGACCTGAGGGTCCCCAGATGTGTAGTAAAAGATTTAGAAGTGGTTTGGATTCCTCTTGGGGTGGGTGAAGGGAGGGGGATCTCTTAGGAAGTCTTTTTGTATGCCGAAGAGAGACTTTTAGAGCTCAGTGAATGAGGGCTTGAATGCTTGGGCCAGCAGGAAAGACTATTGGTACTCTGTTGTTTTGGATGTCGCGTTATTATCCCTCCGTTGCTTTCTGTTCAGTGTTGGGTCCTGCTAGCAGAGTCTGGGTGTCAGGGAACAGTGGACACTGTGTTGTGATAATCCTTGGGTTGCCAAGATTTAAGGATGCCATTCTCATTATCATTTCTGTCACCTTCAGCATTATCTGCTCCCTGGCTTTCTCTCTTTCCTCCCGAAGGAAACATGGAAGACAAGGAGCTGACTGGGCCCCAGGTGATGTGGAAGTTCTCGTTGTCTCCCCCCAGTTGTTCTTGTGGGGTGGGGTCCTTTTGCCACTTAGAGAGGATCCTTACTACCTCACCACATGCACCTCCCCACCTTCTTTGTTTGTCTCCGCCACACTTCACTTGTAGGCCTAACACCCTTCTTCCCCATGAAATGAGTCCTTGGCACCCCTGGGTTTTGCCCTTTAACCTGTGACTCTGCTTGAATTGTTCTTGGTGCCTTAGGGCCTAAAGGTGATCTTGTGCTATTTCAGTTGCCTGAGAGCTTAGAGGACGTGGCTATGTACATCTCCCAGGAGGAGTGGGGGCGTCAGCATCCTAGTAAGAGGGCCCTCTCCCGGGACACGGTGCAGGAGAGTTATGAGAATGTGGACTCACTGGGTAAGGACTTCTTTTCCAAGGATGAAGACTGAGCCATTTCTGACCAGGGTCCTGTTCCTTAGCCACTCGCCTCCTGGGTGTTAAGTTCTGAGTTTGGCCAGGAGACCTGCCTTTGCCTAAAGTCCCTTGGACTAAGATCAGTTAAATATTTGCCAGGTGCCACAGTTGGCACACTTAAGGGCCCCAGCTGCCAGAGATGAGGGCAGGGAGTCTGAGCCATGATGAACTTACCAGGGCAGAACAAGTCAAATCCAGTGATGCTCACCACCACCCCCATCCCCACTTCCCACGCATCACCCACAGAATACTGTGGGGTTCCAAGTTCCTGATGCCTTGCAATTTTTTTTTTTTTTTGCCTTGCAATTTTAAAATGCTTATTCTTCTGACCTTATGTTTTCTGTGCTCCATTAGTATTTCTGGGCTCTTCCCCAAAGACACAGGTTTCAGGGCACTGGCATCAACATTCCAGCTTAGTGACTGTCCCAGTCCTTGAAAATTGAGGAAGGGGGGAAGCTTTGTAGAAATTTGGAAATGATACATATTCAAAACGGGTGTAAGTAATTTAAACATAAATTAAGATGCGTCTTCATATTGAACTATTATGCAGAGATTAAAAATGAGGTCTGTAAAACAGGGCCAAAAACTGATCGTTGGATTAAGTGGAGAGTGTGTGGGTATTGTATAATTCCTTCATCTTTTCTGCATGTATGGAAATTCTCATAATAAAAACTTGAAGGAATCTTAAAAAAAAAACCCAACAAAAAACAGGACTCTATGTTACCACTGTAGCTATCTTGATGCATACCTGGTAGAAAAGAAGTTTGGTTGCCTGCATGGGGGCCTTCTCCAGGGTCTCTGCCATTGTGCTGTGGCTTGGCACCCTAAGTTGAGCACAGTTCATTCAGTGAGTGCTAAATAAGAAGAGTTCAGATCATGATTTCTTGGGACTAACCTTTTTAAAGTCCATGTTTGATGGAGTTGGAGTGAGCATAACACAGGATGGCTCTTTTGGGTTTTAATCTCAGAGTCCCAGGTCCTTTTCTGATTGTCCATCATATTACATTTTTTACTTCTGGAATTGTCCCAACTTAGTTTCATAAGGGTCAAGACTCTTTCAGAGTATTACACTTTGATTCCTCAAGGAACTGACCACTCTGACCATGTGCATTAGAGTGTTTTAATTACAAAAGTTTTACATTGTCATTGCAAAAAGTTTCAAGTACCACACAAGTGTAGGAAGAAAAAAGCCAGTCTCCCTCATCTAATTTCTTTCTCTGGAGGTAACAGTGGGAATAGTTTAGTGTATGTTCCAAGTAATTGCTATCAGACTTACTGCACCTTCGTATCCATCCTCTGAAGACAGGGAGCAAGACTATCTTTGTTTCTCTTGTCTAGTTGAAGAAAGTAGTGACATAGAAATCCGTTTCTTTCATTGTGGTCAGAGTCTCAGGTTCCCAGTCAGGAGGCCCTGAGCATCCAGGTGGAACATGGAGGAAGGCCCTGGCATCCAAGTGTCCAGACTTGCAAGGAAGGTCTGAGCTCCAGGACCCCAGCTCCAGGTAAGGAAAGCAGCTGAGCAGCCTGCCCAGCTAGTCTCCCGCTGTTGGGAATAAGGCATTCGAGGGTCTTGGTGTAAAGCTAGCCTGTCCCCACTGCCCACTTCCATCCCAGTGATGGCAGGTGAGGTTCCCAGGGTGCAGAGTGTAAGAAGGCATTCATTCCTGGGTTCACTTGCCCACTTTTGTCCCAATCTTGCTCCATCATACACTTTTCCTGAAGGACAGAAGCCAGGGGCTCAGTTGGAGAGGGAGGTCAGGGCCCCCACAAGGGAATTCAAGACTGGTTTGAGCTCTCATTCCTGAGTGATGTCCCCACACCTCATATGGCTGCCTGTCTGGAGTGAGTTACCAATATGGGGAAGATGGGAAACTGAGGGAGAGCGAGGCCTTCTGGACTTCTGACATACCGGCAGTATCACGCATGGGATTTCCTTTTCTCCTGCATAGACATAACATGGGGGTTTGATTTCTTTTGCTCTTCCAGGGGAAGAGAAATTTGAGAACCAGGAAGAGTGTGCTCAGTCTGTTTCACCTGAGAGCATCCATCGCCAGGTGCTGCTGGCTGGTCAGGCCAGAGGGGAGGTGCCCTGGAGTCCTGAGCAGGGAAGGCCTCGGGATAGGGCAGAAAAGCTTTGGGAGCCTCCCACAGAGGATCGACTGGAGCAACCCTTAGTGGGGGCCACAAGTTGCAAAAAGCTGGGACGACCAAAGGAACTGCAGCCAAAGAAGCTCCACTTATGTCCCTTGTGTGGCAAAAATTTCTCTAACAACTCGAACCTGATTAGACACCAGAGAATACATGCAGCAGAAAGACTGTGCATGGGTGTGGAGTGCGCTGAAATCTTTGGTGGGAATCCACACTTTTTATCACTACACAGAGCACACCTGGGAGAGGAAGCCCATAAGTGCCTCGAGTGTGGAAAAAGCTTCAGTCAGAATACCCACCTGACTCGCCACCAGCGAACCCACACAGGTGAGAAGCCCTATCAGTGTAATGTGTGTGGAAAGAGCTTCTCTTGCAACTCCAACCTCCACAGGCACCAGAGAACACACACAGGTGAAAAGCCCTACAAGTGCCCTGAGTGTGGGGAGATCTTCGCTCACAGTTCCAACCTCCTCAGGCACCAGAGAATTCACACAGGAGAGAGACCTTATAAGTGTGCCGAGTGTGGGAAAAGTTTCTCTCGCAGTTCACACCTTGTTATTCACGAAAGAACTCATGAAAAAGAGAGGCTGTACCCCTTCTCTGAGTGTGGGGAAGCAGTGAGGGACAGCACGCTCTTTCTTAAAAATCCCGGGACCCACCCCAAAGCCGAGAAGAAACTCTTCCAGTGTTTGACTTGTGGGAAAAGCTTCCGGCAGGGCATGCACCTCACCAGACACCAGAGAACACACACAGGAGAGAAACCATATAAATGTAACCTCTGTGGGGAAAACTTTTCTCATAGATCCAACTTAATCAGGCACCAGAGAATTCACACGGGAGAGAAACCCTATACCTGTCACGAATGTGGGGACAGTTTCTCTCACAGCTCCAATCGGATTCGTCATCTGAGAACCCACACAGGAGAGAAACCTTATAAATGTTCTGAATGTGGAGAAAGCTTTTCTCGAAGTTCACGCCTTATGAGTCATCAGAGAACTCACACTGGATAGAAACGATGGGATTTCTTTTGGGCCCAGATAAGGTGGCCTGTTCAGAGGGGCCTGTTGTTGGGAGCTCATATTCCTTACACATCGAGTAATTACCCTGCCCCCCCAGGGCAGCGTCCTCCTGAGGGAAGTACAGAGGCAACAAATGATTAGCATAAAACTCAAAAGGAATTCTGTTGGAATTAGTGAGAATAGCAAGTCTTTGAGGTGACCCACTCAGGGTGGAATTCTCTATGAAGTACTTCCTGTCCCAGGGCACTCCTATCCCCCTCAGCATATTTAGCCAGCTTGTGATGTGGGTGCCTTATTCTGTCCTGTGTCCATACCAACAACTTTGGGAATCCACGAACTTGCTTCCTCACTTGGGATATTCATCAGGAATATTTGAGCTCCTGAGGCCCTTGAGAGCAAAGAAGAGTGATCAGGTCTCCTGGGAAAGCAGGAGGCACCAAAATACTGGTGGTGAGTTGCAGCTTTTCTGAAAGCCTGGCTGGGAAGCTCATAGGCAGTCGGGGGCACCCACCGTCCATGGCCTGACCGTATTGGTTATTAGCAGGTCCTAATGTAAGTGTCACCTCAAACAAAAAGGAACAAGAGACTTAAGGGAAACAGTAAGGCAGAATTTGCAGGTCTGCCCGGAAATAGGCAGAGGAGTTTACCCTTTTGCAGAGATCGTCTTCAGAAGGTTCACGAAAGATGGGTTCCTTGGGAGACTTT